>NW_015168389.1:0-584 GCF_001447785.1 Gekko japonicus | reverse complement strand
ACTGTAAATTGCTCTGAGACTCCTTCTCTTCTTCTCAATAGCCATTCAGAAGCCTCACTGGGCACCACGTCGGGGTGTTTTAATATTTTAACTTTCAATGTGAGCTGCCCTGAGCCAGCATCGGTGGGGAGGGAGGAATACAAATCGAATTAAATAAATAAAATAAATAAAGACAGCGCAGCAGGTACCTCTCCATTGGCCCGCGTAGCCCCCGGGCACAGCGGGTTGGCCAGGTCACAGCGGGGCACGTCATCTTGGGGGGGCTTCTCCACCTGCCCCTGCCAGGGTCGCCGCATGCGATGGGCGGAGACCAAGACCCAGTCATCCCGCAGCGGGTTGTACCGGATGTGCTGGTGCTCTGCATAAAAGGGGGGGAGGGAGAAGGAAGGGAAATCAGCCCCCCCAACCATGGCAAGCCCCGCCCCCTTGCTTGAAAGCCCTGCCCCCTAGCAACTAGCACCTCCCCAACCCAGTTAGTACCACCCTTTGCCTGGCAGGCCACACCCGAGCGAATAAGAATAAGAAGAGAGAAGAGATTGGAGTTATAGCCCCTCTCTTCACTCAAAGTCTCAGAGGGGCTTACA
>NW_015168388.1:753-1930 GCF_001447785.1 Gekko japonicus | reverse complement strand
GGTAGCATCGGGAAGGGGCATTATTTAGGTTCTTGTACTACATTAGTCCCATTTTGCTACTGACTTTCAGTACTTTTGTGTATTCTGATATTTGCTTGTAGCTTGTTCATAATCTGTATTTTTATTGCTGAGAGTTTTGTAACGGCCAATGGCTAATTACAATAAACTGAACTAATTAACTATCAGTGGATGTATTAAACCCATTCCAACCTACTGGCTACCCACATTGTGCCACATCGCTCCCTGCATCTCTGAAGACAAGATGCTCTTCTTCATCAATATAGGAAGATCACTGAAAACAGAAAGTTGCCTATCCACAAAAATATAGCCGTTACGGGCCTATCAAGACTAAGATCCTGACACCCAGCAATAAGATATGCACAAATCCTGCAATCACAAAATTTCAATCGAGAGAACGAATGGTTGCTAACATGAATGCAATCAGTTCTACCCAATAGCCGCAACCTGATAAGCACCAATGAGAGGCTCGCAGGATTTGACTTGCCATGTAAAGTATAAGAGGGCGAATAGAATACAAACAGGCTTTGGCAATTGTGCAGGCCTGTTGTTTAAATGGGGCAAAATACCAGGACCCAAATGTAGCCTGCCAAACTATTTTCCATCTGTCACAGGAATGTGAGCATCGTGCTTTTCAAGGAGATGTGACAGAGCTCTTTAAACTCTCCACAGCTGCGACTGAGCAGATTAAAAACTTTGATATTTAGTATTTAGGGGGATTACCCAGTCAGTCTCCATGCCCATTGTACCAACTTAGTTATGTATTTTATATTATTACTAGGAATAAGGGCCATTGTGGAAATAAATACGAGCTCTAGAAAGAGGCTCTGGGAGAGTGCCAAGGCATTGTACACTCAGCGTCAATGTGCTGTGGCAACCTCAGCAAGGTATAATGACACAGTCCACCATTTTCTCCAGAGGAACTACCTGAAGAGCAGTTGTAATTTTGACTGATCGCTAGCCCTCACCTGGAGATTGGCAATAATTGTTACCCAGGAGGAAATGGCTGGCTTGAAGGGTGGAGTCTATGGCATTGTACCTGTCTGAGGTCCCACCCCTCCTCACCCCCCACCCTCTCCAGGCTCCACCCCTCAAATCTCCAGGAATTTCCCAACCTGGAGTTGGCAACCCTATCTCCTTCCCAGCCAACCATCAATGT
>NW_015168388.1:0-215 GCF_001447785.1 Gekko japonicus | reverse complement strand
ACCAAAGCAGCTTACATCATTCTCCTCTCCCCCTTTTGACTTGCACAACAACCCTGTGAGATAGGTTAGGCTGAAAGTCTGTGACTGGTCCAAAATCACCCACTCAGCTTCTACAGCACGAACCTGGATCTAGCAGACCCTGCTCTGAAGCACTGACTGCTACGCCTACGACAGCCAACCTCCTATTGGAGCCTGAAAATCACCAGGTATCACAA
>NW_015168387.1:1550-1925 GCF_001447785.1 Gekko japonicus | reverse complement strand
AGGAGAGGAGAGAAAGGGGAGAGTGCAGTATGCCCCATCCCTTGCTCACACACTTGGTCAAGCCAGTGGCAACTGGACCACCCCCAGACATCACAACTGATGTTCTCACACCAATTAAGAAAAACTGCGGAAAATAAAAAAATATGCAGACGGCAGGCAAAGAAATCCGAAGTGAAGCTTAACAGCTCAACTGTTTGGATTCTCTGCAGTAAACCCCAGTAAGCTATGTATGCAGAAAGGGTTTCTTTCGGCTCTTACAGCATCCCAACTGCCCTCTACTGCTGTGGAAGAGGTACTGCACCGAGCCTGTTGCCGCCAACCTGTTCACTGCGATCTTCCATCTTGGTGTACCCCCCCCCCCCCACCTGGCGCCAC
>NW_015168387.1:0-1431 GCF_001447785.1 Gekko japonicus | reverse complement strand
CCCCAGCTTGGCTTTGGACTACACTTCTGGTTAGTGATTCTGGACTTAGCTCTGTGTTCCTGGCTCCTGACCCCAGCTTGGCTTTGGACTACACTTCTGGTTAGTGATTCTGGACTTAGCTCTGTGTTCCTGGCTCCTGACCCCAGCTTGGCTTTGGACTACACTTCTGGTTAGTGATTCTGGACTTAGCTCTGTGTTCCTGGCTCCTGACCCCAGCTTGGCTTTGGACTACACTTCTGGTTAGTGATTCTGGACTTAGCTCTGTGTTCCTGGCTCCTGACCCCAGCTTGGCTTTGGACTACACTTCTGGTTAGTGATTCTGGACTTAGCTCTGTGTTCCTGGCTCCTGACCCCAGCTTGGCTTTGGACTACACTTCTGGTTAGTGATTCTGGACTTAGCTCTGTGTTCCTGGCTCCTGACCCCAGCTTGGCTTTGGACTACACTTCTGGTTAGTGATTCTGGACTTAGCTCTGTGTTCCTGGCTCCTGACCCCAGCTTGGCTTTGGACTACACTTCTGGTTAGTGATTCTGGACTTAGCTCTGTGTTCCTGGCTCCTGACCCCAGCTTGGCTTTGGACTACACTTCTGGTTAGTGATTCTGGACTTAGCTCTGTGTTCCTGGCTCCTGACCCCAGCTTGGCTTTGGACTACACTTCTGGTTAGTGATTCTGGACTTAGCTCTGTGTTCCTGGCTCCTGACCCTGGCTTGGCTTTTTGGACTTTGCACTGTCTTCTTGGCTCCTGACCTTGGTTTGTTCTGGACTCCCTTTGACTGGCACCCCAGCCCGTGACAGAATGATAGGAAGTGGAATGCTGGACTAGATGGGTGTCAAGGTGACAGTATGCCTAGGACACTTAAGAATCTTGGGTCAGCCCTGGATGGATCCCCACACAAAATAAATTTGGACTTGTGGGTCACCATACAGAAAAGGTTGGGAACAACTGATTTAGATAATGGCCACTGCCCGGTTGGACAGGTCCTACCATTAGGCTGATTGAGAATCTTGCCTTAGCTGATAGATTTTCATCAACATTGAGAAACTGCAAATGTTTATGGGGTGTCCTGCGGTCTGCCTCTGCGCTAGGTGATAGTGGTGGAAAGTGATGTCAAGTCACAGCTGACTTATGGTGACCCTGAAGGGTTTTCAAGGCAAGAGTCGTTAAAAAATGATTTCTATTGCCTGCCCCTACATTGTGATCCTGGGCTTCCTTGGTGATCTCCCATCCAAATACTAACCAGGGCAGACCCTGCTTAGCTTCCAGGATCTGACAGGATTGGTCTAGCCTAGGCTATCCAGGCCAGGGTGCCTCAGTGCTTGGTTTAGAGAAATATGTGCTATTTTATTTTGTGAAAAGAGATATCAGTGATGGCTGATGGACATCTTTTAGTGTCCTCTGAGGATATATCAAGGCACATCTGCACAACAACA
>NW_015168386.1:0-1948 GCF_001447785.1 Gekko japonicus | reverse complement strand
AAAACATGATAAGGTCCATAGAGAGGACAGAGTCTTCGGTGGTAGAAATTGTCGTCAAGTTGCCACCAACTTATGGTGACCTTGTAGGGTTTTCCAGGGCTTTTTTTGTCAGAACCCACAGCTAACAACGAAGTACACGCATTCAGGAACGGTTATACTTTTATTGCAAAGCTATAGATGCAGTAACACAGGCACTGTTAAGAATGGCGGCAACCAGTAGAGCCTAATAGGATATAGGATATTCGTATGCACCCCCCCCCATGGCATGGGCCAATTAGGGATAAGTCAGGCAACCGTTAGGTGGCTAAAGCTGAGAACGAGGAGTCTCTCACGGTAGATAGGAGCCCTCCAGACAACACAACCTCCTCCTGCACATCTGTAGAGATAAGCATTTCAGCAAAGGCAGAGCTGCAGGGATAGGAGTGCAATAACAATTAACAAGACACAGAATGAACCCATGGCAGCATAGCTGACATTTTTGTGTAGAAAAAGTCCAGCAGGAACTCATTAGCATAAGAGGCCACACCCAACAGCAGAAACTCATTAGCATATTAGGCCACACCCCTGACGCGATGTTCCCTCTTAGCTGTGGAGTCTTGTGAGCAAAACGTCTACTTTGTGAGCTACTGCCATTAAAGTTGTGAGGGAGCGATTTGGCTGCTGCATAAATCAGTTTGCTCTGGAGCCATCCTTCCCGAGCTAAGACAAAAATGTGTGAGCTGGAGGCTAAAAAACTGTGAGCTGGCTCGCACTAACTCAGCTTAGAGGGAACACTGCCTGACAGTGCAGCTCTCTCCCAGGATCTGCTTCCCCAGGTGTCCTGTGGCTTGCGGGGCGCATGGGGAACCGAAGGGAAGGAAGGCAGTTTCTGGATTGGCTTCCCCAGGCAGCTGTGGGGCGCCTGGGGAACCAGAGGAGGGGAGGCAGTTTAAACTGCCTTCCCTCCCTGGATCAGCTTGGCTTCCCCAGGGGCTTGTGAGGCGCCTGGGGAACCCAAGGGGTGGGGGGGAGGCTGTAGGTGTGACCAACTCGGAAGCCAGCCGGAACTCCGTTCCTGTGCGTTCCTGCCCAAAAATAGCCCAAGGGTTTTCAAGGCCAGAGATGAGCAGGGGTGGTTTGCCATTCTGTGCCACCTTGTAACAACCCTGGATTTCTTTTAATGGTCTGTTTGGCGTCGTGGTTAAGTGCGCGGACTCTAATCTGGGAGAACCGGGTTTGATTCCCCACTCCTCCACTTGCACCTGCTGGATGACCTCGGGCAAGCCGTAGTTCTGACAAGAGCTGTTCTCTCAAGGGCAGTTTAGGAGAGCTCTCTCAGCCCCACCTCCCTCACAGGGTGTCCGTTGTGGGGAAGGGAAGGGAAAAGAGACTGTAAGCTGTTCCGAGACTCTGAGTGAAGGGCGGGGGATAAATCCAATCTCCTCCTCCTCCTTTCCCTTTACGTTCTCCCCTTGGCCAGTGAAACGGCTATGCTGGGAGTCGTGGAGCCTGCATGGACAAAAGGTGTGTGTGAAGGAACTAGAATAAGGAGGGAGAACTGGGGGTGGCTCTGCGTTGGCTTTTCCCTCCGTTGTTTTACCAAAGCCACTTTGGAACAGAAATCCCCCCTCCGCATTGCATGCCGCTTTCACGTGCCAGAAAGGAGATTGCAAGCCGCTCTGAGACACCTTTGGGTAGTGAAGGGCGGGTATAAATCCAATCTCTTCTTCTTCTATTCTACATCTTCCTCCCCCCATCCAGGTATCAACCAGGGCCGATCTTGGTTAGTTTCCAAGGTAAGACAAGATAAGGACAGCCAGGTCCATCCAGGTCAAGGTAGCCTCAGAAACAGATGTCCCTAATCCACAAGCCCTGCTGATTAGAAATTTCCTGCCATGCGTACTCTGCCAATTCAACTCATCCACATTTGGACCCTTCATCTCCATACATAAGAACATAAGAGACGCCA
>NW_015168385.1:378-1952 GCF_001447785.1 Gekko japonicus | reverse complement strand
CGGACTAAATGGCCCATCTGACCACACCCTGTAGATGGCAAGACCAGGTGCTACATCTTCAGGGCCCAAGGTCAGAATGTGCTTCATGTCATTGTGTGAGTGTAGCTGGGATGGCTGTGGCAGGTGTCACACGATTAGAGGTTATACAGTGCCATCGATGCACGTGGCATCTTGCAGAGCAGCTTGAGCGAGAGTCAGGCCCCGCTGCCCAGGAGGGGTTGCAAGGCCACGATGCAGTGGGGAAGGAGGACAAGTACACGGCACAAGTTGAGGGTGTTTTGAATTGTGCCTGGCTACAGGTTACTGCCTGAGAAGAGCCCCGATTGTCGAGTATCTGCCTACTGAGGGCTCCCTGACCAACAAGCAGAGAAAGCTGGAAGAAAGCGCAATTGCACATACCGAGAAAAACCACCCCTGGCTGAATTTCTCCCATTATTCTTAGGGCTGATTTCCATTACCAATTGGGTGGAGGAAGACAAGGTAAAATTAGCCACAAAGGAGGCAAAGAAATGGGGGAAGACCAGTGGAAGAAAGCAAGCTGTTAGCATCCTTCTTTCTGGGCATGTGCATGTGTGATTACTGTCAAGTTAGGCTGGGGGAAGCCTTTCGAATTCTCAAAGCAGAGGCCACAGAGAAGAACTGCAATTATGTAACTTTTAGAGGCATGTTTAAAAGGCAGGGGTCATTTCCTGCAGGGGCGCACAGAAGCAGAGCTCCGGCAGTAAAGAGCCCAGGGGGCAGGCACATGCGACAAGCTCCACCCCCTGCTCCCAGCAGCCCTCAGTCAGAGCAAGAAGCAGCCAGGTAAGTTGCAGAGCCCCCCCCCGACACCCCAGTCCAAAACAGTCCAGTGGCACCTTTAAGACCAAGTTTTATTCAGGTACGAGCTCTCCCTCCTCTGCGAGGACAGAGATATGCACATTCCCCCGCCTCCAACAGCTAGCAATCCAGAAGAGTCCAGTGGAGCCTGAGTGGTGAGTGTTGCCTTCTGAAACACTTCTGGTGATGTCAGGGTGTGTGGCATATGCAAATAAGTTATGCTAATGTGCTCCTGCACCTCTTTTTCTACTAAATGACCCTTGTTAAAAGGTAAGAGAGAGTATCACTGTCAGATCCGAAGATACATTTGCAAATGGATTTTTTTCCTATATATTTTAAATTTATCTTTACATATTTATGCCAACTGGAAAGAAGTTATCATGAAAGTGAAGGCCCATGTAAAGTATCCACAACTGGTGGATATTAGAACTCATATCCAGTACAGCCAGTACAGAATGGACTTTTCAAAAAACTTGGAAGAGATTCTACGATTGGTATAATGTAAATGTAACTGATAGATAAATGTAGTAATTTGAGAACGCAGAAAAGATAAGCTTAGTAAAAAAGATAATGAATTTAGAAATTTAATAAGCAGAAGAAATAATAAAGTCTCTTGTTATATGTTATATGTTGTGGGGGGTAGTTGGGGGTTGTTTGTATGTATATCTGTAGTATATAATGGAAAAAATAATAAAAGTGTACCCTCGGGTAAGGTAAAGGTAAAGGTTCCCTTGCTCGAAAGCCAGTCGAATCCG
>NW_015168385.1:0-348 GCF_001447785.1 Gekko japonicus | reverse complement strand
TTCAAAGCCGAAGAGCCAGCGCTGTCCGAAGACGTTTCCGTGGTCATGTGGCCGGCATGACTAAACACCAAGGCGCACGGAACGCTGTTACCTTCCCACCAAAGTGGTACCTATTTATCTACTTGCAATTTCTTGCTTTCGAACTGCTAGGTTGGCAGGAGCTGGAACTAGAGACGGGAGCTCACTCCGTCTTGTGGCACCCAGGTCTTGAACAGCTGAACTACTGACCTTCCACAGCCTGCAGTTCAGCATCTTAACCACTTGAGCCACCGCAGTACCACCACTTGAGCCACCGCAGTACCACCCTCGGGTACATACATATAATCATCAATATTCACAGCAAAACAT
>NW_015168384.1:0-1797 GCF_001447785.1 Gekko japonicus | reverse complement strand
GCAACGTTGTTCTGTGTAGCTCTGTAAGCTGGGTAGCCTGGTATTTGTCGCTTTATACGATTGGACTAACTACACCAATTAATCCCAACAAAGGTCCAGAACCCTGTAAGGCTTCTCGGGGTTTTGAGTGGCTGGAGTTTCAGTGCCTAAGAGTGGGAGCAGGGCTCTCTGGATCCCGATAGTGGAGAAACCAGCTCTTCAAAGAAAATCAGGGGAAATGGCCAGAGAGCTCACTAATCCAAGGCAAGTATCCATTGGCCCAGGGGCCTGCCACTCCCCGGGACCCAGCTGGGGAGAGAGAGGACTGGATGAGCCCAGGGTTGGCCCTACTTTGGGGCAGCATTTAAAAGGCGTGCCCAGGAGTAGTCAGGGAGGAAGAGTCAGATGCAGTGGTCATTCCCTGCAGGAGCGCACAGGAGCAGGGCTCCGGCAGTAAAGAGCCCAGGGGGCGGGCACATGCAACAAGCCCCACCCCCTGCTCCCAGCAGCCCTCAGTCAGAGCAAGAAGCAGCCAGGTAAGTTGCAGAGCCCCCCCCGGCCCCCCAGTCCAAAACAGTCCAGCGGCACCTTTAAGACCAAGTTTTAATCATCCCCAATAGCTAGCAATCCAAAACAGTCCGGTGGAGCCTGAGTGGTGGGTGTTGCCTTCTGACACACTTCTGATGATGTCAGGGGGTGTGGCATATGCAAATAAGTTGTGCTAATGAGTTACGCTAATGAGCTCCTGCACCTCTTTTTCTACGGAATGACCCCTGGTTAGATGTGTTCCCAGGCAGATGGAAATAGGTATTTGGCAGAGCAGTGGGGGGAAATTGGGGGAAAGGAAACCCCCTCCTCTTGCTCTATGCTGAGGCTTTATCCTGGAGCCCTTGCCCAACAAAAAGCAACCCAGGAGAGTGAGGCAGCTCCGAACTCAGACCCGGCTCCAGCGGATGCTGACACTTATGTATAGACATCATCCTTCACCGGCACAGCTTGTTACCAAACTGGTGGTGCTTTCATCCTTCCCTTCCTGTTCTTCCTCGGTCCACTCTCTAGAATTAAGGTAATCGCAACATACCAAGCTTCAGACACCGATTAAGACGTCCATGTCTCATGCTCTGAATTAGGCTGGCCCCAGTCAGAAATAAGCATATGTTTCTTCATTCTGATCTCCCGGACCACCTGCATATTTATCTGATAAGCAAATCTGACACTCAGCCAGTTAATCTCGCTGGCTTGTTTATCTTGGCTCACCATCTTTGTACAGGGCTCCATGAAGATATTTCATCTGGAAGCCTCGGAAGTTTGGTTTCATTTAAGCCCTGCTTTTTTTTCTTTTCTTTTCTTTTTTTTTGCAGTGTGTACCTCCCCCTGCAGTGAATCATTACTATAATGAGATAAAGATCTCTAGCCAAGGAATGATTCTTATTATAGAGTTCCCATGTTCCTCTCGGAGACTTCCCCAAGGTATATATTAAAACCAAAATGGTCCCCCACAATCATTTAGATCTACAAAACTCAATTCATTTCTCACTCCCTCCAGGCATTTGTCTTACAAGTGACCTAATCAGGACGGCTTCTGACTGTCTCCGAAGAGTACAGGGGAACACACAGCGTACTATTCCCCAATAGGTTCTGAGAGACTGAATTATGGCTGCTCTCTTGCAGTCCACTTTGAGAGCGGAATGTTTCAGAGCCGTAGAAAGGAATACTGGATTTTTCATTTGGGAGGGTGAAGGGAAGGACCGGTTTTTTTTGGGGGGGGGAATTATGTGTTCCAGATTTTATTTAAGGGGCCACCGATTGGTTAGGTTG
>NW_015168383.1:683-1984 GCF_001447785.1 Gekko japonicus | reverse complement strand
TTAGATATTTATACTCTGCTTTTCTCCCAAATGAGAACAAAATGATTAAAAATATTATTCTTCCCTCTTCCATTTTATCCCCAGTATAACAATTCTGTGAGCTAGGTTAGGTTGACAATGTGTGACTAGCCCAAGGTCACCCAGTGAGTTTCATTAGCAGAGTGGGGATTTAAAGCTGGGTCTCCCAGATTCTAGCCACTACACCATGCTGGCTCTCCATTAACTTGAAAGTGTCTAGTCCTTTTATTGTCCCTACCTTGCCTTGCACCCTTCCTTGTTCCCTCCTTTCCACAAAATATCTTTTGGAATCTGTGGGATTTTCTTCCCCACCACTGTTCTAAAGCAATTTCCCCCCCTGCTGTATCCAGCAACATCTTGGGGCAGCCAGCCAGAGCTGTTCCTGTCTAGTCAGATGATCACACCACTCAGACCCAGCAACTTCCGGGGGGGGGAGGTGTCCCACTCTTCTCTAAAGGCATACTAGTCATGGGGTCAACTGAGAATGCTTCATGCTGTTCCTCTTGAAGCTCTGGCCCACCATCAGCCATAGATGATACGCTCTGCCTCTCAGAGCCCATCACAATTGGCTGGTGTAACTGATGGTGCTGGAACAAGTTGTATGAAGCAGAACATGCCATGAACATAATCTTTCTATTCTATCTGTCTTGGAATAGTTAATCCAGGGGACAGATAGAAAGAAGAGTCTGGGCCATGCTTTCACTAAAGCGATAGAGCAGAAGCTCTGACAAAATCACACTGCTGCAGAATAGGGAGGTAAGACTGGAACTGGGACTGGAAGAAGGGAAGGCACCCAGGCAAAACTCGCATAGCCCTGTGCTTGGAGTGAGACAGAAGAGAGATGGGCTAACCTTATCCATCAGCAGAGGGGGAAAAACAGGTTGCTTACCTGTAACTGATGATCTTCGAGTGGTCATCTGTGCATTCACACCCATGGGATCTAGTGTGCACGCGCTGGATCGATCGGTACTGTAGCAAGCTCTTTTAACGGATTTTCATGCCCAGTCCCTCGGGCATGCGCAGGAACCCCACCGCGCATGCCCAGAGGGGTGGACGCAGACATCCTGCCAGTTCCTTCAAACCACCACAAATCAACCCCTATTAAAAATGTAGAAGATGACAGCAGCGGGGAAGGAGGGCGGGTGGTGTGAATGCACAGATGACCACTCGAAGATCATCAGTTACAGGTAAGCAACCTGTTTATCTTCGACGTGGTCTCTGTGCTTCACATCCATGGGAGATTAGCGAGCAGTAGCCTACCTGGAGGAGGGTGCTGGCAGGTC
>NW_015168383.1:0-344 GCF_001447785.1 Gekko japonicus | reverse complement strand
GGTGTGGAGTAGTTTGTCTTCCGCTGATGTTGGATTTGGAAAGAAATCAGGGAGGAAGACCTCCGCCTGCAGGTGGAACTCTGACACCACCTTCGGCAGGAAGGAGATGTCTGGGACAAGGTGGACTCCGTCTGGCAAAAATGACAGGTAAGGCGTATCATGCTGGAAAGCCAATATTTCTCCCACTCGTCTAGCCAAGGTGACAGCAATTAAAAAGGCTGTTTTCCATGCTAGAAGTTTGAGGAGAGGTGGGGGAAGGGGGCGTGGAGATAACGACGGGGGCATTGGGGTTCTGGTGGAACTTAATTTTGTAGACTCGGGACAATATGGACAGTACCCACTCA
>NW_015168382.1:564-2009 GCF_001447785.1 Gekko japonicus | reverse complement strand
GAAGAAGCCAAAATGAGGGAAACTTCTAAACAACCAGCCACATCAAGGAGATCCACAGGGAACAGATATGGGGGGGGGGGGAGCTTACCGTTTGGTGAATGTGTCAAACAACTCTACCATTTGTCTCCCAGCTGAATCTGTTTCTCTTCTCTCCTCATCTCCCCCCAACAGCAGCAAATGTGATGCTGGATCCAGATACGGCCTATCCCAAACTCATCGTGTCTGAGGATAAGAAAAGTGTGAGACTAGGAGAAAGAGCTCAAGCTCTGCCCAACAGTCCTGAGAGATTTGACAACTTTCGTGCTATCCTGGGCCTTGAGGGGTTCACAGCAGGCTGCCATTTCTGGGAAGTCTGTGTGGGAAATGAGGAAGAATGGATGGTGGGGGTGGCCAGAAAGTCCATGAGGAGGAAGGGAGACCTTCCCTTTAGTCCTGAGGGAGGGATGTGGGCTGTGGGGAAGTGGAAGGGCCTCTACAGGGCTGCCATAAAAGACCTCTATCCTTCCCTGACCGTGAGTGGGGAGCTCAAGAGGATCCGAGTGTGCCTGAACTACGCTGCGGGACGAGTGGCCTTTTTCAGAGCTGACCAAGCAGCCCTTCTCTATGAGTTTGCTGGAGCCTCCTTCGCTGGAGAGACCCTCCTACCCTTCTTTTGGGTGTCTAAAAAAGGCCACCTCAAAATCTGCTAAGACATTCATTTCATACCACGGTCATTAATAAAAACATTACTTAAGAGTCCTGTTTTGTAGCTCTTCAAGGGCCTTCTCCAGGGTCTAAGTCACCAAAACGGACTTAAATATAATGGAGTATTTCACATCACAAATAATAACAGGCCTGGTGTAACGGAGAGCTCTCGATAGACCAGCTGGCCTCTGCCAGTCTCATAACACCCCCGATAACTCTTAATCCCGCTTTCTTCCTTTTTTTTCCCCCCCCCCCCCCCCCAAAAAAAAATCTCTGCTAGCAGTGGAGAGGAAGACCCCCCGGAGCTCATTTCCTGTTACTTCCCAAGGGCAAGCTAGATAAGGTACTTGGAAATCTGTTGTCAGATACCCCCACATCCTTTCAGGCTTTGTTTGATGCAGATGTGGAGGGGGTATTTAACCCTTCCTCACAGTCCCCTTTTTGTAATCTAAAATTTCCCCTTTGGGGCACCGTCCATTGTATGCCGGGGGAGGGGTTTGATGTGTTGAGATGTGTGTTTATGATAATACACAGTAGTAACCTAATTAAAGGTTTCCCTTCTTGTTTTGAGTTTCATTTGAAAACATACCTGTGGGGCACGATCCTGAGAGGGCTGGGGAGGGTCCACAGAAACATCTCAGCGAGTGGCAAAAGCCAACAGGAAACAAGGCGTTAGAATCTCTCATTGGCCCTTTCTGCGCTGTCCTTTGAATCCTTGTTCACCGCGCTGTCTCCACTAAAATCGAATTCAACTTTCTTTT
>NW_015168382.1:0-530 GCF_001447785.1 Gekko japonicus | reverse complement strand
AATTCGGCACTAAAATCTAATTCAGCCTTCTTTTTATTCCATTCCCCACCCCCCATTCTGCATTACATTCCCTCCCTTCAGTGGCCAGCCTGGTTTCAGCCTGCTGTTGTCCCGGGTTATTTGGATGCTGTTTTGCTGTGGACTTAAATTGCCTCGACTCGAACTCTGAGAAAATTTGGAGTGGCAGGCAATTGCGGAAAGGACCACTGTTCCAGTATACAGAGTAACCAAGTGTCACCAGATGGTTTCTCACCTTTCAATCCAAGACAGCCATTCCTTCCCTCAGTTTTCTCCCACCTCTTTTAGTCCAGTCTTTAGGCTACAACAGGCCACTTCCTTCACTGCTTGTTCCAAGAGACTTTCACACCTGGACTGAGGCTTCTCCAGGTGCCTGTTGCAGCTTCTCTCTTAACCTCTGTCATCCACCTCAGATGTGTTTCTTGCCCTGGAACCCTCCTGGCCCCCCTCACTGACCAGTGCAGTGGCAGGAGAAATTGTGGTGGGTGGGAAGTGATGTCATTTCACCACAT
>NW_015168381.1:1221-2021 GCF_001447785.1 Gekko japonicus | reverse complement strand
GGAAGATGGACTTGGCAACCCTAGTAGCGGATCAGGCTATCCATTCTGCTAGGCCCAAAATGCCCTTCCTCAATGCAGTGAAGGACTCTTTTCTTCCATGTGTCCCCGTGCGCCAATTACAGGTGCCAGGCAGCCCTCTGTCGGCGATCTCACCACTCAGGGCGGCCCGTGGGGTCGCCAGCCCCCTCCTAGCCACCGGTGGGGAATGGGGGGGGGTAGGGCTGCCAGATTCAGGATGGGAAACTTCTGGAAGATTTGGTGGTGGAGCCTGGGGAGGACAGGGACCTCAGTGGGTGTCAGCTAGGCCTCTTGCCTGGCTGTCATGAAGATTGGGGAGGGGGCACTTTGGAATCATGACTTTTATTTCCGCTGTGCCTTCACTGGTTTTATTATCTGTCTGTTGTGCTGTATGACCTTGGGTGTCTGGTATAGTATTTCTCCTGGGAAATATTGCCTGTTACCAGGGGCATTTCCTGCGGGAGCGCGCAGGAGCAGAGCTCCAGCAGTAAGGAGCCCAGGGGGCGGGAACATGATACAAGCTCCACCCCCTTCTCCGAGCATCCCTCAGTCAGGCCATGAGGAGCAAGAAGCAACCAGGGAAGTTGCAGAGTCCCCCTTGGCCCGCCTTCAAGTACAAGCTCCCCCTCCTCTGTGAGGGCAGATCTGTGCATTCCCCCTCCCCCCATAGCTAGCAATCCAAAACAGTCCAGTGGCACCTTTAAGACCAAGTTTTATTCAGGTACAAACTCTCCCTCCTCTGCGAGGATAGATCTGCATGTCCTCCCCCCAAAAAAGCTAGC
>NW_015168381.1:0-284 GCF_001447785.1 Gekko japonicus | reverse complement strand
AAAAGCCTATACCGCCCAAAATGTTGTTGGTCTACATGACTCAAAGCTAGCTCTTTTACTGCAGACTGGCATGGCCTGCCCTCTGAAACAACATTCTGTGGGGGTAGCTGTGATAGTCTGCTGAAGCCAAATTAACAAAGAAACATGTGTCACCTTAAAGAACTCCAAGGAAGACTCTGCAGAAAAAGGCGATGGTCAGCCCCCTCTGCATCTCACTTGCCTTGGGAGCCCTTTGCTTGGGTGGCCATAAGTCTGCAATGGGAGACCACCAAGGAAGGCTCTGC
>NW_015168380.1:0-2066 GCF_001447785.1 Gekko japonicus | reverse complement strand
GCACTTAACCACTACACCAAACCAAAACAAAAAAACACCCAGCCATGATTTATGCAAGTTTCCTGGGAAAATTTGAACTGGAAAATTCCCCAAATTCCAAATTGGAAAATTTTCTGATTCAAATTCAAATAAACTATTTGCCTATATAAATAATGTTAGCAAAAGAAGGCATGTTGTTGTTCAGTCGCACAGTCGAGTCCAACTCTTTGCGACCACATGGACCAGATCACGCCAGGCCTTCCGGTCTTCCGCCGTCCTCTGAAGTTGGCTCAATTTCATGTTCATTGCATCTATGACACTGTCTAACCATCTCATCCTTTGCCGTCCCCGTCTTCTTTGACTGCGGTGCTGCTCGTTAGGGTGTGGGGGTGCAGGCGACACAAAGACGACAGGAGACAAGCTTGCAGGAACTGTCAGGAACTGACTGAAACCTCTCGGCTTCAAGCTTTTATTTTATACACATTTTTCCCCCCTTCAAGCATTAGAGCATCCTTAAGAAATGTTTGTGTGTGTGTGTGTGTTCTCGTTCTCTCAGGCAAGCTCTCTGTTATCTGCCTTTCTCAAGGCTAACTCACTGCGTAGTTAGCAGTAAACAGATTCCATCTCGGCCTCTCATGACGTATAAGTATTTCAGCTCCCAACCTCCAGCCAGGGGATTCCTGGACTGCCCTACATTTGACCTTCAATCCTTCTCATCATCAGGGTCTTCTCCAGTGAGTGCTCCCTTCTCATTTGGTGGCCAAAGTATTTGAGCTTTAGTTTCATTATCTGGCCTTCCAGGGAACAGTCAGGATTGATTCCTTTTAGGATTGACTGATTTGATTTCCTTGAAGTCCAAGGGACTCTCAAGAGTCTTCTCCAGCACCATAGTTCAAAAGAATCTATTCTTCGGTGCTCAGCCTTTCTTATAGTCCAACTCTCGCAGCCATACATGACTACTGGGAATACCATTGCTGTGACCATGTGGACTTTCATTGGCAGGGTGATGTCTCTACTTTTTATCATGCTATAAAAGAAGGCATATATACCATATATAAGCAGCAGGGTTGTCTGTGCTTCATATCCCACATTTAGCCCAACTAACATAACTATTTGCGCCATAATAGACTTATAATAGTTAACAGACTATGTTTACATGTAGGAGGGGAGAAGTGGGGAAATGTCCATATAAAACACAGCGCCAGAAAATTTTCTGCCCCAATATTACTGCTGAACATGAACTTCTGCAACCGGAGCAAAGAAATCACGAAGCTTTGCAGCAATCCTTTTACGAAGTACCGTCACATTTTATGTGTTTTGTGAATCTAACAAAGCCTTTTGCAGATGAGGTTAGGCCCACAAATCTACTTCTGAGTACTCAATATGACAGGAAGCCATTTATTACATTCAGTTACATTAGGCGCTGCCTAATTTAGTTACTTGCAGTAAACATCCAACACAGCCACTTGCTGGAGAAAGCAAAATCACGTAGCAGATCACTAGCAATTCGCTTCTGCTGCTGGTGGAAAGCCGACTTATGGCAAGCCTTCCTGGGGTTTTCAAGACAAGAGACATTCAGAGATGGTTTGCCATTGCCTGCCCCTGTGTAGTGACCCTGGACTTCTTTGGTGGTCTCCCAGCCAAGCACTTGGTCATCCAGCTCAGGGCTAATCTCTGGAGAGGTCTCCAGCCATCTGAAACAAGGAGATAAAGGAGATGGTTTCTTAATAGATAGGTGCCAGACTAACATCCCTCTGACAAATTACACTGTTATGATTCCATGTTTTGGTGTGTGTGTGTCTTTAAGTGTTGAGTTTGACTGCAGTAATGTAAGGAGAGTGATAGGGGGAGATGAGTGTGCTGTGATTGGCTGATGACTGAGACTGTGAGAGGAGAGATGTGTTTATGACAGAGTTCTGTATGTGACGTTTGAAGAGACAGCATGGTCTGTGTGACTATGGCTTCTGTTCTGTGTGAATAAGGTAAACAGTCTAGTCTGAGTGACTATAAGAGCTGATTCTGTTCTGGGTGATTAAGACAAGGAGAGTAGCCTGTTTGCGATAGATTAGATAGATAGATAGATAGAT
>NW_015168379.1:0-2071 GCF_001447785.1 Gekko japonicus | reverse complement strand
ATGACTAGATTGGGATTTAATTGATCAATTCCTATGGGAAAGAGAGTTTTGCTTGCTCTGGCTGCTCTCTTGCTTTGCTCTCCCTTCTTCCTCGTGTTGTCTGTTTATTGCACCTGGAAATGCTGCCTCATGAAAGACAAAGAGTTGCTTTGTGAACTGGAGCACATGGGTGCAAGGATGGAATTTTCTTTCAAAATCCCTCGGACTGTTTGGATGTTCCTGAACTTGGTAAATATGTATCTTTTACTGTGTAGTTAAGGCAAATCACCTTAGGCTTGTTATTTTGGTAAACTCAGGTAGTCTGTGTTATGCTCTGTACTGAATAAAAATTATTCCTATTTCTAAATGGTCTCTGATGTTGTACCTGAGTTCCAAGTCTAAATCTTGTGCCTTCTGCTCACCATATAAGCTACCTTTGTAAGATTAAGTGTGCATCTCTGGGAATGAGTTGCTAATGTTTTAAATTCCAGATGCCAACTGAGAGTTTGAACCTCTATTCTCAGGTTGGGGGGAATGACTGTAGAGGTTCTGGTAGCATATTGTTCTGAAAACCTGAGAGGGTATAGCCTACCTCTTGGGTTGTTGTTTAATGTACTGAAAAAGTACAAGATTCCCTCCCATTCCTGGACTGGCCTGGGTGGGCAAATCCTGTACAAATATCAACATAATAAACATATTATAAACATTATATACCTTCAGGGCCTGAGCCATGTGGGCACCCTATGAGGAAAGGTTGAGGCGCTTGGGGCTCTTTAGCTTGGTGAAAGAACGGCTGAGGGGTGACATGATTGAGGTTTATAAGATTATGTATGGGATAGAGAAGGTTGAGTTAGTGTTACTTTTCTCCCTTTCTCACAATACAAGAACTCCTTGTGGGCACTCCATGAAATTGCTGAGCGGTCGGGTTAGAACGGATCAAAGGAAGTACTACTTCACCCAAAGAGTGATTACCACTTGGAATTCACTGCCACGGGAGGTGGTGGCGGCTACAAGCATGGACGGCTTCAAGAGGGAATTAGATATATGGAACAGAAGTCCATCAGTGGCTATTAGGCACAAGGTATTGATAGGAACTCTGGGGCAAGTGATGCTCTGTATTCTTGGTGCTTGCGGGGGCAACAGTGGGAGGGCTCCTAGTGTCCTGGCCCCACTGGTGGACCTCCTGATGGTACCTAGTATTTCTGGCCACTGTGTGAGAGAGTGTTGGACTGGATGGGCCATTGGCCTGATCCAACATGGGCTTCTCTTATGTTCTTATGTTATGTTCACCCCCGGGACACTTTGCCCGAGGATTGCCAATTCTTGGGCGGGGAAGTGCCTTGAGATTTGAGGGCAGTGCCTGGGGAAAGCATGGTGTGGTGATGGCAGGGCGCTCAGGGGGGATGTGATGCCATTCAGTCCTACCTCCGAAGCTGCAGTATTCTCCAGGGCAACCGACGTCCACAGTCTGGAGAGCAATTTAATCCCAGGAGAACTTCAGGCCCCACCTGGAGGTTGGCAACCCTACTTTGCCCCCTGCACCGGTGGGGTTAGTGTCAGCTAAGCTGCCACGAGTAGGGAGAGACGTTCTAATTGCTTTGCATTCCTTCCCATGCGCTCAATTGCTTCACAGCTGCAATGCTTATCTATCAGGAGTTACTGGAGGAGTTGTGTTGTCTACCTTCAGTGGGATCGTTCTGGTTCCCAGCTTCGCTACTCTCGCCATCTCCCGCGCGCGGGAGCCCATCTAATTGGGTATTGCTAGGGGGTGGCCCCATACGAATGCCCTATATCCTATTATGTGCATAGGTAGCCCGCCATTCCTAACCGTCTTCGTGTTATTGCATCTATGGCTTTTCAATAAAAGCAAAACCTTCCTGGAAGCGGGTACTTCGTTGTTTTGCTGTGGATCCTGACAGTTAGACCAGAAGCTGCATCTTCTGAGGCACTGAATGCAGTAGTCTTTCCCAAAGGTTGTCAACCTCCAGACGAGGCCTGGAGATGTTCAGGGATTACAACTGATCTCCACATGACAGGCATCAGTTCACCTGGAGGAAATGACAGCCACAAGAGGGTGGACTTCATGGCAGCC
>NW_015168378.1:261-2028 GCF_001447785.1 Gekko japonicus | reverse complement strand
ATGGATTATTATTATTATTAATTTATTATTAATGGGTTTTAAACAAAACAGAGGCAAGAACTGGGCAAAATACAAGCTAGCTACTGCTTGATTGTACATGATTATTTAAATACACACTTATTTATTGTTGTCCATTGCTTAGCACTGAGATCAGGCAGCAAAATATATATATTAAAAATCCCACAAAACAAGTTTTAAATGTGGCTTTTTCCAGATCAGTTTGTGAGCAAAAGCAAACCCATACAGTCACACTTTACCATGAATACATAGGTGAAGTAAGGTCAAGTCTTTCCTATCAATAGATTAGCTTACTGGGTATCTGTATTGGATCGTTGTTTATAATGAACACGAGTTTGTCAAAGTCTTGACAAAAATAAATTTAACAAACAAGCACATTACAATTAAGATCAAAACAAACACCCACCCCCAATTCAGAGAAAAATTAGTTCCATTTATGTCCAGTTGAAATGAATGAACTAAATTTAGTTACAGCTAACAACCCATTGATTCCAATGGAGCTAAAGGGCACTGAACGTCCTCTGGATGGAGCTCTCAGAGCAAAACTTCTAGGATTTAAGAACAGGGATATTTGAAGGATCAATTAACTGTAAATCTAATTAAGTAAATGTTATATATTTGGCCAGTTATTTTTAAAAAGCTAAATATGAACTCAACATAAAATGTATTTTTTAAAATTTTTAGGAAAAGTTGTCAGGGGTGGCTATCACTGCTTTAGTGAAATTTGTGGAAAGAGGAAAACTTTCAGTAATTTTTAATATGAACTCAACATAAAATGTATTTTTAAATTTTTTTAGAAAAGGGGTTTTTCATATCAATTGTGATTATTTCTCAGGGAGCACTATAGTTCTGGTTACTCAAATGTATAAACATTAGCCACTAAGATAGGCTTAATACATGGGTTGGAGAGGCATCAATTGGGCATTGGAGATCTAACTGGCTGTGTGTTCAGATGAGGCGCCTCACCTGGTCTCCACCCCAGTAGCAGCCCTGGACCCACTGCACTTACCTGGTCTAGCTGGGGAAGAGCCTTTGTGGATGGGGATGGGGACAGAGTTGTGCCAAGAGTCTGCCTTGTTGTTGGTTCACATGTCGATTGGAAAGCATCCTGCTAAACAGGATCCTGCTAAACAGAGCTTCTGCTTGAAATGTTAAAGAGTTATTATTAGAGTTATGTGTAACCTCACTCCCTGACATTTATTTTGTTAGCTCCACCTCCTGCAGCAGCCATTTTTTGGTTGCACCCACCAACCTGCATCAGATGTCTGATGGTGTCCACTAGTTCAAAAAGGCTGGGGACTCCTAATCTAGAACATATAACTCTGAGAGGGGGATTCTGAACACTGTCCTTCCTCTCTTTTGCAGAACCTTGAAAAAGGATCTCTGTCTGAAACAAGGAAACAGCAGCCACTAGTTTGTAAAATTTGTCTGTCCATTCGTTTGTCCTGTGCTTCCGCCAAAGAACTCAGGTCAACATAGGTCCTGTTCACACTAGGGGTTTTGGGCCGGGAGCGGGACGGATCGGGGGCGGAGCAAACGGGCGCGATCCCACGGCAACATCTGGGAAGCGTTGCCTGCCCGTCCCCAATCTGTCCTTTCCGCCCGAAAACCCGCATTACAAAGAACCACCTACCTGGGTGGTTCTTCTGCTTGAAGCGCCGCAAGCCGGGCCGTTGGATCGCCGGCGCGTCTTTGCGCCGGCTCATCCCCGGCTCCTAGCCGAACTGCGCATGCTCCGACATGCGCAGT
>NW_015168378.1:0-227 GCF_001447785.1 Gekko japonicus | reverse complement strand
GTCGGCAGGCTCCCCGTCAGGGCCGCGTTTTCTCCCCGGCGTTTGATCCGTGGGATCCCACCGCGGCGTCTCAACTGTGGCGCGGCTTTTAAAAGCCGTGCTTTGAGCGACTTATCCCCTGCCGTGTGGCAGGGGCCATAGATGGTTTTTTCGTTCTCTGTTTTGTTTTCACCACAACTTTGTGAAGTAGGTTATGTAGAAGGAGGATGACTGGCCCAAGGTCATCC
>NW_015168377.1:1047-2004 GCF_001447785.1 Gekko japonicus | reverse complement strand
TGGAGGTGGTTTATTCAGGAGAGCTACCAAGTTTTACAGAACCGATACCCAAGAGTCGGCACCCACACCTGTTCCAAGCAGTTTAGGCTGCTACAGGTCAAAACCAGTCTCCTGAACTGGCAGAAGACGGGAACATCAGAAGAGCCTTGTTGGATCAGACCCGTGGTCTCCCTAATTCAGCATCTTTTCACACACAGTGGCCAAACTGTTCCTCTGGAGGGCCAACAACAGGGCATACAGGCCCAGGCCTTCATAAGAACATAACAGCTCTGCTGGATCAGCCCAGTAGTCCCTCTAGTCCAGCATCCCGTCTCACACAGGGGCCTCTGGAGGGCCAGCAACAGGGCAGAGAGGCCGAGGCCTTCCCCTGAGAAGAACACCAGAAGAGCCCTGCTGGGTCAGACCAGGGAGGGTCCCTCCAGTCCAGCCTCCCGTCTCACACAGGGGCCAGCCAGTTCCTCTGGAGGGCCAGCAACAGGGCAGGGAGGCCGAGGCCTTCCCCTGAGAAGGACACCAGAAGAGCCCTGCTGGGTCAGACCAGGGAGGGTCCCTCCAGTCCAGCCTCCCGTCTCACACAGGGGCCAGCCAGTTCCTCTGGAGGGCCAGCAACAGGGCAGAGAGGCCGAGGCCTTCCCCTGAGAAGGACACCAGAAGAGCCCTGCTGGGTCAGACCAGGGAGGGTCCCTCCAGTCCAGCCTCCCGTCTCACACAGGGGCCAGCCAGTGCCTCTGGAGGGCCAAGAACAGGGCAGAGAGGCCGAGGCCTTCCCCATTGAGAACATCAGAAGAGCCCTGCTGGATCAGACCAGTGGCCGAGGCCTTAAAAGAAGAGCCCTGCTGGGTCAGACCAGGGAGGGTCCCTCTAGTCCAGCCTCCCGTCTCACACAGGGGCCAGCCAGTTCCCCTGGAGGGCCAGCAACAGGGCAGAGAGGCCGAGGCCTTCCCCTGAGAAGAACAC
>NW_015168377.1:0-775 GCF_001447785.1 Gekko japonicus | reverse complement strand
CCTCTGGAGGGCCAGCAACAGGGCAGAGAGGCCGAGGCCTTCCCCTGATAAGGACACCAGAAGAGCCCTGCTGGGCCAGACCAGGGAGGGTCCCTCTAGTCCAGCCTCCCGTCTCACACAGGGGCCTCTGGAGGGCCAGCAACAGGGCAGAGAGGCCGAGGCCTTCCCCTGAGAAGAACACCAGAAGAGCCCTGCTGAGTCAGACCAGGGAGGGTCACTCCAGTCCAGCCTCCCGTCTCACACAGGGGCCAGCCAGTTCCTTTGGAGGGCCAGCAACAGGGCAGAGAGGCCGAGGCCTCCCCTGATGTTGTATCTGGGCACTGGCATTCCGAGGTTGACCGCCTCTGAACATGGAGTTTCCCTTTAGTCCCCATGGCTAGGGGCTATTGGGAGACTTATCCTCCATGAATCTATCCAATCCCCTTTTAAAGCTGTCTATGCCTGTGGCCGTCACCACATCCTCTGGCAGCAGATTCCACATTTTAGTCGCTCGTCGTGGGAAGGAGTCTTCCCTTTTGGCTGTCCTGAGGTCACAGGTCCCGGAAGGTTAGAAGACAAGATTGCGTAACAGGGCAGAATCGAAGAGGTCCCGGCCACAGTTGACAGCAGGGAGTTCTCCCTCCCCGCTTGTTTGGGATGGAAACTCAGGCCTAGCTGGGCATGGGTCACGTTCCACACGGATGCTCTAGTGAGCACTGTGCCTTGAAGTAAAAAAGGTGTTTGGAGAACCCTCCCTTCCCTGACCCCAGTCCCTCCCGAGTCAAGCCACTCATTC
>NW_015168376.1:0-2115 GCF_001447785.1 Gekko japonicus | reverse complement strand
TTTCCTCACAACAAGCCTGTGATGTAGGTCTGGCTGACAGAATGTAACCGGCCCACTTTCAAAGATACCTCCAACTTGTGAGGCAAGGCTGGTGCAACCTAATGAGCTCTTTGAGAGCCAGAATGGGCTTTGGTGTTATTTTTCAAACAAATGTGGTTGTGTGTGTTTTTCCCCCCAGAAAAGCTTATCGAAGAAAAAGGTAAGTAAGTTTCTTTTTGCCTTTTCCAGTGTCATTTATTAAAAACTAAGGGTTCTTCTCAGATTGTCGACTGCCAGGTTGAAGGACTCACATGAGACATGATCTTTGAGGGGAGAAGAATTGGTCTGCTGCTTGAGGCAGCAAGAGTTTATTATATACACACTGCCCTCCCCGTCAGATGAGGCTGTAGCTTACAATACGTGAAGCAAAGGGAAAACCAGATGCCCGGGCAGAACGCCTGGGATGCTTGCATAGCATAATTACGAGTGATAACAAGCGACTCCTGCCGCCTGAAGATGCTTGCAGAGACAAGATGGGCAAAGGTCAGGATTAGTGTACCAAAGTCACTGATCAACCTTATGTTAACAGAGGCAGGATGTAGTTAAAATCAAGATTGGT
Source organism: Gekko japonicus (assembly GCF_001447785.1). Taxonomy (NCBI): domain Eukaryota; kingdom Metazoa; phylum Chordata; class Lepidosauria; order Squamata; family Gekkonidae; genus Gekko; species Gekko japonicus. The sequence continues at coordinate 1,517 of NW_015168376.1, read as the reverse complement.
GTGCCATATCGTTAATCCTCCCTACACCAGGTGGGCCTAAAGATCTCCAGGAATAACAACATCTCCAGACTGCAGAGATCAGTTTACCTGGGGGAAATGGCTGCCTTGGAAGATGGACCCTATGGCATTAAGTGCTGCTGGGGTCCCTTCTCTCCCCAAACCCTTCAAGCTCCACCTCAAAATATCCAGGAATTTCCCAGCCCACAGCTGGTAACCATAAACCATAGGCTCCACCCCTGCTTGCTTTGCTCTCCATATCCTATAGCTCCTGGCACTCGCCTTATATGATAGTACTTGAAATACTGCAGGAGCTGTTAAGCCTCCTTCTAAAAGAGTTGCACCAATACCAGATGAAGCAAAACCAAGAGTGATGATCTTTTGCTGGTGAGCTGTAGGCAAAATTAGATTCATTCTCCTCTCCTCCATTTCACCCTCACAGCAAGCCTATGATACAGATCTGACTGAGAAGGTCTGACTTGCCCACTCCCAAAATGACAACCAGCTACCAAGGCAAGGACAGTGCACAGAGTTCTGGTGGAGCCAGTATGGGTTTTAGAGTTCTCAGGTCAGCATGTTGGCTGCTTATTTTTCAACTGAATGTATTTTTCCCCAGATAACCTAACGAGAAAATATGGTGAGTTTTGTGTTGCTTTTCTGGTGCCATTTATTTAAAAAATAAGGGTTTTTCTAGGGTTCTCAACTACCAGAAGAGCCAATGTAGGGTTGCCAAACTCCAGTTCTGTTACAGTAGCCAGAGAGATCATGGGATTGGTAAATGAAAAATAAGCAATTAATACGTGATATAATTACAAAACGTCAATTCCATTTTTCAAATGCTTGATAAATATTAATACATTTCTGTGAAATTACATGGACATATATATCCTTCATAATAAGAATAATACAATGACATAATCCTTTTCTCTATTGATATAAATATACAACAGCAATTATTATGTCAAGAGGCAAGGTGGATTTTCAGACTCAATACTATAGCACCCCGAGGCTTGAATGCCAATTTGGATTTGAGTTGTTACTTACAAGCATTCTCTTATGTAAACATGTGCAGTAATTATATTTTGGTGTGTTGGCAATATCTATGGGAAATGCTGTGTATAAGAAGTGAATATAAGTGGTTAATTTTAAATTTAGAAAGCACTTGTCACTTTAAATCTGAAAATTGTAAACCTCAATTTTGTAAACCTGCCTATGAGTGAAACGATGCAGGCAAGAAACTGAGGAAGAAGAGAATTTGTAAAGTGTGAGTATTATATCAGATTGGATGCTGATGAGGTATCTTATAATATCGTGTGCATATTCAATTATTAATTACTGAATATTGTTTGTAGCTACACAACTTATGCTCTGGGGAAGTTTATTGAAACAGGTGTTCGAGCAAGCCTGTCTGTGGAATTGTGACTTTTCATGCTACTTGAATATAAGAATAAGAAAGACACTAAGGTTCCGTTCAAACAGAGCATTTGCTGGGCTAAAGACATGGATGATAGGCGGATTTT
>NW_015168375.1:0-2153 GCF_001447785.1 Gekko japonicus | reverse complement strand
GTGTCTCCTGCTGCCCAGTACCTGGTCATCGTGGGGATAGATTAGTGCCTTGTGCACCACTGGAGGAATAGCCACTTGCCAACTGCCTTCCTTTCTCCTGGCACTCCTTTTAAAATAGTGTGTCTGAGACGGTGGAGATCCATGTGGTACAGAGAACCACTACCAGCATCAAAAGTTATAAACTATTCATTAAAAAGAAAGTGCTTACAAGCATACTTTTAGCCCAGCAGTAGATTGAGCAAGGGATTCCAGAAGAAATGGGTAAAACATAAATCTTATGTCCCTCTCTCTATACATTTCCTATCAGATGTTAAAATATAGCACAGACTATTTTTAAAAAGTTACAGATCTCTATATAGTGACTATTACCTTTAAGCTCCCTTCAATTGTCCAGGCCAACCACATGGTCAATGGCTGCTTTCTCAATTGAGAGTCCTGTCTCTTCTCATGGCCTCAGCACCCAAGGAAAAGAGACTTCCTTCCTGTTGCAAGGAGATTTATCACATCTCTTTTCCTCACCCCCTGACCAGGTCAGGCCAGGTCAGAGAAGAAGAAGAAGAGAAGAAGAGATTGGATTTATACCCCACCCTTCAGAGTCTTAGAGAGCAGTTTACAAACTCCCTTCCCTTCCCCTCCCCACAACAGACACCCTGTGAGGTGGGTGGGGCTGAGAGAACTCTGGCAGAAACTGCTCTTTTTCAAGGACAGCTCTGACAGAGCTTGTGATTGACCCAAGGTCACATCAGCAGGTGCAAGTGGAGGAGTGGGGAATCAAACCCGGTTCTCCCAGATTAGAGTCTGTGCACTTAACCACTACACCAAACTGGCTCTCCCTAGCCAGCATTCCCTAGGGCTTCTTCCTGGAGATTATTCATGTATCTGCTGTAGCCTAAAGTCCTCCAAATTTCTGTTCCCTGTTTGAGGAAGGGGAAGAGCTTGACCCACCCATTATCTCGACTGTTAGATCTATTAGCATTTGTATGAAGGTAAGCTTAGGTAGCTCTGGGAAGCAATTGAACTCACTCCCCCCCCCCCCCCCCAGCCTCTCTGCCCAGAGAAAAAAATACTGTTAAAATACAAGGTGGAGGTTTGGCTCCTTTCAAACCTCCCAGGACAAAATGCATTTCTTCACAGGGGCAATAATTTTGGTTCTTGACTTTCTCCTGCTGGCTTCCTGTTATGTATGTGCGCTGTACAGTTCTGTATGGAATTCAAATTTGTACATACTGTGTCATCGATGCATACAATATGCATAATTCAAAATGTACATTTATCAGTGCAGAATAAATTTTAAAAAATGTATCCCTTTTGTGGGAACCTTCTGGCTCAACCAAACAGAAAACTGAGCAGTATTAAAATCATAGGCTCAGTTTGCAGAAAGGAGTACTAAAAAAAACCCCTCTGAAACTGTGATGTTCATGTCAAAACAGCAGAGATGAGCAATTGGGGAGAACTTCGATGTCATATGCATTTTTGTCACCTAAATATCTTGCCGTTTTCTGCTTCTTTAAGCAAACCAGAACAGAGAGTGGGAAAGGGGCTAAAATGGGTGCATGGCTTGTATCAGTGACAAAGATTTTTTGCTTTCTTGGACTTACAAGCAGGCAAAATTTCCAAAGACTTTCTCTAGAATAAACTTGGGAATGCCTGAAGTAAATGTATGCTTTCACTTAGCAGGGATACATCTCCAAATATATATATATATACATTCTTTATAAAATGTTGTGCAGCCTTGATTATGGGAGATCTTTTCATTTTTGGTAATTAGCACAAACTTCCATCTCCTTAGACTCACCACTGTGCACCGCGGCGCCACCGGCTGTGATTCATGCTTTTTTTTGTCATTCCCCTTAATGACGATTATAATTCACAACTTTGGAATTTGGGTTTTTATGAGGCCATACACTCCTGGCAATTTATTGATCGTGCCATGTCTATTTTGCTTCTGGGGAGAGCCCATTTGTTCAAATGCCACATTTAAAAAAAGAAGAAGAAGAAGAAGAAACTTATTTACGGGAGAACCCTGGTTCTTGCTTCAGGACTGTAATTTCTATAATTACCTTTGAGCCTTGAATATACAAAGGATTTTCTCTACCACGAGCAATTGTGCAGTATCCATAAGGCAAAATGCCAGTTTGATGTAGTGGTTAAGT
>NW_015168374.1:0-2134 GCF_001447785.1 Gekko japonicus | reverse complement strand
CAGCTTAGAGGGAGCATTGGAGTCCACCCGTCCTTCCATACTGGAGGATTTCAGATTTATTTGCCTGCTACTGTCATTCAGAATCTGACGCATAAAGGCTCATTCCCTGCCTCACATTCTGATTTGAGACATTTTGAAACTGCAACAGAAGATGGAAACCAGCGTCTTCCCCAAAGAGGAGTCCAAGGAAATCTCAAAGGGCCATCCCAATGCCGGGCTTATCCTAGAGAAGGACACCTAGCAGTAACTTGCCCGATTAATCCTTACCCAGCGAGGCAGCACCTCCATTTCCCCCCCAGGAGATCATCCTGAAGAGTGCCTTCTGCACGGGGTCTGACGGGGCCCGCTCTGCCTCGGGGTCATCAGTGGCACCTTCTGACAGCCCCTGAAACAGCAAACAAGGAATGAGGAAGAGGATTTATGACATGTACGGGTAGGCGGTAAGTTAAATATGAGCAGCCAATGTGATGCGGCGACAAAAAAGGCTAATGCGATCTTGGGGGTGTATCGACAGAGGCCTAACATCCAAATCGTAAGACGTCCTCGTCCCGTTGTACGTTGCATTGGTCAGGCCGCACCTGGAGTATTGTGTGCAGTTCTGGAGGCCTCGCTTCAGAAAGGATGGGGACGGAATGGAGTAGGTGCAGAGGAGAGCAACGAAGATGATCGGGGGCCTGGAGACCAGGCCCTCTGAGGAAAGGCTGAGGGACTTGGGAACGTTCGGTCTGGAGAAGAGGAGGTTGAAGGGGGACATGATTGCTCGCTTTAAGTCTTTGAAGGGCTGTCACTTAGAGGAGGGCAGGGAGCGGTTTCTGTTGGCAGCAGAGGAGAGGACTCGCAAGAATGAGTTTCAGTTAAGGGTGGAAAGGTACCGGCTGGATATGAGGAAAAACCTTTTTGCAGTAAGAGTTGCTCAACAGTGGAATCAGCTGCCTCGGGAGGTGGTGAGCTCCCCCACACTGACAGTCTGTCAGCAGAAGCTGGACAAACACTTGTCAGGGATGCTCTAGGCTGACCCTGCACTGGGCAGGGGGTGAGACTAGATGGCCTCTACGGCCCCTTCCAAATCTCTTGATTCTATGATTCTACGAGTCTTGGAGGCAACATCTGGCTTTCACTGCATTGCCGTATACCTTCATCGTCTCACTTTCTCCACAGCCCACCTCACCTTAGGCAGTTTGCTGCTCCCCCACCCCATCGTTACATCTTGCATTCTAGTCTAGTGCCTTGCATATTGGATGTCTCATGCTGTAAGATTGCTTCCCCCCCCCCTACTCTGAAATGCATGCTGAGAGCAGGTTAAACAGCTCCAGCCCCAATGCGGGTTTTTTTAACCTGGGGAATCGCGATCACACTCACCTCCTTGCTCCAGATCGCTCCACAGCCACATCACTCCCTGCCGTCCATGGGGGGGGGGAGCGTACGTCGGTGTTGTTTTTCCTCTCTCTCTCTCTGAGTTTGGGCATGCGCACAGGCAGCCATCTGCGGAACTAAAAATTTTTGCGCGTGCGCAGAACAGCGATTCCCACTTCAACCCGGCTGCTGTAACACTTCCCTTTAAACTTTAAAGGGACACTTCCCTTTAAACTTTAAAGGGACACTTCCCTTTAAACATTTACCACCGAAAATGGCCTCTGTGAGATCCCGGATTCGTCTAAAAGCTAAAACTAGGCACCATTTAAACATTGTTTTAAATAACACGGTGGCGGATTAATCGGACAACTTACACCGCCAACGCTTAAAAAAAAAAAAGGCGGGGGGAAAGTGGAAGCCTTGGGCAGCTTTCGAGCGGGGAGGGGGTTTAAACCGGAAGTGGCTTGACACCGGAGGGGGAAATGCGGCTTTAAATGGGAGAGCTGAGAAAACACCACTTGGGGACCTGGTATCAAAATACTCCGGGTTAAAGGGGGTTTGAGCCGGAAAGCGACGGCTGGGGACGGGAGGCAGATGTTGACCGTGTGATCGCGCAGATAAAATCCATTTCTGAGGCGGGCCGAAAGCAGACTAAACGGCCCGTCTGAACGCAATTGAGTGTCACCGGGCTATAAATAAGCGAACCGAACAAACAAATACATATTTCGTGGATGACTGCCTGCTGAAGACGTTGGGATGGGCTGCCACCCCCCAGGTCCGG
>NW_015168373.1:0-2152 GCF_001447785.1 Gekko japonicus | reverse complement strand
GACATCTGACGTTTATTCTGTGCGGCTCTAACGTTGAGCACGTTTTGCCACCCCGGTCCCAGAGCATCCCTGACCAGTGTTTGTCCAGCCGCTGCTCAAAAACTGCCAGTCGGGGGGAGCTCACCACCTCCCCAGGCAGCCGATGCCACTGCCGCACAACTCTTCCTGTAAAAAAAGCTTTTCCTAATTTCCAGCCGGCACCTTCCCGCCCTTAATTGAAATCAGGGCTTTTTTTGTAGAAAAAGCACAGCAGGAACTCATTAGCATAACAGGCCACACCCAACAGCAGAAACACATTAGCATATTAGGCCACACCCCTGACAGCACAGCTCATTGGCATATTAGGCCACACCCCCACGTTACCAGAAGTGTGGTTATCCAGCCACACCCACCTTTTGCTTCTTATTCTGTTTACCTTGTTTATTCTCAAAACCCAGGGCCTTTTTTTGTAGCAGGAACTCCTTTGCATGTTAGGCCACACACCCCTAATGTAGCCAATCCTAATGAGTTTCTGCTGTTGGGTGTGGCCTATTATGCTAATGAGTTCCTGCTGGGCGTGGCCAACTCGGGAGCCAGCCGGAACTCCGTTCCTGTGCGTTCCTGCCCCAAAATAGCCCTGATTGAAACCCATTATATTGCGAGTCCTCTCCTCTGCTACCCGCAGGAACAGTTCTCCGCCCTCCTCTAAGGGACAGCCCTTCAGAGACTTGAACAGAGCCATCCTGTCCCCCCTCCGCCTCCTCTTCTCCAGACTGAACATTCCCAAGTCCCTTGGCCTTTCCTCGTAGGGCGTCTTGGTCTCCAGGCCCCCCGATCATCCTCGTCGCTCTCCTCTGCACCCGCTCCAACCAGCTAGGGTTAAAAAGCTAGAACATCCAGGTAACATTATTCATGCACTAGGAATTGCATTCCCCTGCATGTGTGAGTCAGGACTGGCGTCTCCTCCACGAGCATCCAAGGCGGGACATGGTGGTAACTTCTGTATTGATAAGTTTAGCTTAGTGGCTCAGAGGTGAAGACGCTGAGCTGCAGACCAGAAGGTCTGTAGTTCGGCGGTTCGAGACCCGAGCACCGTGTGACGGAGTGAGCTCCCATCTCTGGCCCCAGCTCCTGCCAGCCTAGCAGTTCGAAAGCAAGAAATTGCAAGTAGATAAATAGGGACCACTTTAGTGGGAAGGTAACAGCGTTCCGTGCACCCCGGCATCTAGTCATGCCAGCCACATGACTGTGGAAACGTCTTCGGACAGCGCTGGCTCTTCAAATTGGAAGCGGAGATCAGCACCACTCCCTAGAGTCGGATTCGACTAACTCTCAAGCAAGATCCTTAGTGTACCTAGTAGGCATGATAGTCATTCCCCCCTTGTCTTGTGCTCTATTTTAATAACATGTAGCTAATAAAATTTTCCTGTTTAAGGCAACAGACTATGTTTCAAACTCTTCCCCACACAACTGGCCCCTCGCCCATGCATTCACATACCACAGGGGAAGGGCTGACGTGATGAACACATGGAATTCACGGCCACAGGAGGTGGTGGCGGCTACAAGCATGGACAGCTTCAAGAGGGAATTAGACAAGCATATGGAGTAGAGGTCCATCAGTGGCCATTAGCCACAACGTACAGGTAGGAACTCTTAGTCTAAGCCAAGGGATGCTCTGTATTCTTAGTGCTTGGGGGGTGGGAGCAACAGTGGAAGGGCTTCTAGTGTCCTGGCCCCACTGCTGGACCTCCTGATGGCATCTGGTGTTTTTGGCCACTGTGTGACACAGAGTGTTGGACTGGATGGGCCATTGGCCTGATCCAGCGTTGGCTTCTCTTATGTTTGTTGTAGTGGTTAAGTGCACGGACTCTAACCTGGGAGAGCCGGGTTTGATTCCCCACTCCTCCACTTGCACCTTGCTGGATGACCTTGGGCAAGCCGTAGCTCTGATAAGAGCTGTCCTTGAAAAAGAGCAGTTTCTGTCAGAGCTCTCTCAGCCCCACCTGCCTCACAGGGTGTCTGTTGTGGGGAGGGGAAGGGAAAGGAGTTTGTAAGCCGCTCTGAGACTCCTTCGGGTAGTGAAGGGCGGGGTATGAATCCAATCTCTTCTCTTCTTGTTCTTCTTCTCTTAATTTGCCAGGGACGCCAATGCTCCCAATAAATACTTATGTGC
>NW_015168372.1:0-2149 GCF_001447785.1 Gekko japonicus | reverse complement strand
CTGTAATAGAACTGCTAAATCCAGGGTGAGACATTTCTCCAGATTTGTGGGACTACCAGCTCCAGGTTGGGAAGTACCTGGAGATTTTGGAGGCTGGAGCCTAGGTAAAGTAGGTTTCCGGGAGAGGAGAGTGGCCGGCATGACTAAACACCAAGGCGCACGGAACGCTGTTACCTTCCCACCGAAGTGGTACCTATTTATCTACTTGCAATTTCTTGCTTTCGAACTGCGCTGGAACTAGAGACAGGAGCTCACCCCATCTTGCGGCACCTGGGTCTTGAACTGCTGAACTACTGACCTTCCACAGCCTGCACTTCAGCGTCTTAACCACTTGAGCCACTGCAGCTCAACGTTGGAGCCTAGGTAAAGTAGGGTTCCAGGAGAGGAGAGCTCAGTGGGGTATAATGCCATAGAGTCCACCTTCCAAAGCAGCCATTTTATCCCAGGAAACTGATGTTGGTCATCTGGAGATCAGTTGTAATTCTGGTACATCTCCAGCCACTGCCTGGAGACTGCCAACCCGAGGGTGGAGCCTGGGCACAGCAGGGTTGGTTTGGAGGGAACTCAGCAGGGTATAATGTCATAGAGTCCCCCCCTCCAAAGTTGCCATTTTCTCCAGGGGAACTGACTCCGGTGGTCTGGAGACCAGTTGGAATTCCAGGCACTGCCTGTGGGTTGGCAACCCCAGCTCGCTGGCTTTCAGACCTAGCAGAGCAGGAAGTGAAACGCACTCGCGTAGGACCAAGAGCTCCCTCCCAGGTCTTGCACCATCGTGCCAGGGGTCATTTCCGGCAGGAGCGCACAGGAGCGGAGCTCTGGCAGTAAAGAGTCCAGGGGGCGGGCACATGCAGCAAGCCCCACCCCCTGCTCCCAGCAGCCCTCAGTCAGAGCAAGAAGGAGCCAGGTAAGTTGCAGAGCTCCCCCCGGCCCCCCAGTCCAAAACAGTCGAGTGGCACCTTTAAGACCAAGTTTTATTCAGGTACAAGCTCTCCCTCCTCTGTGAGGACAGATCTGCACGTTCACCCTTTTTTCCTCACCTTCCCCCCCCCCCAATAGCTAGCAATCCAAAACAGTCCAGTGGAGCCTGAGCGGTGGGTGTTGCCTTCTGACACACTTCCGGTGATGTCAGGGGGCGTGGCCTATCCAAATAAGTTATGCTAATGAGTTATGCTAATGAGCTCCTGCACCTCTTTTTCTATGAAATGACCCCTGGATGGGAGACCACCAAGGAAGCCCAGGGTTGCTACGCAGAGGCAGGCAATGGCAAACCACCTCTCAGCATCTCTTGCCCCGAACACCCTACAGGGCCGCCATACATCAGCTGTGACAAGACGGCCCTTTCCGTCTCCACATCTGCTTCAGAATCCCTCGCAATCCCCGGGCACGTTCTTCATGACACATAGGCCTGTTCTGCATCTAAGAGTCGCTCTGCTCTTTTACCAAACCCACAGTGGAACAGAAATCCCCCTCTACGTTGCATGCCACTTCCACTTTCTTTCCATTATATTCTTTTATATATATATAATTTTGTTTATTGGATTTTCCACATTTTTTACAAATAAAACAAATCTTAACAATATTTCATTTTGCAGATATCTTCACACATTTTTAACTAAACATCCATCTCACTCAACAGTTGGCCTTATTCATTCATTTAAACCAAATTTTGACTCTTTCAACCAGTTATAAAAACTGAACCAATATTTTTCATATTTCTCAACACTTTTTTCTTCAATAATACAAGTTAACTTCTCCATTTCTGCTATGTCAAACACCTTAATAATAATCTCATCTTTAGAAGGAATATTATCCTTCTTCCATTTCTTGGCAAATACAATTCTTGCAGCTTCCGCTTTCACTTTCTTTGGCCGAGTTCGGACTGGAAGTTTGAAGCGGGAGGGAGTCGTGGCAAAAAAGAGCCGGAACAAACTGTTCCGGGCTTTCCCGTTCACACTGCAGCGACTGATGCGGGAGCATACCGGGGAGGTGGCGCAAGAGAGCGTTCACACTGTTGGCCCGGAGGCATGGCTGTAAGGCGCCGCTTTCTTTTTGGCAACCTGGAGATATGTGCATAAGTGCATAAACGCATAGGAAAAACGCGTCTTTTGGCGTTCAAGCTTTGTTGGTAAGAACATAAGAGATGCCAATG
>NW_015168371.1:756-2167 GCF_001447785.1 Gekko japonicus | reverse complement strand
TTTGTTACTAACCCATCTATATTTGGATTGATGCTAAGTGAAGATTCGATGCCATATGAAGATACTAAGTGAAGATTCGAATAGCAAGCCCTGAATAAGATGATAAGAATGCAAGAATTCAGTTTCTTTAATAACACTAACAAGTAATATGGCTTATTCCTTATGCAAAATAGTCTTGAATAAGAGTAATAAATACTAATTCTTATTAACAAACTTACCTTAGCATTTCATATCCTATTTAATTCTGTCATCTTGAACTTGCTATTTTTAAATATTTCTAATGTTCCTGTAATCCCCCTTTTAATATAAACTATAAAATTGGGCATTTGAAATACAAGTTTCCTGTTGCTGAATATCATGGTATAGCTCTATTTGGCATTGAGTTTTATATTATAAACTTGTTTAAAGTTTAAGCCTAGTTTTAATTGTTTTATTGTGGTTATTGTAATCATATAATAAGTTAATGAAAAGTCTTTATAGAAGATATGGACATAAAAAGATGTCAACACAGACCAAGGAAAGGTGGGGGAGAGACTGAGGAAGAACCAGATTTTGAAATGCCTGAATGGTTGGAGAAGCTTCAAGATTAACTTGGCCATACAGCTGACCTCAATCACAGACACACTCTCCCCTCAGATGCAACAATCGAATGTATCATAAAGTGACTCAGAAGAAGGGATTCAACAACATTATACAATTAAAACAAGGTCTAGAAAATACCTCTGATCATATTAAAAAGGAACTCTCAACATTGAGAGAAATTATAACTACAGGATTGACACAAACTAAAAAAAAAGATTCAAGAAAATACTGAAAACATTGTTCATATCCAGAGACAATACAAAGAGCTGGAACACGGTAAAGCAACTCAAGATCATTTACTGGAAAAGGCTAATCAAAGTATTGAAAAATTGGCGGTAAAACAGAGGCTGTAATTTTAAATTCCAGTCCATCCCAGAGGATTTTGGTAAAGCAGATCTTGAAGAAGACTTTGCTAAGCTGCTACAAGACTAAAGAAGATTCCTTGTACATCAATCAAATATACAGAATCAATTCTAGATTTGCTGTCAGGAATAAATCATAGAATGTTAGAGTTGGAAGGGACCTTACAGGTCATCTAGTCCAACCCCCTGCACTCTGCAGGAGTATAGCCAAAAGATATCCCTACAACATACCCGAAAGATGGTCGTCCAGCCTCCACTTGAAAACGTCCAGTGAAGGAGCATCCACCACCTCCCGAGGCAGACTGTTCCACTGCTCAACCACTCTTACAGTTAGGAAGTTTCTCCTGATATTTAGCTGGTAACGACTCCCTTGTAATTTCCACACATTAGATCTAGTCTTGCAATCCAGAGCAAGAGAGAATAGATCTGCTCCATCTTCTACATGATAGCCCTTCAAATACTTGGAA
>NW_015168371.1:0-200 GCF_001447785.1 Gekko japonicus | reverse complement strand
TGTCATCTGCAAATTTGATAAGCATTTCCTCTATGTCTTGCTCCAGGTCATTTATAAAAACATTGAACACCAGGCCTAGGACCAAGCCCTGTGGCACTCCACTCGAGAATCAACTTCCATGATATTTTGGTGAAGTTAACACACAAAAACCCCCAAGAGATCTTATTTTGTACAAAGAACTTCTCAAGATTCACAAGGCA
>NW_015168370.1:0-2210 GCF_001447785.1 Gekko japonicus | reverse complement strand
ATAGATCACACTTCAATCTGAATAAACTCTGTCCCCCCAAAATACTTACAAAACTAGATGCTATCTTTAAGGACCACAATCTGGTCAATGTTTGGCTACTACATGGCTCCGAGAAAGATTACACCTACTATTCCGAAACACAATGTCTATACTAGAATAGATCTTATTTTGACCTCCCAGTCCCTTACAAATCGGGTCTTCTCTGCATCCATTAACCCTTCCCATTGGTCAGATCACTCATGGCTGGGATGTGAAATACATTCTGGCCCATTCAATTTTCCACACACCACTCCAAGCCAACCATTGACATCATGACCTATACGGCAAAAAATGCTATTGGCGTGAATCTTACCCCACCAACCTGAAGCTGTGGATCAGAAAACTGTGGGGCACATACCTGATGGACAATATCTCTGACAAAATTAACAAATCCCTATTGAAACCAGTCAAAACAAACAAATAATTTTGCATTCTTCAGATTTCCCTGCTTCTATCACGGCATGAATTCATATCACCAGAATGGAAACAATGGCAGAAATGGCTCTAAACACCAAACCCGCTCAAAAAGTATACCATATTGTATTCCCATTGCTTTAATAATTTCTGTCTACCTTAACGATATGAGTTATCCTCTTTCATGACAATTTAATGCACTATACATAGCACTAAAGGAGAAATCTATGATACTTCTCCACATAGAAATACACTGTTGATTGATTGTTCATAGATAGTTTTGTTAAACTGCTGAATTAGATTACGCTTTATCCTAGTTGTACTATATTGCACCTTAAAATGTAAAATCTTTTGCATTGATGTGTTACTTTAATGTTTACTCAACAATAGAAATTACAAATATATATATAAAAAAAGATCTTGGAAGCCAAACAGGATCACCCCTGGCTAGGATACCAGGGTCATGATACAGAGGCAGGCAATGGGAAACCATCTCTTGTTATGTATCAAAGTTCGACCACGTGCGAGGCTGGGCCTCCATGTGGTCATGCGAAGCAGCCAAGCTTTGCCTCATGAACAATGGCCCGAGTGGATCCTAGTTCGCACCTATCGGAGGGCTAGGATCCTAGAGAGGACCTGTGGTACACCTGACAATGTAAATAACCTATCACTGGTGTGGGGTATGTTTTGGGTGTGGGGTTTAGTGGGAATATAAGCCAGCCTGCGAGCCGGTAGAGTTTGTCTTGTTCTTCATTTACAATAAAAGTATGAGCTGGGGGGAAAAATTAGTTAAATTTTAATTAATGAATTAAAACCCAGCGTTTAAAAGCCCCAGTCTAGCATACAAACATAGGTTGTTAAAAAAACAAAACAGAGCACAGACAATTTAACACTTTCTAGGCTAAAATAGTGCCCCCCCCCCAAAAAAAAATTCAACCCCTTAAATAAAAGCCTGGGTGAATAGAAATTTTGTGGCCTGACACATGAAAGAAAGCAATGTAGTTACCAGGTGAGCCTCAAGGGGAAGGGCCTCCCATAAGTGAGGTGCCACTACGGAGTGATGTCTCTGGTAGTCACCCACCTCACCTCCAAAGGCAGAGCAGAGACAGCAGGGCTTGTGAGGCAAATCTTAACTGGGGAGGGGCTGGACAACATGGGAGGGGGCGGTCCTGTGAGTCTCCTGACCTTTTATGGTTTTAAAGGTAAGAACCAGCACTTCAAATTGTGTCTGAAAACAATAGGGCAGCCCAGGGCTTTTTTTGTAGAAAAAGCCCAGCAGGAACTCATTAGCATAATAGGCCACACCCAAGAGCAGAAACTCATTAGCATATTAGGCCACACCCCTGACAGCACAGCTCATTAGCATATTAGGCCGCACCCCCATGTTACCAGTAGTGTGGTCATCCAGCCACACCCACCTTTTGCTTCTTATTCTGTTTACCTTGTTTGTTGTCAAAACCCAGAGCTTTTTTTGTAGCAGGAACTTCTTTGCCAGTTAGGCCACACAACCCTAATGTAACCAATCCTAATGAGTTTCTGCTGTTGGGTGTGGCCTATTATGCTAACGAGTTCCTGCTGGGCGTGGCCAACTCAGGAGCCTGCTGGAACTCCGTTCCTGTGTGTTCCTGCCCAAAAATAGCCCTGGGGCAGCCAGTGGGGATTGTTCAGCACTGGGGCGATCCAATATCTATATCCCACTTCAACAATGGCCTGGATGCGGCATTTTGGAGGAGCTTGTCAGAACCCACAGCCAACAA
>NW_015168369.1:2015-2217 GCF_001447785.1 Gekko japonicus | reverse complement strand
TTTCAGATATATTTTGGCTTCCCAAATGTCTCCGGGTTTTCTCGGGAAAACTGGGGTGGAGGAAATCCCAAGAAAATCTCAGTTACATTCAGGAATTACCGGTAGATCTGAAAACGGTGGATAGGCGGGAGCAGTTTGCGCCCGCTTTTAACTCCAGTCAGGTCCTCAAGACATCTAAATTAGACAGGCGGGGGACCAGCTG
>NW_015168369.1:0-1917 GCF_001447785.1 Gekko japonicus | reverse complement strand
CCAGCTTCTTCTGCACTGTGGTTTAAGTCACACTGCAGAAGAAACCAAGCTGGCCCCAGGATCAGACTGGCTTAGGTGTACTGGATCCGAAAAAATGCAGGATTTCTGAAAAATCCCACATCTGAATACCATACCAGCATTGGGATCTGGGATTTTTTGGAAATACTGAAATTGTGGGGGTCCAATAGACCTGACGCATGACAGAGTGAGCTCCCGTCTCTAGTTCCAGCTCCTGCCAACCCAGGAGTTCAAAAGCAAGAAATTGCAAGTAGATAAGTACCGTAGGTACCACTTCGGTGGGAAGGTAGCAGCGCTCCGTGCGCCTTGGTGTTTAGTCATGCCGGCCACATGACCACGGAAATGTCTTCGGACAGCGCTGACTCTTTGGCTTTGAAACGGAGATGAGCACAGCAACCCTAGAGTCACACTCGACTGGCTTTCGAGCAAGGGAACCTTTACCTTTTTAATAGACCTGAATCAAAAAGCACTGATTTAAAAAATTGCACACCTCTACTTTCCCACACAGGAATTATACTAAAATTGCTAAAATCCTGCAAAAGATGGCCGTAATGGAAAGTGCTTTCACGTTGCAGCAGGCTTACGGAGACCCCATCAGGTTTTCAAGGCAGGAGATGTTCACAGGCGGTTTTGCCATTGCCTGCCTCTGCACCATGACCCTGGACTTCCTTGGTAGTCTCCCATCAAAATACTAACCAGGACCAACCCTGCTTAGAATCCAAAATCTGATGAGATCAGGCTAGCCTGGGCTACCCGGATCAGGGCACTACAAAATATACCTTACCTGCTATTGATGGCAGGGGGTGGGGGGGGGGGACAGTATTGCAGCAACTAACAGATTGACAATGCAATTCTAAAGTGAGACTGTGACAGCATGACTCGGACATACACTTGTTGGCTGAAACACCCATGATTACGTTGACTTTGCAGGAACCCCGTAGAACAGTTTAAACAAACTGCAGAGAGTTCCAATGTAACTCCTAGAAAAGATGGGCATTTATTGACCCAAGGACTACCACTAGACACCACACACACAGGAAAAATCCTAAAGTATGGAACCCCAAGGTGGGAGGTTCAGGAACTGGAGAAACTCTTTGGTGGCACATAAGAACATAAGAGAAGCCATGTTACATCAGGCCAATGGCCCAACCAGTACAATACTCTGTGTCACACAGTGGCCAAAACCTAGGTGCCATCAGGAGGCCCACCAGCGAGGCCAGAATTCCAGAAGACCTCCCATTGTGGCCCACCAAGCACCAAGAATACATAGCATCACTGCCCCAGAAACGGTATTCCATCTATACCCCCAAGGTCTGAAATGTGTCACCATCTGGGCCTTAAGACAGAGTTGCTTTTATGGTGTTATGTCCTGCAAAGTAGAATCCTTTGAGGCATGAAGTAACCCTAATAAAGAGGGCCATGGCTCATGAAAGTTTATGCTACAATAAATTTATCAGTTCAAGGAAATACAGGAGTCCTTTCTTGTTCTACATAGTGGCTAGGTACTACTATAAGACACTGTGAAGGTCCTGCTTTCCAACTATATTGGACCAGGGTGGATCCTATTCTCTGGTATTTACCAATGACAGATCATGGTTGCTTTTGTGATACCTCTGTGCAATTTCCTTAGAGTTCACATCTTTGCGCTAGAGTTCTTTGGGTTGCATTGTCTTTGCCCCCCCACAATCCTAAAGAGAGCAACCTCATGGCTATTTTATTGGTGTATACTCCCCCCCCCCCCAAAAAAAAAACTCCCACAATATATGACAGAGAAAATGGATACAACTGAAAATGTGGGGAAAGGGGGGGGGATAACCCAAACTGAATTGAATTAAGAACCAAAAAGGTTAAAGCCCAATAATTCTGTTCATCAAGTTAAAAACATTAAATATTAAGAGA
>NW_015168368.1:600-2248 GCF_001447785.1 Gekko japonicus | reverse complement strand
CTTTTTAGATTCGAAGTGTTCTGGAGGGGGTACTGAGCTCACGGCTTTTGAATGTGTGAAGCGTTCATCCATTGGGCAGATACCAGGCAGGGGGAGGGGAGATGTCTCAAAGAGGGACCAATTTAAGGCTAGCCTTTTTAGATTCGAAGTGTTCTGGAGGGAGTACTGAGCTCACAGCATTTGGATGTGTGAGGCGTTCATCCATTGGGCAGATACCAGCCAGGGGAGGGGAGAGGTCTCAAAGAGGGACCAATTTAAGGCTGGATCCAATCAAAAGTTTTGTCAAGCCATTCAGTGGACGAGGATTGCTCCTGATTTACCACTAGGCAGATTGTAAAGTAAAGGTAAAGGTTTCCCTTGCTCGAAAGCCAGTCGAATCCGACTCTAGGGTTGCGGTGCTCATCTCCGTTTCAAAGCCGAAGAGCCAGCGCTGTCCGAAGACATATGGAACTAGAGACGGGAGCTCACTCCGTCATGCGGCACACTTGGGTCTCGAACTGCTGAACTACCGACCTTCCACAGCCTGCAGTTCAGCCTCTTAACCACTTGAGCCACCGCAGCTCCATAATGATTGAGGCAGATTGATGTGGAGTTAAATTTAAGGTCAGGAGACACAACTAGAAAAGCATGGATGCCCCACACAGATATCCTGTCCTTGTGTACCATGACTGGTACACAAGCAGACAGGCTGGTTTTCAAAGTGTTTTGGGGGAAGAGGGAAGATGTAGCATTGTGTCATGATGGTCCACACCTGAGAAAATTGCAAAGAAGTGACATGGGGCTCCTGGTGCAGTTCCTGCTACAAGCGTTGGCACACTTTGAACAAAAAGTCTACCTACAGGAAAGCAGACCTTGCATTTTCTCAGATCTGACCGAGGGCAGGCCATTGCCCAGAGGAGAAAGGATCGGAACGCAGCAAGGCTGCCCATTACTTTCTGAACTCAGCACAAGGTCTGGAGACTTCTACTCTCACCCCCCCAGCACACACACACTTGCAAGAGAGGAGGGGACAGCATCATCTCCGCTCTGAGCAACCAGGGCCAGATCAACAGCACCAAACTTTCTTAAAGCTTGTGCACCACAGAGACAAGCCCCTTCCCCTACTTCAACTGGCGAAAAAGTTCACTTCCGCTTGAGGGTATTTTGGAGTGCCTCAAGAAACCACAGCTCAAGATCAGCGTGAGAAGCCCACCCTCAGAGAGACAGGGAGCATACATCTCAGTCAGCTGCCAGAGCCACCCAAAGTTCGCGGACCCCGGTCTTAAGGATGATAACTGGGTTAGGACTGTGCTTGATTTGATTTGATAAGGGAGAAGGAGAACAAGCACGGACCCTTGTCAGCTCTTCCGTTTGCCGTGCAAAAGATACGGCCTCCGCAGACAACACATCATGCCAAAAAGGAAGGAGCAGGCAACCGAGGCACAGAAGTCCCTGTCCCGCAATGGGGTGAAAAGGCAGTTCCTGATCATGGGAAGGAAAGCAATTTGGCACGCGCGCAGACACTTCCTGCGAGGCAAAATCTGCCAAGCCAAATCCAACTGTTATGCAAGCTGAATGGGAAAAACACAGCAAGATAGTCTTTACAGTCTCCTCTCTCTGGCCACTGGGAACAATTGTCCTCCCCCCACCTTCTCTAGTGTTCAATCTA
>NW_015168368.1:0-185 GCF_001447785.1 Gekko japonicus | reverse complement strand
CTTGAACTGCTGAATTACTGACCTTCCACAGCCTGCAGTTCAGTGTCTTAACCACTTGAGCCACCGCAGCAGATACATGTATACTAAAAAAAAATACCAACCACCATCAGGTCTCTGTGTGTGTGTGTGGGGGGGGATACAAAGAGTGGCACATTTACAACTAGATTACATCAAAAGAATTATCT
>NW_015168367.1:0-2134 GCF_001447785.1 Gekko japonicus | reverse complement strand
TTTAGGCAACTACTTCTCTCCATCACAAGTTCGTGGGCTGGACAATTCGTGCCTTACTATAAGAACATAAGGAAAGCCCTGCTGGATCAGACCAGTGGTCTATCTAGCCCAGCATCCTAAGAACAAAAGAAGAGCCCTGCTGGATCAGGCCAGTGGTCCATCTAGTCCAGCATCCTAAGAACATAAGGAGAGCCCCGCTGGATCAGACCAGGGGTCCATCTAGTCCAGCATCCTAGGAACATAAGAAAAGCCCTGCTGGATCAGGCTGGTGGTCCATCTAGTCCAGCATCCAAAGAACATAAGAAGAGCCCTGCTGGATCAGGCCAGTGGTCCATCTAGTCCAGCATCCTAAGAACATAGGAAGAGCCTTGCTGGATCAGATCAATGGTCCATCTAGTCCAGCATCCTAAGAACATAAGAACCCTGCTAGATCAGAGCGGTACATCTGGGCCAGCCTCCTGTCTCAAACAGTGACCAACCAGTTCCTCTAGACAGCCAAGAACAGGGGACAGAGGCTGATGTTGTCTCCAGCTGGGCTTCTGACTGGCTACTGGAGATCCAATTGGCTGGGCAGATTAAGTTGTTTCAGCGGTATCGGCCTCTACAGTGGCCTCACTCCTCTTTCCTCAGTTTTTTTTTAATTATCCCTCTTCTCCCCTACATTTGGACTTCTTCTTTGTGTGTGGCTCTACATTTCACAGTGGCCATTTTGTGGTTGTCTCTGCCTCCTGTGGCAGCCATTTTGTGGTTGTGTCCCCCACCCTGTGTCAAAATTCCATAGGTGCCCACAGGTTCAAAAAGGGCAGGGGACCCCCATGTTAGATTCTGAAGATGAAACTTACTGGGAGCCAGTTCACATTTTCAGTCAATTGGGCAAGTGGTAATGGTTGTTATGTGGGAGGGTGTGTGTATGAGCTCCCCTCCCCCATATTGTACATTATGTAGCCTGGATGTTTAATGTGTGGACCTCTGTGGAAGTTCGTGTTGATCTTTGGTGTAGTGGTTAGGAGTGGTGGTAGTAGAGCCAGTTTGGTGTAGTGATTAGGAGTGCAGACTCTAATGTGGGAGAACTGGGTTTGATTCCCCACTCCTCCACATGCAGCTGCTGGTGTGACCTTGGTTCACTTACAAGTTCTCTCAGAGCTGTTCTCTCAAGAGCAGTTCTCTTAGATCTCCCTCAGCCCCACCTACCTCACAGGGTGTGTGTTGTGGGGAGGGAAGGGAAAGGAGATTGTAAGCCACACTGAGACTCCTTCAGGTAGTGAAGGACGGGGTTTAAATTCAATCTCCTCCTCCTCCTCCTCCTCCTCCTCCTTCTTCCCTTGTTCAGCTGTGGCATAATGGGGTGGGGGGTTTGAAACATTGTGAATCAAGCTGATGTGTGAAGTACTCAGCTTACCCTATGTGTTATGTGTACAGCAGGAAAGGGTACCTGTTCCTTCTCCATGACCCCACATATGGGCAAATCAACCGAAACTGCATGTTCATTAAGGTGGCAGCGAACAAAACAAAGCAGTTTTAGTTGCATAAAATCAAGCGTAGGCCTTTCCATTTTAACGCACGTTATCTCTGATGCAGACTTATCGAGTACTTAGTGATGTACAGTCTCTTGGCTTGCTGGTTTGGCCAGGTAATGTTGTGTTAAAACTGATCTGACAGAAATTCAGTGGTGCTCAGAGGAGAACTGGACATGGCTGCTAATTTCAAGGATTGTTAGGCTTGAATTTGGCACGTTGAAGTCAAAGCCAGGATTGCATGTAGCCTCAAATAAATATTTGCCTGTTTTTGTGTATTCTTTTTGGCTAGTTTTCTCTCTCCTCTTTGGGCATATGAAGATTTCTGGGTGAAACCTTTGCCAGGTATTATGCAATGCAAACAGCCAAATCCTATGGATGTCTACTACGTAAATCCCATTGAGTGAGTTCAGTGAAGCTTAATCCCAAATTGTGTGTCTAGGATTGCACTCAGTCTTGCAATCGTCTCTTAAGACTGTAAGAAGAGCCCTGCCGGATTAGGCCAGTGGTCCATCTAGTCTAGCATCCTGTCTCACATGGAGTTATTATGGAGTGCAAGCAATAGGTCACAGAGGCTTCCACCAATGTTCCCTCCTACCACCAATGTTCCCTCTAAGCTG
>NW_015168366.1:1585-2375 GCF_001447785.1 Gekko japonicus | reverse complement strand
CCGTTCCCCACTGGGAGGACCTGGCGACCCCACTTGTTGCCAGGAGCGGCATGAATCAGTCCACCGGACCTCACTGCCTCCCTGTCAATGCAGTCAGTGCACAGCACCCCCAATGGTGGGCAGGAATCAATGCAGGGCAGGGACGCTGCACCGGTATTACGGGGACACTACCAAGTTGGCCCTGCTACCTCCTGTCAGAGTGGGGGTGCCAGTCTGGTACGGCGGCGGCAGACAGCAAGAGCCACTGGCAACTGCCCCGTGGGGGCAGGCGCTCGAGAGCTCCGAGGCCAAGCCAGCTGCCCCGCCTTGCTCGAAAGCCAGTCTCCACTGGTGGACCTCCTGATGGCACTGGTATTTCTGTACACTGTGTGACACAGAGTGTTGGACTGGATGGGCCTTTGGCCTGATCCAACATTGGCGTCTCTTATGTCCTCTTATGAATCCGACTCTAGGGTTGCGGTGCTCATCTCCGTTTCCAAGCTGAAGAGCCAGCGCTGTCCGAAGACGTTTCCGTGGTCGTGTGGCCGGCATGACTAAGCACCAAGGTGCAGGGAATGCTGTGACCTTCCCACCGAAGCGCTACCTATTTATCTCCTTGCAATGTCTTGCTTTCGAACTGCTAGGTTGGCAGGAGCTGGAACTAGAGACGGGAGCTCACTCCGTCATGTGGCACACTCAGGTCTCGAACTGCTGAACGACCGACCTTCCACAGCCTGCAGCTCAGCGTCTTCACCACTTGAGCCACCGCAGCTCCATAGAAGTTAAGGAGAAAGCTTAAATTACTTTCACT
>NW_015168366.1:0-230 GCF_001447785.1 Gekko japonicus | reverse complement strand
GACAATGGGTAGACATCCCAACCATGAGAACTAAGGTAATGCTAAGCTTTTAGCTACTGTAACATCCAGTAATACTAGCCTGTCCTGTTGAAATGTCATTTAGGCAACTACTGAGTTTAAGGAAAGGAGACTGCGTGTTTTCACCTTTTCTTTGTACCTTTGCTCAGCCTGACTGCTTGTGTAGACCATGTGTATTCTTTTTATTCATGTGTTAAACTTTCTTGTACTTT
>NW_015168365.1:2175-2291 GCF_001447785.1 Gekko japonicus | reverse complement strand
GCAGAGGAGAAGAGGCAGGCAGAACAGGTTGAGGGGCATTCCCTCCAGGTATGTCCAGTTCAAGCAAGGATATCTGACGTTATCCTAAAGGTTCCTGGCCAGACATCTGTCCAACT
>NW_015168365.1:0-982 GCF_001447785.1 Gekko japonicus | reverse complement strand
GCCTGCTCCCCCCCCGCCCAGGGGGGGGGGGTTGGGCGGGGGGGGGGGGGCAGCCAGGTTCCCTTTTCCTGTCTCGGGGGGTTTGCTCCTGCAGTTTCTAGAAGGTGTCCGGGCGAGAGATCCTCTGAACACTGTTCCCTTGACCCATCTCAAGCCTTTCATGCGATACCTTCTCAGACTATTCCCTTCCAGTGCGCAGTCTCTGCCTGGGATGATCTCTTGACAAGGGAATCTGCTTTTTCTTCCAGGGCCCATTTTCCTTTGAGGAGGTGGCCGTGTATTTCACCGTGGCAGAGTGGGCCCTTCTGGATCCAGGACAAAAAGCTCTGTACAGGGAAGTCATGCGGGAGAACTACGGGAATGTGGCCTTTCTGGGTAAGGGTCTTTCATAGGTGCCAGAGGTGCGAATTGCTGCCATTGTGAGGAGGCATGACTCAAAATACTGAATAGCTATTCATAGTTTTGAGGCCCGTAGCACTACTTGGGGAGGGGCTGTGGCTCATGGGCAGAACATCGGCTTTGGCATGCAGAAGGTCCCAGGTTCAGTCCCCAGCACCACCTCCAGTTAAAAGGACCAGGCAGGAGGTGATGTGAAAGAGCTCTGCATGAGGCCCCAGAGAGCTGCTGCTGGATTGAGGAGAAAATACTGACTTCAGAGGACCAAGGGCCTGATTCGATAGAAGGCAGCTTGCCGTGTTCACGTGTGTGGTCTTGCCCAGGGGCCACTGAGGCAGAGTTGGGGACGAGAGACCCTCAGAAAGACCCTGGAAGGGGCCAGATCCTCATTTCTCTGCTAACAGCCTTTACAACACATCTCCCCCCTGGATGGGGTTAGAAATGTCCACTCTGCCCGTGATCTGGAAACGATCCCGTCAAGGACCGCCCCGGTCACTCCTCCTTGTGCCTGAGCAACACCCCGTTCAGTGGGTTCACATGGAGACTGCACACAAGTCAAGCAGGCCCCCTTTTAGAAATATATCAC
>NW_015168364.1:2110-2320 GCF_001447785.1 Gekko japonicus | reverse complement strand
CCCCCAGTTTCGTTCAGCGTCAGAAAACTATCCTCCCCTTCCTGCAAGATCGCGGCCCCCATTGCCACATCCGAGGCATCAGTTTGGACAATGAATTTCTTAGTTTCATCAGGGCGCGCCAGCACTGGCTCAGAGGTGAACATCAGTTTAAGTTTCTCACAAGCCTCTGCGCAAGCAGGGGACCATTTAAGCGGGGCGCCCGGTTTCGTA
>NW_015168364.1:1817-1949 GCF_001447785.1 Gekko japonicus | reverse complement strand
TGAATTTTAGCAGGGTCCATTTCAACCGTCCCCCCAGAGATGCGATAGCCCAAAAAGTCAATGCATGTCTTGTGGAATTCACATTTAGACAGCTTTGCAAACAAGTGGTGTTCATAAAGTCGTTTAAGGACC
>NW_015168364.1:1040-1166 GCF_001447785.1 Gekko japonicus | reverse complement strand
ATTATGGTCTCAGTCTGGGACTTGGATAGCTGCCGTTTATTTATTTGGAAAAATTATACGCCACCTCTCTCAGGAAGGCTTACAACAATCAAACAGAATAATTAACACACAAAGCAACAATTAAAA
>NW_015168364.1:0-699 GCF_001447785.1 Gekko japonicus | reverse complement strand
TCATTAGCATAATAGGCCACACCCAACCGCAGGAACTCATTAGCATATTGGGCCACACCCCCTGACATCACAGCTCATTAGCACATTAGGCCACACCCCCATGTTGCCAGAAGTGTGCTCATCCAGCCACACCCACCTTTTGCTTCTTATTCTGTTTACCTTGTTTGTTGTCAAAACCCAGGGCTCTTTTTGTAGCAGAAACTCCTTTGCATGTTAGGCCACACACCCCTAATGTAGCCAATCCTAATGAGTTTCTGCTGTTGGGTGTGGCCTGTTATGCTAATGAGTTCCTGCTGGACGTGGCCAATTTAGGAGCCAGTTCCTGCCCAAAAATAGCCCTGCCCCCTGCCATTCTCTCCAGTGAGGGCCCAAAACAGCTTACATCATTCTATTCACTTCCGTTCGATTCTCACAATCCTGAGAGGTAGGTCAGGCGGAGAGTCCGTGTCTGCCGTCGTTTTCCTTGCCTCCCATTTTGCCTTCACAACAACCTTGCGAGGTGGGTTAAGCCAAGATTGCCAACCTCCAGGTGGGGCCTGGAGATCTCCCGTTGAAGAAGAAGAAGAGATTGCCTTTGTACGCCATCCATCACTACCCAAAGGAGTCTCAGACCAGCTTACAGTCTGCTGTCCCTTCCTCTACCCGCAACAGACACCCTCTGTAGGAGGGACTGAGAGAGCTCCCTCAAGGACTGCTCTT
>NW_015168363.1:0-2465 GCF_001447785.1 Gekko japonicus | reverse complement strand
ACTCAGCTCAGAGGGAACATTGCTTGCAGGTGAGTAACATGAACTGGGTTTGTGTATTTAGAAGAGATCTACCCTGCCTCTCCAAAATCTGCTCAGTCGCAAGAGCAAAACTATATGAACACAGAAGAAAAATTAATAACAATAAAGAGTTAAGACAATTAGTGAAATGGACACAGCAAAAACAGGGCCCCAGCAATAAAACCATCCTTGATTGTGAAAGACGTCATGGATACCGAAAGAGTATCGGTGGTGGAAAGGGCCATCAAGTCACATGATCTGACTTATGGTGACCCTGCAGGGTTTTCAAGGCAAGAGTTGCTCAGAGATGGTTTGCCATGGCCTGCCTCTGCATAGCATAGCAGCCCTCGACTTCCTTGGAGATCTCTCATCCAAATACTAGCCAGGGCCAACCCAGCTTAGCTTCCGAGATCTGACTAGATCAGGCCAGGGCTTTTTTGGTAGAAAAAGCCCAGCAGGAACTCATTAGCATAACAGGCCACACCCAACAGCAGAAACTCATTAGCATATTACGCCACACCCCCATGTTAACAGAAGTATGGTCATCCAGCCACACCCACCTTTTGCTTCTGTTTACCTTGTTTGTTGTAGGGCCAACCCTGCTTGGCTTCTGAGAACTGATGAGATCAGGCCAGCCTGGCCCATCTAGATCAGGGCAGACATTAAGGGATGATTTGCCATTGCCTGCCTCTGCGTAGCAACCCTGGACGTCCCTGGTGGTCGCCCATCCATGTACTTACCAGGGCCGACCCTGCTTAGCTTCTGAGATCTGACAAGATCAGGCTACCTTGGGATATCAAGATCGAGGCAGATACTAATAGAGGTGGTCTGCCCTTGCCTGCCTCTGCATAGCAACCCTGGACTTCCTTGCCGGTCTCCCATCCAAGTACTAACCAGGGCTGACCCTGCTTAGCTGCTGAGATCTGACAAGATCAGGCCGGCCTGGCCCATCTAGATCAGGGCAGACATTCAGGGGTGGTTTGCCACTGCCTGCCTCTGCGTAGCAACCCTGGACTTCCTCGGGGGCCTCCCGTCCAAATGCTAGCCAGGACCAACCCTGCTTGGCTTCTGAGAACTGACGAGATCAGGTCAGGACAGAGAGTGTATTACACACACACCCCAAGAAAACGTCTCCCATGAATTTGCATAGATCTTCACTTGTCAAGTTCTATTCTGGAAGTGGCAATCTTTCCTACAACGTTCCACAGAAATGGAACCTTTTACTCAGTGTCCTGCCAAGCGGTTTGGGTATTCCTCGGGTTTTCACGGCCAGCCCTCTTGCGGATGCGTGTTTAGTGGATCATATGCTCTCTCTCTCTTTTTCTGGCATCCTCAGGACCGTATCTTATGTTTTATAAGCTCCAGCGACGTCTAACAAGTGCCTCTAGCTACTGGGCGATCGCTCGGAGACGCTTAATAGGAAAAACATGGGACTCTGATGAAAGGCTGACTAATGCACAGTGGAAAAGAGTTGTCATGCCCTGGCATCTCCCGCCAGCGATCTGGCCTTCGATGGCCATGTCACAATCACTCAGCAGCCCACAACCAGCAAAGCTTCAGCATCAAATAACGTTTTGCATCCTTCTTCTAAGAAGGAAAGGGTGTTCAGGCACCATTGTGAATTGAGCTCACTGAAGTGGCGTGTGGGAGTAGACGTGGTCAGGAAGTTTGGAGGTCATTCAAAGCCACCACGTCATGCCAGTATGAGGAGCGTTTTCAAGAACTATGTAGAGAGTACTGAACGAAAGCTTTCTGTTACGGTGCCTGGGTGGAGGAATCCTTGAATCTCTGTACTCCCGTCTCTCCATCCCTTGCGCATGCCCAGCTAAGCAAACATTTCCAGCGTTGCAATCCCATTTTTTGGTGTGACCAAACCACAGCTTATGTCTTGACCTCTCCCATAAAACCAGGATTCCAATCCAAACTTCTGTTTGGGGAGCAGCTGTGGCTCAATGGAAGAGCCTCTGCATGGCATACACAAGGTCTCAGGTTCAACCCCCGGCATCTCCAGTTAGAAGGACCTGGCAGTAGGTGATGGGAAAGACCTTTCCCTGAGACCCTGGAGAGCTGTCAAGAGGGGCTGTGGCTCAATGGAAGAGCCTCTGCATGGCATACACAAGGTCTCAGGTTCAATCCCCGGGATCTCCAGTTAGAAGGACCGGGCAGCAAGTGATGTAAAAGACCTCTCTGCCTGAGACCTTGGAGAGCTGCTGCCAGTCTGAGTAGACAATACTGGCCTTGATGGACCGAGGGTCTGATTCAGTATAGGGCAGCTTCATGTATGTGTTCATGTGCGTTGGTCATTCCATTGGCCATTCCATTGACTGATGACGAGAGAGGTCGGCAGTCAGTTTTGGAAGCTAGATTCTTGGGTGTAAGTCCTCAGAAGGAAGCCGGCGGGGAGGCGCACATTTTTTCCCTAGCCTATACCCGCAAAGTGCAATTGA
>NW_015168362.1:0-2519 GCF_001447785.1 Gekko japonicus | reverse complement strand
TATTTTTTGTTGATGTTTTCAGACAAATAACCATTTGTGATAATGTGGATTAGATGGGATTATTCCATGTCTTGTCAGATAGCTTATTACCGGTTCCCATTTTCGCATGAATTTTCCATGTGACTTAAGTGTTTTGCATTTGCGCACTGTGATTCAGGTCTGTTATTTTTGCCATTACAAACTGTTCCCAAGTTTGATCATGCCATGCTTTGAGAGTTGGAGGGTTTGGTGTGGACTTCTGTGGTGGGCAAAAGCTTCAGCCATAATGCATTTGGGAAGATGCGCTTTCAGCAGCTGTTCTCTCTCCCCACAGGACCAGAGCGGCAAGAGGAGCCCCAGAAGACAACTCTAGGCCTGGGATCGCACGGGAGGGCCCAATTCACTGACCAGCAAGTAGTTCTACAGGCCACTTCTATCCTACACTTCTGTCGTCCTGTGTGTGTAGGTCTATCTTGTACCACTTAAGGGACCAGGTTTAACCAGGAATACCAGGCTTGTGACGTAGAGGCCGGCAACTGTAAACCACCGTGCCTTGAAAGCCCCCACCAGGTGAGTCACCACAAGTTGGCTGAGACCTGGCAGCAAGACAAAGTTCAAAAACTTACTTTGAAGCAAAAGTTTATTCGTTTCCCGAGGTGCCCTGGGATTCCCATACAATACAATCCAATCCAATATAAATAAGTGCAATTTCTTAAGCTTAACACCTCAGTGAATGAATTCATCATTTGCAGAACTCAAGATGTCGATTCCCCCCCCCCACGGTGAGAACTTGAAGTCTGTCCCTTCAAGTCCTCCCCTACCTTGCATGTATGATAGCTTTCTGGGGGCCCCCATCTCACCGTGTGTGTGTGGGGGCATCCCCCAAGACCCTCCCTTTTTACTTCTTCTACTAGCAGCATTCTTGCCTCAGGAGAGGGCAGGCAGGCACCTCCCTTCAGAAGCGAAGGACCCCATTTCTCGCCCACCGCCCGTTTTGCTGCAATCTGTGGTTTTTCTTCGGCCCAGGAGTTTGGTGCACAACACTTGTTTCGTTTTAATGATGGTATCCAAATGTTATCTTGCCAGAATAAAGAAGTCAAAAAACAAGACTTGTCTGTCTGCTGAGACGCTGCAGGAGAAGCAAAAGGTAAAGGTTTCCCTTGCTCGAAAGCCAGTCGACTCCCGACTCTAGGGTTGCGGTGCTCATCTCCGTTTCCAAGCCGAAGAGCCAGCGCTGTCCAAAGACATTTCTGTTGCCGGCGTGACTAGACGCCGAGGCGCACGGAATGCTGTTACCTATTTATCTACTTGCGATTTCTTGCTTTCAAACTGCTAGGATGGCAGGAGCTCAGGCCAGAGACGGGAACTCACTCCATCGTGCAGCACTCGGGTCTTGAACTGCTGAACTACCGACTTTCCGGTCTGCAGTTCAGCATCTTAACCACTTGAGCCACCACAGCTACAGGATACTGATGCACAAATCTGCCTGCGTGCTCCCGTTGCCAAATTGGAAACACACAGATGGAGTCCAGCGAGTTAGATGAGTATGTGTAATGCATTGAAACAGGGAGGAGTACAGGGGCGGCTGAGTGCCTTCGCACTTCAGCAGTTCCAAAGCTGTATTCTGCCATAACCAGGAAGGGCAGAAGGTCTTATACTCCAAATGACATCACATATCGTTTACACATTCAAGGGTCTCTAATTGGTAAGTAAAGGTAAAGGTTCCCTTGCTTGAAAGCCAGTCGAATCCGACTCTAGGGTTGCGGTGCTCATCTCCGTTTCAAAGCCGAAGAGCCAGCGCTGTCCGAAGACGTTTCCGTGGTCATGTGGCCGGCATGACTAAACACCAAGGCGCATGGAACGCTGTTACCTTCCCACCAAAGTGGTCCCTATTTATCTACTTGCAATTTCTTGCTTTCGAACTGCTAGGTTGGCAGGAGCTAGAACTAGAGACGGGAGCTCACTCCGTCATGCGGCACTCGGGTCTTGAGCTGCTGAACTACCGAACCTTCCAGCCTGCAGTTCAGCATCTTAACCACTTGAGCCACTGCAGTTAACATCATACAAGCATCATTTGACTTTAAACCTTACTATTTGTGTGCCATGTATTGTCAGTGTTTACATTTGCTTATCTGCTCTTCAGAGCGATGGGAACATTAGGGAACGCCGGGATCCTTTCTGACCTTAGTGAAGCTAGTCCCTCGTTCCCTTGTTTCTGGGGAGCTGGGTGATAAGGGTTGTGATTCACATTCAACTTCGCTCTTGACGTCCTTGCAGCTTCTTGAATACACATTCCATTCTTATTGCAGATGGAGAAAGGCATACATATCAATATTCAAGGTTTCGGAGAACTCTCATCAGGTAGCTATTTATAAGGTGCCCTGACGTGAATGGGCCAAGCTTAAGCAGGGTGGGGACGCAGAGGAAGGCAATAGTTAGTCTCACCTTGGAAACCTTTGAGGTTGCCTTAAGTCAGCTGTGACTTGACAGCAAAGATTATAAGAAAATGACACTTGTAGAAGAAGAAGAGATTGGATTTA
>NW_015168361.1:390-2368 GCF_001447785.1 Gekko japonicus | reverse complement strand
GAGCCCAGGCTAAGCTGGGCTATTCATTCTGACTGCTAGGAAAGAGAAAAATCCCCCCCAATTACTTGATGCAGACTGACAAATGCCTTGCCCTATAAGAGACACAAAGTGGTGAGGTCAGTTTAGCGACAGTTAAAGGGGGGAAATGGAGAAGAGAGGAGTAACTCAGTCTGCTCAAGCCCATAATGTCTTATAGTATCCTGGAGTGTGATATTTGGGTTGGGAGGGGGAGAACTTCCCTATTGTTTATCTTTACCCCCCCCACACACCAACAATTCCTTGTCATCAAGACTTACTTACTTACCATCCCACTTGTAAGATAGAAACTGTTTTAGGGATGTGGACAGGCTAAGGAAAATATGAATAGGGCATGTCATAACGACCAGTCTTTGAATCCTGACCACCAGTTTTTAAACTTGTTGGCTAAGCTGCTGTGGTGCCATGGAATATTCACAAATATTCTAATTGCTGAAATAATTGATACTAATATAGGAACAAAAGAGTTGTATGGTGTTAACAGAAAGGGGTGTAGAAAGGCAGCTGAATTTCTTACTTGCTGTATCTCCTCCAAGATATTTGTGACACCTCCTAGTGACTAGCTACTGTTATGGGGAACAGTGATCCACTCAGAAATATGAGTTGTCTTCTATATACGCTGTTGGTTGTAAGGGATGTAGAAAGGTGTGGAGTGTTGATCTTAGAATAAATCAGTTAAAATAACCCAGCCACCAGGGAGCATAAAGACTGCGGGGCAGGATGGTCTTCCCATTATTCTTAGGTGTTCTTGTAAGTGAAAGAAATTCAACATCCTCCTCTTTCTTTGCAGTAAGCCACCTGAACAAAATCAGCACACCAGTACACAGAGAGCCAAGATAGCAGAAGGCAAATTACTACTAAAATCTGCCAGTTTTGGAAGCAAACAGTCACCCCAGGAGAAGTATACAGATAAACTCAGAATGAGATGCCCTGGGTATCCTAAAGAGATCCTGCTACATCTCTGACAGTCATACACTGACATACTTCGAACTGGTTCAAATGTCTGCCAGACTGCACAGGTTGATTCAGCCCAAGTCACTTGGTACAATTCTTACACCCTCCTTAGTCCATTAGTCAATGCTCTGTCAGTCATGTACAGCCACAGTTTGCATGCTAGTTTCTGCTTTGGGGATGGCACAGCAAATTACCAAAAGGTATCGATGTTATTGTAGTATACAAAACATGCAATCCAGTGTGCACCAACACACAGCCCCTTTTCTCTGGACAGCCTTTCCTTTTCCTTTTATACCCTTAGAATCTCATTTATTCACAGATTTTGAGCAGCAGAAGATACCTGCGCGCTCTCTCTTTCTCTCTCTGATGCAAGGGCTAAAAGGATGGAGGCAAATTTTGTAGTTACTAGAGTAAATATAGGAGTCTTTGGACAGCAAATTAACAGCACAGGGATTTTAAGTCGCTACCACTGACCCATGATTGTCTGAACACCTGCCTATGCAGTTTCAGAGACCCTTGAATTGGAATGGAAACCAACAAAAACTCCAAAGGCTCAAGTGTGCTCCTGTTCAAGTCAGGAAGGAAAATCGGGTGGTAAATTCACCTCCACCCACTCCTAGGCTGAGTTTAAGGCTACCGCACTAACTAAACAGTACTCTACTGAAATGAAGGAATCTAACAGTAACAGCATTTTAGTCCAGCACAAGCTTTTGTGGACCCCGTTCTCCAATGCAATGAGTGGAACCTCACTGGACAGTTATTTATGTAGGGGGCATAAACAACCCAGCAGCCGGGTCAAAGGGCCATAACACGCAGGAAGTATAGGGTGAAAGATAATTGAAAAAATTAAATCCTAGTTTTAAAAAAAACATATAGAGAAACCGTTTACTAGTTGTGTTAAGCTAACTAGAACCTGCAATGGGTGGGGACTCGAAGTCCCAGGTCTGCCCAAGATGGGGGGGGGGGGGGGGGGGGAAAAGCACCACTC
>NW_015168361.1:0-310 GCF_001447785.1 Gekko japonicus | reverse complement strand
CGGCGGGGGGGGGGGGGGGGGGGGGGAGAGAGAGAGAGCTCTCTTCCTTTCCCTGCTCATCAGAAGCTGCCGAGGAAAGAGCCCGCCAACCACGCATCCACAAGCCGGCGGACCTGGATCGCCAGCAGCAGCACCGCCCTTCGGAGCCTTCCCCCAGCCGAGCCCCGCCCGCGCGGCCCGCTCCCGCCCGCCGGGACACCCACCTCAAAGAAAGTGATTCTGCTGCCCATCTTGCGGGCGATCGCGCCGCTCGCCCGGCTCCTGCGCTCAGTGCAGGGAAGGCAACCGGCGGCGGTAGCTCCCCCCTCCC
>NW_015168360.1:0-2556 GCF_001447785.1 Gekko japonicus | reverse complement strand
GCAGAGGCTCTGCCACTGAGCCATGGGCTTTTCCTGAATGATACTGTCTTAGCTTGAGTACATCAAGGTCAGTATTGCCTATTCAGGCTGGCAACAGCTCCCCAGGGTCTCAGACGGAGGTCTTTCCCATCACCTGCTTGGTCCCTTTAACTGGAGATGCTGGAGATTGAACCTGGGACCTGCATGCCAAGCAGAGGTTTTGCCACTGAGCCACAGCCCCTCTTTACAGCTCTCCAGGGTCTCAGACGGAGGTCTTTCCCATCACCTGCTTGGTCCCTTTAACTGGAGATGCTGGAGATTGAACCTGGGACCTGCATGCCAAGCAGAGGTTTTGCCACTGAGCCACAGCCCTTCCTCATCTTCTTGGCATCCAGAAAGTCCCAGGTTCTATTCCTGGCATCTTCAGTTGAAAGGCTGAAGTTGGCCAAGGGCCTAACTCATGAAAAGGCAGGTTCATTGAGGGAGGGGCCATGTCTCAATGACAGAGCACCTGCTGGCTTCCAGAATGTCCCAGGTTCAATTGCTGGTATCTCCAGTTGAAAGGCTGAGGTTGGCCAAAGGTTTAACTCAAGAATAGGCAGGCTCATTTAGGCAGGGCAGTTTTCATAATGGGGAGACACAAGCAAAGTGGTTCCCAAGGAGCTATTGGGAACCAATACTATTTGACTTCAACCCAAGTGATCTGGAGTTTGGGGAAGGTGCTGTGGCTCAGTGGCAAAGCCTCTGCTTGGAATGCAGAAGGTCCCCAGTTCGATCCCCAGCATCTACAGTTCAAAGGACTAGGTAGTAGGTGATGTAATTGAGTGGGAAAGGGGTTTTGGCTTAGAGGTACTGCCTCTGCCTGGCATGCAGAAGGTCCCCGGTTCAAGCCCCGGCACCTCCAGTTAAAAAAGACCTGGTGGTAGGTGATGGGAAAGGCCTTCACCTGAGACCCCGGAGAGCTGCTGCCAGCCTGGGTAGGCAATACTGACCTTGAGGTACTCAAGATAAGGCAGTATCATTCAGGAAGGGTACATGGCTCAGTGGCAGAGCCTCTGCTTGGCATGCAGAAGGTCCCTGGTTCAAGCCCCGGCATCTACATTAAAAAGGACCTGGTGGTAGGGGATGGGAAAGGCCTCCACCTGAGACCCTGGAGAGCTGCTGCCAGACTGGGTAGGCAATACTGACCTTGAGGTACTCAAGATGGCAGTATTATTCAGGAAGGGTCCATGGCTCAGTGGTAGAGCCTCTGCTTGGCATGCAGAAGGTTTCCGGTTCAATCCCTGGCATCTCCAATTAAAAAGGACCAGGCAGTTGGTGATGTGAATGACCTCAGCCTGAGACCCTGGAGAGCTGTAAATAGGGGCCGTGGCTCAGTGGAAGAGCATCTGCTTGGCATGCAGAAGGTCCCAGGTTCAATCCCCACTATCTCTAGATAAAAAGGACCAGGCAGGAGGTGATGGGAAAGACCTCCATCTGAGATCCCAGACAGCGACTGCCAGTCCGAGTAGACAATACCAAACTTGACGGACCCGATGGTCTGATTCAGTGTAAAGCAGCCTCATGTGTGCTGCATGGACATCTACGCAGCTGCACACAGAGTAGAACCTGTGTCTTCCTACGACCCCCGCTGACCAGGCTTTGGGGTCTTTGCCCCTTTGCGGCTGCCAGCTGACCTCGAGATCGGCCTGGTCTTCTGCTGAGAGCAGGTCTAGAAGAGGCTGGGACCTCCCACCCACTCCTGTTTGTGACATCACCAGAAGGAAGCCTGACCAGTCTGCCCTTCCTGGCTGGCCAAGGGCGACTGCCGAGCCCTGGCTGAAGGCATGGTTCCCCTCCACGGGAGCAGGGACGGGGGGGCGAAGTAATGCTGGGCATTTGGCCCCATGGAACTGCGAGTGAGGTAGGGTCGCTAACACCACTTTGGGGGATTCCTGGAGATTTTGGGGCAGAGACTAGGGAGGGCAGCAGGCCCGTAGCCAGGACTTTGTGGCTTGTGGGGCTGAAGTTAGTGCAGAAAGAAAAGCCATTTAGCCAATAGAGAGCTGTGACCAGGATAGATCTCTCGATTGCAAGCTGTCGACCCCTTTAGACGACAGTTCTCAGCGGCTGCAAGGGAATCCCTTCGGCCAGCCAAAGCAAAAGTTCTGAGTACAAGCCGGCAGGTGGGGGTGATGACTTCCGGAGTCAAGAAAGCTAGCACTTAGGCAGGAAAACTCTCCGAAAGGAGACCAGTTTCAATCAATCAATCAATCAATCAAATTTATTGCGGCAGGAGCCAGTAAAAGGAGACCAGTTTCTTGATGCAGAGTTAGGAGGGATCCTAGAGGTCACCTACTCCAACCCCCTTGCTCAGTGTGGGAATTAGTCCACTACAGCACTAGGTGGTGGTGTATGACACCGGGAGGTCAATAGGTGGTATATGACACCATGAGTTCTACATAAAATAAACCCAAAGATTTCAAATAAATGCTGGAAAAACTGTGGTGCTATAGTGGACTTTGTGCATTGCTGGTGGTCCTACCCGCAATTAAAAGGCTACTGGACACTGATAATTCAACAAATTGCGCTAATAAC
>NW_015168359.1:2269-2578 GCF_001447785.1 Gekko japonicus | reverse complement strand
AGGGAATGGCCACTGGAATCCATGGGACTATTGGAATGCCCATAGGAATGCACGGGATTTCTGAATGTCCGTTGGAATGCATTATAATGCCAGTTTGGTGTAGTGGTTAAGTGTGCGGACTCTAATCTGGGAGAACCGGGTTTGATTCCCCACTCCTCCACTTGCACCTGCTGATGTGACCTTGGGTCAGTCACAAGCTCTGGCACAGCTGTCCTTGAAAAAGAGCAGTTTGTGTCAGAGTTCTCTCAGCCCCACCCACCTCACAGGGTGTCTGTTGTGGGGAGGGGAAGGGAAAGGAGTTTGTAAGCC
>NW_015168359.1:0-2150 GCF_001447785.1 Gekko japonicus | reverse complement strand
GGCCCCCCCCCGCCCCGCAAAGATAATTTGGTTCTTATACAGTTGATCTTTAGGGACTGTCTCCCCACCCCAATGCAAATAGGGAAGAGTTCGGACCTTCCAGCCTCAGAATAATGCCATTTTCTGCCCTTCCTATGACTATGACCCCGGGGATCTTGCTTAACAAAGAGCACAAGGCTTACCTTCACGGCGTGTCAGCCATATCCAAGGCGCAAAATTGACCTTCTCAGCTTCCAAGGCACTGATCTCCAGGACCCTCACGGCATCTGTGGTGTCTAGGTCCCTCTGGAAACGTAGCATTAGCCACCTGGTAAAGGGGCATGGAGGGGTGTTTACAAGAGAAGTCCAACATGCAAAGATCTTCAGACTGTTCCCCCAAACGGACACATTCCCATTTGTAAGCGTCTTAATGCCAAACCACATGTTTGAGTTTTTTAAAAGTTTGGTCCTCGGACCCATCTTGGGTTCCTTGCAGCAACACAGCAGCAGGGAATTGCAATTGAAGATCCCATTTTGGCTTGGAACACCACCTTGGGGGCAGAAAGAGTTCCTCCTGCCCCTTGTCGCCCCCCATGCTGAAATAGTGCTAGGAGAGTTGCCAACCTCCAGGTGGTGGCTGGAGATCTCCTGGGATTACAACTGAGCTCCAGGTGACAGAGGTCAGTTCCCCTGGAGAAAATGGCCGCTTTGGAAGGCCTCAGACTCTGGCATGGTACCCCAGTCCCTCTCCTCCCCAAACCCTGCCCTTCCCAGACTCCACCCCCCAAAAAAAAATCTCCAGGAATTTCTCAACCAAGAGGTGGCAACCCAGATGTGGAGCTATTTCTGAGCCGAAACTGGCTCTCCTTTCCTTTTTTAAGATTCCCTGTAGCTGCTGCGTGACATTGGGGAACCTGGACCCAAGAGTTTGGCCTCTGTTGGCCAGGGTTAGAACCAGGGCTATTTTTGGGCAGGAACGCACAGGAACGGAGGTCCGGCTGGCTCCCAAGTTGACCATGCCCAGCAGGAACTCATTAGTATAATAGGCCACACCCAATAGCAGAAACTCATTAGGGTTGGCTACATTAGGGGTGTGGCCTAACATGCAAAGGAATTCCTGCTTCAAAAAAAGCCCTGGGTTTTGACAACAAACAAGGTAAACAGAATAAGAAGCAAAAGGTGGGTGTGGTTGGATGACCACACTTCTGGTAACATGGAGGTGCAGCCTAATATGCTAATGAGCTGTGCTGTCAGGGGTGTGGCCTAATATGCTAATGAGTTTCTGCTGTTGGGTGTGGCCTATTATGCTAATGAGTTCCTGCTGAGCTTTTTCTACAAAAAAAGCCCTGGTTAGAACTGTTTGGTGCAGAGAGCTCAGTGCTGGAACATGCTTTGAACGGTGTCTTGGATTATTTTTATTTTATCATCTTATTTTATTTACATTATTTATAGTCCGCCTTTCTCACTGGGTGAGAGTGAGTCAATGCAATCGACAGGATGGGACATTCAGTAAACAATGAAATGGGATTTGGGCTTGCAGCAGACCCAACCAGAAGTCTAAAAAGAACAGAACTGAAGCAAAGTTTAAGTGTTAACAGGACGCATTAAATGATGCGAAATCACATAGTAGGGTCCAACTTACAGCGAGCCATAATTATGCAAGGGGCTTCTGAACCCAGTAATCACCCTATTCTCCCAAATGGCTCATAATTCTCTGCTCCTCCATTTTGGTGTAGTGGTTGAGTGCGCGGACTCTAATCTGGGAGAACAGGGTTTGATTCCCCACTCCTCCACTTGCACCTGGCTGGATGACCTTGGGCAAGCCTTAGTTCTGATAAGAGCTGTTCTTGAAAAAGAGCAGTTTCTGTCAAGAGCTCTCTCAGCCCCACCTACCTCACAAGGGTGTCTGTTGTGGGGAGGGGAAGGGAAAGGAGTTTGTAAGCCACTCTGAGACACCTTTGGGTAGTGAAGGGCAGGGTATAAATCCAATCTCTTCTTCTCTTTTTCTTTATCCTCACAACAACAACAACCCTGTGAGGTAGGTTAGACTGAGAGTGTGTGTGACTAGCCCAAAGTCACCCAGCAAGCTTCCATGGCGCAGGAATTTGAGCCTGGATCTCCCACAATACCAGACTGGTGTTCGTTTGTTTTTTTACCTGAGGCAAAAGAGC
>NW_015168358.1:1743-2560 GCF_001447785.1 Gekko japonicus | reverse complement strand
CCAAGTGAACTGATCTCTGTCACCTGGACGTCAGTTGTTAACAGCAGGAGATCTCCAGGC
This sequence comes from Gekko japonicus, assembly GCF_001447785.1. Lineage (NCBI taxonomy): Eukaryota > Metazoa > Chordata > Lepidosauria > Squamata > Gekkonidae > Gekko > Gekko japonicus. The sequence goes on along the minus strand of NW_015168358.1, from coordinate 2,500 downwards.
AGCACCTGGAGGCTGGAACCGTAATTGCACTGTTAATCTCACCCTTCCTGCATGGAGCACAGGGAGGCATTTTATCCTCACAACAGGAAAACTTTGAGGTAGGTTAAGGTGAGAGACAGAGTAACTGGCCCAGGGTTAGCTAGCAAATTCCATCACAGAACAGGGATTCGAATTCAGACCTGCCAGATCCTAGTCCAGCACTCTCTAACCTCTACCTCACCCAGAACCTTTTTTTATATAAAGATAACAAGCCCCTTTTGACTCTGTGCACAGCTGGTCTTTGCCTCATCTCCTTCCTTCACTTCCTGAAGTCCATCTCGGATAGTTCACCTTCTCCTCAGGTCTGCCAAGGTGCTGGATTCTTCACAATCACTCTTCTGTCAAAAGGGATGCCATTCTAGCAAACTGGGCAACACAATAACAAGACTGCAACTGGCAGCCTGAAAGACATCGCCCCGCAATAACAATATAATTACAACACTAATACCAGGGATACTAAATTTAATCTCCCCTTACTAATTAACTTTTCACATGCAGTGTTTTCCAATTACCTTAACAAGGTGATAAGAGCACAGAATATCTTATCCAGGTCCTCTGCAAACAGACTCTCCCCTTGTTGCCAGCCACCATACATTCCTTCCACCCAGTGCTTTTTTTGTAGAAAAAGCCCAGCAGGAACTCATTAGCATAATAGGCCACACCCAACAGCAGAAACTCATTAGCATATTAGGCCACACCCCTGACAGCACAGCTCATT
>NW_015168358.1:0-1611 GCF_001447785.1 Gekko japonicus | reverse complement strand
AACTGTCAGAAAAGTACTTCTACAGAGAGAAGAAGAGAAACCCCATTGTCTTAGATATATTAAAACTGCTCTGAGGGAGAATTTAGATTCTCAGTTAGAAAAGCTACAGAACAGCCTTATACAGACAACAGATACTGGAAAAGGATTTGGCAGAAGGTCTGGGTAGTTAGAGAGAACTCCCAGACAAGCCAAAGAGGAGAAAGAGTTGTTGTTTCTTGGGGACAAGGAGAATAACTTCCTGCCAGAGAAAGGGGCTACAAAGAGAAACCTGGTCTGTGATAAAGGGGAGAAGCTCAGACACTTTAGGAGTTAGTGAAAAGCTGTAATATCTAAAGGGAAAGCCTAGCTCTCTGAAGGGAGAGACCTAGAAGCACTAAGACAAAGCTATTATCTAAGAAACTATTCAAGAGTCTGTGTAACAGCAGAAATATAGAATAAGCAAAAACCTCTAACTGAAAAGAACTTGAAACTCAGAAATTAGCTTCAGCAACACTCTCTTGTATGTTCAAAAGCCTTAATTCTGTATATATTACAGAACCTGTACATATTACAGGTTGCTTACCTGTATCTGTTGTTCATTGAGTAACTTCTGTGCAGGCACACATGGGGACTGCGCATGCGCAGGCCTGCTGATCGGTAAGTCTATAGCTTTAAGCCTCCAGAGGGTGCTGTACACTGGAGCAGTAAGCTTGACCCCGCCCACAGCTATGTGCTCCTGTGCGGCAGCACCACTTACCCTCAGTACCTCCATGTCACCGAGAGCGTATAGTAGGGCAGGAAGGAGGGTATTTGATGAACAACAGTTACAGGTAAACAGCCCTGTTTTCATCGTCGATCTGTGCAGTCCCACATGGGGATTCTACCAAGCTAAGATACAGGATGGTGGGACATGCACACCTATTTAAACAATGATTGAAGGACTGCTGTCCCAAATGCAGCATCTTTTCTGGCCCAGACATCCAGCGCATAATGTTGCACGAAAGTGTCAGACGATGTCCAGGTGGCTGCTTTGCAGATCTCCAACAGAAGAAGAAGAGCTGGATTTATACCCCGCCCTTCACTCAGAGTCTCAGAGTGGCTTACAATCTCCTTCTCTTCCTGTCCCCACAACAGACACCTTGTGAGGTAGGTGGGCTGTGAGAGCTCTGAGAGAACTGCTTTTGAGAGAACAGCTCTGAGAGAACTGTGACTGGCCCAAGGTCACCCAGCTGGCTTTGTATGGAGGACTGGGGGATCTCCAAATTAGAGTCTAGTACTCTTAACCACTGCACCACTTCAGAAGGCCACTGAAGAGGCCATGGTCCACATAGAATGAGCATGTACATCCAATGGGAATGGGCACTCTGCCAACTGATAACAGTATTTTATGGTCTGTACCAACCATGAGGAGAGGATCTGTGGGGTAGCTCTCTTCCCTATATGCAGACTTGAAAAACAAACAGGAAGCCCCCTCCTACAAAAGTCAGCTGTCTCTTTAAGTAAAATAAGATCCTAACATCCAATGACTGTAGTTCTCTCTCCGCTCCCAAAGTGGGGACAGGGGAAAAACAGGTAAAATAATGTCCTGGGACAGTTTGAACTGGGACATCACCTTAGGACAAAAAAGTAGGC
>NW_015168357.1:0-2626 GCF_001447785.1 Gekko japonicus | reverse complement strand
CCTACATGTCATCCCTTTTGTTTTTAAGGCAAAACCCCCTTTATTGTTGTAATGTGGAGCCAAGAGGGAAGTCTGATCTGTATCATTTTGAGGCGAGGAGCGATAAAGAGAGAGAGCTGTTGGCAATCATTGCATACATACACAAAATAAAATGGCTCCAATGAGGAGTATAAAAATAAGCGTAATAAATGGTCTCAGCCATTGTCATGGAATCTATTAAAACAACCAATCTAATAATCAAGAGGAGGGGGTAAAATCAGCAATAGCTGTAAATACCATTAAATGCTGGCATAGCTAAATAATACCATTAATCATGTTGGTGGTTACATATACATAATAACAACAATATTCTTGAATTAATGTACAAATACCTCCTCACTACACAGTCAGGAGATTTAAAGTTAGTAGTTTTGAAGCACAATGTGCCAGAGAGGAAGGCTCCTGGTTGAGTGCTGTAAGTAGTAGACTCAGAGAGATTAAAGGATTGTTCAATTTCAGCAGATAAGTTGTCAATAGCTTGCTTTAGCTTAGAAGAACAATACATGCATAATTATATGAAAACCAGAATTTCTAATGACTAAAGGGTTTTCAGATGTTCTGCACCTCTGGACCCAATGTCCCATATTTACAAATTCAGATGCATTGAGGGCAGTTATGGAAGGGGAGTTTAAAAGCTGCCAAAGGCATAGCAACCATGAAATGGATAAGAAACATGCTTACAGGCAAGGGGGGATAAAAACCCACCCTAGATGAGTGAGAAAAAATACCGGATTGGAAGCATTGTTAACAGCATGTGCACTACAAATAGTATTAAGCCAGGAATCTTTGGAATAAGCAAATGCATTACATAAAGCAGCAGTTTTTAAGCAAAACAAACCATCATTGGAATTGGCCCAAAAGTTGTTGTGGGCTAACCAGGTCACTCCAGATGTCAATACATGTTATAAAACAATACAGGTCAATAGCTGGAGTTGCAAGGTAACAGTAAATGCTTCTAGGTCTAGAGAAGGACATGTTTCAGTGTTTGAATTGTGTGACATTTGAAGTGCCTTCAAGTTAAGGAGTGCAATAGTTTGAGAAGTGGTATGACAAGCACAAAGATTGAATACATTTTAACACAATAATACAATTATTACAAGATATTGAATACATATTTCAAGCTACCCCCCAGAAAGTCATCATCTGGTGAGGGGTGCAAAAGTTGTGATTTGTGGTTCACACTGGTGAAAGTTCTTTGGAACGAGGAACAACCATAGTTGCCACAGGTAATAGCAAATAGTTTATGCAAATTGTTCAAAATGTTCATAGGCAAAGTGTGGCAGATTTCTTTAGGCAAAGGCAGAATAAACACAGAAGTGATGGAGGTGAAAATGTAGATGCTGGTACAGTGTTCTAACATCACAGACACATGCACAGAAATGCTGAGGTATGTCCGGTTGAAAATCTTTGCAGGAAATATTCAGGAACGGGTGTTTTTTCTTTTTGATAATCTTTTAGTCTATTGCAAAAGAAAACAAGCTGTCTCCCCATGTCAGAGTGAATTGGGAGGCTTTTGGGCAAGCGCCAGAACAGGCGTTGAGCGTCTTGCAGGCTGACCTTGACCATCTCTGGTAAGGATCCTTGGGTACTGCATGCCACATTACAAGCTGGAAGAAGACACTTGCAGGACTCTCAAAGGACCTGCAGAGTTTAAAACAGAAACAAAAACCCTTGCCCCCCTTGTTAGCACGGTCAGGCAGGGCCTGATAGAAAAAACCCTCGCCCCCCTTGTTCAGGCAGGGCCTGATAAAAAACTTTAAGCTGAAGGAGTGCTTGGCCAGCTGTGAAAAGCCAGTCATAGGCTGATATAGCCAGCTCCAGGGAGCTGATAAATGTAAATGATTATAAGTAAACAAATGATTATGAACAAAAATATGTGAACAAATATATGTGGCCACCTTTTCATCCCTTTTTGATTGGTTTAAGGATTGTTTGGAAAATTGTTGGGAAAGAGCAATTAGCACCACGGCTTTCTTGTAGCTGGAAAGCGTGAGAGATAGAGACATATCAGGTTTCAGCCTGGCCAGGCAGCCTAGGCGTTGCTAAAGAGGAGTGGGAAATAACATTAGTGGTTTCACCCCGCAAGGGGGTAGCCAAAAAAGGACATCAGAGAAGTATCAATAAAAACATGCACATTTTCAAGGTGTTATAAAAAGTGAAAAAACACCTGCACAATAAGGGAGGAAGTCACAATGGGTTGGCTCTCCCCCAAGGGAATACTAAACTATTTAAAAGCTACAGGAGTTTTGATTTAAAAAACCTGATGACTCTTCACAGAATCAGTGAAGAGGTCATGCACTGTCTGATTAGCCCTGGCATTTCTTTTCGTTAAGGTGCCAGGGAGGCCAGAATGAATCTCGGGCTTGCAATTATTGTTGTTGTAAGAAGAAAAAAGTGGGAAATGCTTGTTGGCTCAGCTAAGGGTTGCCAACTGATCACAAAATGAAAAGGAAAAGTGCCATGGGTAAAAGCAAGATAGGCAGCTGTGAGTGGTTTGAAACAGAGAAGAAAAAAATTAAACAGACCACAGCAAGGAAAACCTTGAGGCTTTAGGGAGATAGTGCTGACCCATTTTAATGAGCCTGAA
>NW_015168356.1:1079-2648 GCF_001447785.1 Gekko japonicus | reverse complement strand
TCTTCCTACTCTTCTTCTTCTTCTTCTTCCCAAACCCCACCTTCCCCAGACTTCTTCCCCCTCCCCAAATCTCCAGGAATTACCCCAGGATATTTAGAGGGTGTGATTTATAATGCTCTTGGATAGAATGGCCTTTGGGAATTAGACAAAAGTCCATCTGATTCAAAATCTTGTTAGCTCACAAGCAGCACAGGAAGGCAAATGGTCTTTCCTAGTGGTTTTGTACTCAGCATTTGGGATCCAGGGGTACACTGCCTCTGGAGATGGAGGTTCAGCTTGCTTATCGAGGAGTCTTGCCTCTTGTAAACTCTGTAGGGACTCAAAAAAAGAGCCTCTGTGATTATAGAAATCACAGAACGAGTTTCCCCACAGTCTCAGTACTTCTCATGCTCAGTCTTTGTACCTGTGGATAGTCTGGGGAGTTTGTGGGATGAAGAACAAAGGTCAGCTACAAATCTGGCCTGGCCTTTGTGTCCTTTTGCAATACTCCTATGCAGCATGCGGAGCTACGGTTCCTGCTGTAGTTTGTTATCAATGCATCCAGTACCTGATTTCCACATTTTTTACTCTTCACGCACTCCTGGTTTTAGTCCAGATTGTAGAGGAGGCTGAAGTTGGTTCCTTATTCCCAGTTCCTTATTCATTCCTTATTTGCGTCTTATTCATGAATTCATCCAAAAACACAGAGGAGAGTTTGAAAGCTTTGAACCCCAAAATAAGATTTGGACCCCCAAACTTCATACATCACCATGATCAGCAAACTCTCCCCCTCGAGGGGACATGTGCTGTGTCCCGGTCCAAAGCGCGGTTCTTGTGCCAGCTGCTCCAAAGTGAGGTGCCCCCAGGACTATCACACAGGCAGATACTGGGGCCAAGCTGTACCCCAAAACAATCTTTGGACCACCCCGAAGGACTCATCCCCATGCTCTGGAGACTGTCCCCTGCAAGATGACATACAGTGATGCCTGGTCCAAACACTGGTTCCGGAACCACAGGTTTCCATTTCAGGTGCACACAAGAACCCCGTATTTCAAAAAAAGATTTGAATAAGGCACTGGTTTGATTCTTTGCCCACTACATCCCGGAATAAGGATTAGACCACCACATGTCATACACCTTCATGTTCAGTGAACTCTCCCCTTCGAGGAGACATATGCTGTGTCCTGGTCCAAAGCGTGGTTCTTGTGCCAGCTGCTCCAAAGTGAGGTGCCCCCAGGGAAGTCACACAGGCATACAGTGGGGCCTGGTTGCACCCCAAAACAATCTTTGGACCACCCCAACTGAAACATCCCCACGCTTTGAAGACTGTCCCCTGCAAGATGACATACAGAAGAAGAAGAGAAGAGATTGGATTTATACCCCGCCCTTCACTCGGAGTCTCAGAGCGGCTTACAAACTCCTTTCCCTCCCCCCCCCACAACAGGCACCCTGTGAGGTAGGTGGGGCTGAGAGAACTCTGACACAAACTGCTCTTTTTCAAGGACAGCTCTGACAGAACTATGGCTTGCCCAAGGTCATCCAGCAGATGCGAGTGGAGGAGTAGGGAATCAAACCCCGTTCTCCCAGATT
>NW_015168356.1:0-603 GCF_001447785.1 Gekko japonicus | reverse complement strand
GGACTTTTCACTGTTCGAGGAATTGGACTTGAACTATTTCTGAAGGTGTATTAACAGGACTGTTTTTGCATTTGGACCGTGTACTTTTGAGTTTCTAATTATTTATTGTATTTTTGAAAAACTATTCTATTTTTTTAGGTTTAGATTATTATATTCAAGTGATCGCTGAATATATTTTTTGTTATTTATACACGGTTTGATCTTTTGTATCTTTTATATTACTTACTCCCTTGCCCCAAAACCTCCAGGTATTTCTCAACCTGGTGCTGACAACACCATCCAGAGGGCATTTGTGTCTGCGTGTTATGCGCCCTCAAGTCACTTCCGACTTACCACAACCCTATGAATTAATGACCTCCCATCGTTAAAAGGCTGGCGCAGGTCTTGCAAACTGAAAGTCATGGCGTATACCACACATACTACTGGGGAAGAGGGGTTGATATACGCTGAAATTCTCTCTAGTACATGGCAAGGAAATACAGACAACCAACTTGTCAATGTTGGATGCTAGGTACTCTGGTGGCTTTTGTTGGCTTAGAGGCAGTTCACAGCTGGATAGGCTTGCCAGCTCTGGTTTAGCATAAGAACATAAGAGAAGCCATG
>NW_015168355.1:0-2605 GCF_001447785.1 Gekko japonicus | reverse complement strand
TGTGAAGACAAACTGGAGGAGAGAACGATATTGGCTGCGAAGGTTCCAAACTGGGGAGGAAGGCGAGGGGGACGAAGAAGTCAATAAACGTATCAATGAAACTTCCGTGTGGTTTGGTAGCTGCTGCAGTGCCTGAATCGACGAGGCGTCTTAGCGTTCATGCGCAAGCAAGAATGTGGCACTGCGGCATTCACACACATGCACAGACGTTGGTTAGCATTCAAGGTACAAACTCTCAAGATTTTGTCCACGGTAGGAAACTCGGCGTTGAAGAACACAAATTAAAGCGATTCACATCATTTCGAACACACATAACGGGAAACAAACATATATTCGCCCTCTTCCTGCGTTACAGTGAACACACCTACATCTTGCCTGTACATCTGTCTGTAAAAAAGAGCCAACACATGCTCACTTAAGGAATGAAACCAGGGACCTGGATAACTGTGGTGGTTGTATCACATGTTCAGCGGTGCGTGCCTTGGCTGAAACGTGAGAATTACTCAATGCACATACAACAAACAAGACAAGCATACGCTGTACACGGATCATATGTGCATGCGCTGTAACTTGTGAACAGGGCTATAAGTTGGGTTGCCAGCCTCACTGGTGGTGGCTGGAGACTCTCCTGGGATTACAACTGATCTCCAGGCGAGAGAGATCAGCTCCCCTGGAGGAAATGGCTGCTCTGGAAGGAGGACTCTATGGCACTATACCCTGCTGAGGTCCCTCCCCTCACTAAACCCCGCCCTCCTCAGGCTCCACCCCCCAAAATCTCCAGGAATTTCCCAACCTGGAGCTGCCAACCCTAGCTATAACATCAGGCTGTCAACGTCAGTCTTGTCTACACAGACTGGCAGCCGCTCTCCAGGGTCTCTAGGAGAGCCAGTTTGGTGTAGCGGTTAAGTGCGCAGACTCTAATCTGGGAGAACCGGGTGTGATTCGCCCACTCCTCCAATCGCACCTGCTGGATTACCTCGGGCAAGCCATAGTTCTGGCACAGCTGTTCTTGAAAAAGAGCTGTTTCTGTCAGAGCTCTTTCAGCCCCAGCTACCTCACAGGGTGTCCGTTGTGGGGAGGGGGAGGGAAAGGAGTTCGTAAGCCGCTCTGAGACTCCTCTGGGTGGTGAAGGGCGGGATATAAATCCAATCTCCTCTTCTTCTTCTTCTTCTTCTTCTTCTCAAGATGAGGCCTTTCATCTCACCCCCTACCTGACTCCTTACCTAAAGATATCAGGGATCAACTCTGGGACCTTCTGCATGCCAAGCAGATGCTCTACAGTCCCTCCCTCCCGCCTTCCTTCCTTTTGAGAAGAAGATATTGGATTTACACCTCATCCTTCACCACCCGAAGGTGTCTCAGAGTGGCTATCCCTTCCCCTCCCCACAACAGACACCCTGGGAGGCAGGTCGGGCTGAGAGAGCTCTTTCGAGGACTGCTCTTGAGAGAACAGCTCCAAGAGAACTTGTGACTGACCCAAGGTCACACCAGCAGCTGCATGTGGAGGGGTGAGGAATCAAACCCGGTTCTCCCAGATTAGAGTCCACGCTCTTAACCACTACACCAAACTGGTGTGGCTTCTTCCATATCAACAGGAAGGGGACCAGAAAATGGGGACCATCATTGCTAAATGGGGGAAGAGCAAAAACTGAAGGTGGGGGAAAGGGGTCAGATGATGGTATAAAATTTCTTTGTTGGCATGTAATTCAGTTTGAAAGCAAGAAATTGCAAGTAGATAAATAAGTACCACTTTGGTGGGAAAGCAACAATGTTCTGTGCGCCTCGCCGTCTAGTCATTTATCATTTTTTATCATTCAATTTATATCCCGCTCGAACCCCGAAGGGTCTCTGAGTGGCTTACACACAATCATTTGGTTTCAAACTAAGGCCACAATTATACGGGGGGTGACTTCCTATCAGCACCCGGCAGCAGGGCTTGTTGTTGGTATATGGCTTCTTCCAGCGGCCTCGGATATCGGCCACATGACCACGGAAACGTCTTCGGACAGCGTTGGCTCTTCAGCTTGGAAACAGAAATGAGCACCGCATCCCTAGAGTCGGATTCGACTGGCTTTCGAGCAAGGGAAACCGTTACCTTTAAAAGAGCTTAGATAAGGCTAGCAAAATAACAGGAGAAAGAGGGTGTGTCTCCACTAGCCCCAATCAACCAGGAATGTCACTTGTGCGCAATGCTCCCTCTAAGCTGTGGAGTCCTGTGAGCAAAAAATTCTACTTTGTGAGCTGCTGGCATTCAAGTTGTGAGTGAGCGAATTGGCTACTGCATAAATCAGCTTGCTCTGGAGCCACCCTTTCTGAGCGAAGGCAAAAAATGTGTGAGCCGGAGGCTAAAAACAGTGAGCTGGCTCACACTAACTCAGCTTAGAGGCAGCACTGCTTGTGCGAGCTTCATTTAAATGACGGGGAGCTGTTAATTGTATTGTTGTGTCCAAATGCTTCAGAGGTCTCCCGGACAGCTCAGCACCCACAGCGGCCTTCCTATGGCTGGGCTGGTGAGCGATTCCAAGATTTGTGAGTATCAGGCTGCATCCAGAAGGAACATGAGAAAAAAATCTGGATTTTCCCTTCCACAACATGCTTTTCCATT
>NW_015168354.1:0-2648 GCF_001447785.1 Gekko japonicus | reverse complement strand
CAAGGAGGTCTCCCCTCCAAGCACTTGTCGGGGGCTTGCCTGGGCGACCCCGGTCAGGGCCTCACCTCTGCTTTTTAAGAGCGGGGGGCTTTTGTGTAGGTCATGCCGGATCACAGCCCAGCCCAGTGCCTTGGACGATCCAGGAAGGGGTGGCTTGGTTCTGAGGCCTGAAGATCGGGGTGTGGTGGGACTCTTCCCCACTTGAATGCCTTCCAGGGGCATCCCTGCAGGAGGCCTCGCGGGCAGCATCCTTCCCCCCCTCTGGCCACCGGTGCCTCATCCCACCTTTGTCTCCTCCCCGCAGACGAGCCTCCGCCGCTGCAAGGTTTCCCAGGGGCCTCTTGTTTGGTGTGGTGGTTAAGTGTGCCGACTCTAATCTGGGAGAACCGGGTTTGACTCCCCACTCCTCCACTCGCAGCTGCTGGGTGACCTTGGGTCAGTCACAAGCTCTGGCACAGCTGTCCTTGAAAAAGAGCCGTTTGTGTCAAGAGCTCTCTCGGCCCCACCCACCTCCCAGGGTGTCTGTTGTGGGGAGGGGAAGGGAAAGGAGTTTGTAAGCCGCTCTGAGACTCCAAGTGAAGGGCGGGGTATGAATCCAATCTCTTATTATTATTATTATTGGGAACTCTACAAGCTCTTCGGGGCCGTTCATATGGAAGGATGCCCTAAATGCCTGAGCAGGTCCTCACAATGCAAAGCATGGGAGCCACAGAGAGACAGGAAACCCCCAGGAACATCTGGCCACAGCTGCTGCTCTGCCAGCTGCCGTCTCCTTCCCCTCCTCTCATTCGCAGGTTGCAGGAGACACTGCGGGGGGGGCTGCTCTAGCTCCCCTGAACCCCCCCCCAGCCTACAGATCCTTCTGCACACACCATGGCGGGCAGCATATGAGGATCGGGGGCTGCTGGCTGCTACCAGGCCCGGTTGCTTGGACAGCAGGGCACATTTAACGAAGGAGCCAAGATCAAAAAGCATAAGAAATGCAGGAGAGGTGTGTGGCTTGGTGTTCCTGAAGGACTTGGGGGGGGGGGCAGAAGAAGAAGAGAGGAGATTGGATTCATACCCCCGCCCTTCACTACCCAGAGGAGTCCCAGAGCGGCTGACAAACTCCTTTCCCTTCCAGACACCCTGTGAGGTAGGTGGGGCTGAAAGAACTCTTGACAGAAACTGCTCTTTTTTCAAGAACAGCTCTGACAGAACTATAGCTGCCCCAAGGTCATCCAGCCAGGTGCAAGGGGAGGAGTGGGGAATCAAACCTGGTTCTTCCAGATTAGAGTCCGCGCACTTAACCACTACACCAAACTGCACCCCCAAAGGGCACTGGCTCTTTCACGGGCTCTCTGGGCACGCCAATAGGCTAGAACAGGATCTGTGGTCTCTCCGGAGACCCACTCTAGGCAACTGGCAACTAAGGGAATGAAGCAAAACTGTTAAAAGTGCAACCACGGGAAAGAAATCCAGGTGGGTGGCTGAGTTGGTCTGAAGCGAGAGGACAGAATTTTAGCCCAGTGGCGCCTTCTAAGACCGACAGAGTTTGACTTGGGAGTAGAAGCGTTTTGTGCGCATGCAGAATTAAACCCTGTTGGTCTTCGAGAGGGCCCCCTGGACGCCGACTCTGTTCCATGAAAACCAGCCAGGGCGGAACAGCAGCAGAAGCCAAGCAGCTTCGAGTGATGCCGCTGAAACGGCCGGAAGCAGAACATCGAATGTGTAATGTATTAGAATGATTACATGAATCACCTCATTAGACTCCCATGTTAAGCTTCGAGCCAACCCCCCCCCCGCAGCGTTCCCAAAAAAAACCGGGGGGGGGGGGGACATGGGGCCCTGGGCTAGTGATGGACTGGAGTGGACAGCACGGCAAGAGAGGTGCGACTCAGGGGTAAGTAAGGAGGCGGGGACTCCCAGCTTCCCCCCTTAAAGGGGATTGGCTCAGGGAAGGTCCAGGGGCTTCCAGAGGAGGGGCAGCAGGAGTCATAAAAGAAGCCGGCCTGGGAGGAGGCCTGGCCCCAGCTCCCGCAGCAAGGCCAGACAAGCACTCTGAAGAGGCCCCGTGTCTCTGGGCGCTCCTGGCCTCAGCTCTGCACGCGGTGGCACGGAGCGCAGGGTTTGGAAGGAGGATCTCTTGACCGCTGGGCTGGACAATACATGCTGAGGAAGGGCAAAGGGGCCCCGCCCTCCCAACGGTCCCATTTGCTAGGGCTTGCCACACAAGCCGCTCGTCTCCTGGCAGCATGAAACACCAGCTGGCTGTGGGAGGCAGGGGGCCACTTGTGCTAGGTGGGGGACCCCCCCTTCCCGTATGCCTCTCAGATCAGTGCCCCCCCCCCGAGCCCCCTTGCCACAGGGCGCTTACCCTCCAGAAACTGGTCCAGGGCATGGTTCGTGTAGCAAACCACCAGGCAGGGAGTGTGGCCCTGGTTCCAGAGGGCCTGGTTTGACAGGAGGACCTCCAACACCTTCAGCCCGATGAACGTTTTACCTGGAGAGGAAGCAGCCACCATCACTGTCCAGCCCGGGAGAAGGAGAGGCCAGCTGGCTCAACCAGACGAGGAGGAGAGGCGTCCAGCCACGGTGGTTTCCTGGCTGGACTCCGCAGCGCTCAGCGGGTGAGGGATCCCTGGCAGGCAGTGGGGCAGGGAGGGCAG
>NW_015168353.1:1284-2450 GCF_001447785.1 Gekko japonicus | reverse complement strand
ACGTTGATCTCAGTAAATGTTTAGGCTCAAATATACTGCTAAGCTTCTAATGGATCCCAGGTGTCTCTCCTTACCATTCCCAGGACACAAAGTAGCTTAGGAACATGTTAGGTTTTATAGTGGAAGAATACGGTTCAAACACCCCATGGCCGTTCCGGCTGTTGGGCTGGAGAAGCACCTTTGCCTCCCAGCCAGAAGAGGCAGGTGGGGTATAAGCGCCAAAAGCATCACACACTGGCATTAAGAGGAGGCAGGGCCAAGAGGGCTTAAAAGCCTGGCCCCGCCTCTCCTCCACAGCAGTTCCACGTGGTCGTCAGGCGGGGAGTAGCTCTGTGGCACGGCTGTGTTGCTGGAGCCTACCTGTGCTCGGGCCACGTAGCTGAGCTCCCCTTTGGGTGATGACTGGAAAACCAGAGGCCTGCCGGTGTGCGGCCTCCTCTGCTAGGACTGGCAGCAGGGCGCACAGCACCCCGAGGACGTTGAGCAGCAGACATGGCAGCGGTGCGGCGCCAGCAGGGCCCCAGGGCCAGAATCGGCACAAGAACACAGCGGCAGCAGCAGACAGGCCACATCCACACAATTGTTTCAGGGGCGGTCCAGGCGGTGGCTATCGGCTGCACGTGCCCGTAGGACCGGGTCGCGGCACAGCTTTGCACTCTGGTGAATAGCAGGCCAGAGTGTTCTGGGCGAGTGGGGGACCCCAGTGTGACATATCTTTTGGGTGGGGGGGCTCTCAACCTGCAGGGCAGTCAACGTACCACGTCCCCCACTGGGGAGGGGTGGCAGGCCATGTGGGACTGTAGTTTTATAGTGGAAGAAAAAGAAATTTACACACTGAGAGAGTTTTTCTTTGATGGTTCCAGAGGTGAACAAGATGTGTTCGTCTGTTACAGCCAACAAAGACTAATAGATTTATCATGGCATAAAATTTCTTGGTCTAGAATCTGATAAAGTAAACTCTAATCCACAAAAAAACTCATGCCACAATAAATCTGTCAATCTGTTCCTCAAGACACCTTTGTTGCTTTTTTAAAAAAAATGTTTCTGTGTGGATTGAATTGAGTACAATTTCTGCATTGTTTCATTTTTTTAAGTATCTTGATGTTTTATATGTTTCACGACTATTAATTTTGGATCTTTGTTTTGTTCAATGCAGATTCCCATAC
>NW_015168353.1:0-1136 GCF_001447785.1 Gekko japonicus | reverse complement strand
TTTGTGTAAAGGCTTGGTAAGAAAAAAAAGGTCCTGTGGGGAAGTGTTTGCAGTCCGACGCATGACTGGCTCAGCCATGAGGCAAGATGAAACCCTGGATGATATATATGGGAGGGGCAGCTGCCTCTGTTGCCTCTGCTCATCACCACCATTGCCCCCCTTCCATTCAGGGCCAACAGCACTTAACACTCCTGACCTCCTCATTCTCTAGGCATCCTTCAATACAGAGTGGCAAGTCATGAATGCCCAATGGGGTTTCCAACAAACTCGCACAAGATGTGAGAGCTCAGGGAGTCCTATTTGTCAAGTGTGCCATGCAAGGCAGTGTTTTCAGATCCCGGGAAATAAGGATGAACAGAACATTACTTAATTTGAGTCTTGGGTGGTGCAAAACAGTGGGGAGTGCAGGGACAGTGAGGGATGGCAAAGAGGGATGGTGACCACAAGCCAAGGCCACACTACAGAGTGGGCAGAGGAGTGAGAAGAATGGGCAGTGGCTTCTTGTCATGGTGCAGAAGAGAGGACAGTGGCTCCTCGCTGCACCTCAGTTCTGGAGGAGGAGGAAGAGCAGTTGCTTCCCTTGCTGTGTGGGAGGGGGGACCACTTGGAGCACGAAAAGGGCCAGGGGTGGCACCGCCTCTAACTGTACACCATGAGCTGCCACTCCTGTGCATATTGACATAAGAACATAGTGGAACAGATTGAACATACTGGAAGTTACCTCTGAGTAATAAAATAAAATCATGATAATAAATTTTGTCAGACTGTCTTTAACTAGTCGTGAAAAAGTTCTTTTCTTTTCTTTTCTTTTTTCTTTTCTTTTCTTTTCTTTTCTTTTTAGAAGCCCTGTTCACAAGTTACAGTGAACATATGATCATCATACACTTTATTTTTCTTTAAACATGCACTGAGTAATGGAGTTCCTGGCCACCTGGTGACAGCTGGTGAGGTACGGGGGCTTTTTTGCCACCCCAGAGGAGCCAGGGCAGCAACAGTTGCATGACGCACGGCGTCATGACAAAGACAGGGTGGGCGGAGCCAGCTTGGCAAACTGCCGGGCTCCGCTCCTGCCCTGTCAGTTGGAGGCTGGTCCAAGCCCGATTAGGTTGGCGGTGCTTGAGCGTTGGTTGCGGGCT
>NW_015168352.1:0-2678 GCF_001447785.1 Gekko japonicus | reverse complement strand
GCAAGCCAAAGCAGAGGGGGAGCTTTGTTCTTCCGCCCCGGCCAAAACGACAAGGAGTCTTGTGACAAAGCAGAGGTCTCCAATAGGGTGCCGGTGGGCGCCACTGGGCCTGCTGAGACCTTTCCTGGCATCCGCCAAGTGTCCTCTGAAAGCGGGAAGGGCCAGGTAGGGCTTTTTCCCAGTTATTTTAAAGGGGATAGCTAGCTTAAAGGTAAAGTTCTCCCTTGCTCGAAAACCCGTCGAATCCGACTCTAGGGATGCGGTGCTCATCCTCCGTTTCCAAGCCGAAGAGCCAGCGCTGTCCGAAGACGTTTCCGTGGTCATGTGGCCGGCATGATTAAACACCAAGGCGCACAGAACGCTGTTACCTTCCCACCGAAGTGGTACCTATTTATCTACTTGCAGTTTCTTGCTTTCAAACTGCCAGGTCGGCAGGAGCTGGGGCCAGAGACGGGAGCTCACTCCGTCATGCGGCACTCGGGTCTCGAACTGCCAAACCACCCACACTTCCGGTCTGCAGCTCAGCGTCTTAACCGCTTGAGCCACCGCAGCATAGCTAGCTTAGTTGCCTGCAAAATGGAGGCAGAGATTACCAGAAGAAGGTTCCAAAGTAGCATGCCTATTCTGTACATATTCTTTATGGATTGATTTGATGTGTACCCCACCCTCCCCGCTGGAGCAGGCTCAGGGCGGCTCACATAAAGTTACCGGAGATAAAAACGACCATATAAATACAGCAATACAAATATCAGAATAAAGCACAGCATAAAAGCACAACATAATGACTAAGGCCATTTCTATGGCAGTGGCGGTGTAATAGTAGAAGAAGAAGAAGAAGAAGAAGAAGAAGAAGAAGAAGAAGAAGAAGAAGAAGAAGAAGAAGAAGAAGAAGAAGAAGAAGAAGAAGAAGAATAGTCTCAGAGCGGCTTACAACCTCCTTTCCCCTCCCCTCCCCACAACAGACACCCTGTGAGGTCGGCGGGGCTGAGAGAGCGCTCTTGAGAACTGCTCTTGAGAGAAGAAGAGATTGGATTTATACTCCGCCCTTCACTACCCAAAGGTGTCTCAGAGCGGCTTCCAAACTCCTTTCCCTTTCCCTCCCCACCACAGACACCCTGTGAGGTAGGTGGGACTGAGAGAGCTCGTTACAGAAACTGCCCTTTTTCAAGGACAGCTCTTATCAGAACTACGGCTTGCCCAAGGTCATCCAGCCAGGTGCAAGCGGAGAAGGAGTGGGGAATCAAACCCGGCTCTCCCAGATTAGAATCCGCGTACTTAACCACGACGCCAAACTTCACCACTACACCAATGAATTGCCATCAGCAGATGATTTTTCTATCGGCAAGCACAGGTTGGATGATGGGACAGGGCACAGAGTCTTAGGTTGTTAGGTGCGGCTCCTAACCAGAAGGCCTGGTGGAAGAGCTCCATTTTATAGGCCCTGCAGAACTGTAAAAGGTCCCGCGGGGCCCTGATCTCCTCCGGGAGCTCATAACACAGGTCGGAGCCACCACTGAAAAGGCCCTGGCCCTAGTCGATATCAGCCTGGCGTCCTTGGGTCCAGGAGGGGCGAAACGGTTTTGAGACCCTGACCGTAGTGCTCTCTGGGGAAAATATTTTATACAATATGGTTTTGGGGGGTATTGTTTTGCATATTTCATATGTGCATGTCTATGTGTGTTTGTGCGCGCATGCACGCACCAGGAAGTTATCATGACCTCTGGTGACTGATCCCTACTGGGGCCCTGGAAGATATTCAGAGAGGTGGCTGAATAAAGCCTGCCCCCCGCCTCCTGCCTCTGGTATTCCTTGGAGGTCTCCCATCCAAGTACTTGCCAGAGGTGACTCTGCTTAGCTTCCCAGATCTGATGAGATCGGGCTTAACTCTAAAAAAAAGGTAAAGGTAAAGTTTCCCTTGCTCGAAAGCCAGTCGAGTCCGACTCTAGGGTTGCGGTGCTCATCTCCGTTTCAAAGCCGAAGAGCCAGCGCTGTCCGGAGACGTTTCCATGGTCATGTCGCCGGCATGACTAAACACCAAGGCGCACGGAACGCATCCTGTCAGACAGAGTTTCTGTCTGAAATGTTGAAGAGTTACTGTCAGAGTCACGCAATGCCTTACAGTGCCTGCGCTGTAGCAAACGGTCCTTTGTCCTTTGTCCTTTCAAATCCAGTAACTGTGGATGATTTACGGATGTTCTGTTCTAATGCTCACTTCGTGTGCGGTAACGCACGAAAGCTCCCTCCCTGCCACACATTCGGTTAGTCTTGAAGGCGCTACTGGACTCCTGGTTTTCTGGAGCTATTATCAGGTGAAAACGTCAAGAGTCTAAATATTAAGGATTTTCTAGGGTTGGTAACTTCAAGCGGGCATGAGTCCCGTTCACACACACACACCCCTTACACACACCCCGGGTCTGACCTTGAAGCCGTTGGATCTGCTTGGTGAAGATCTCTGCCTGCTGAGCGCTCGCCAGCCTCTCGTCTTCCAGCAAACCTGTCACAGAGATACCGGATCAACAAACGGAATTTCCGGCTGGTCGTTTTCGAATTCCCTCCCAACACATCTCAAAAAATCGCCTGCTGACAGGGCCGCCCACCTTTAGGCAGGGCTTCGCAATCTCCTGGAACTGCAACTCATCTCCAGGCGACAGAGACCAGTTTCCCAGGAGGAAATGGCT
>NW_015168351.1:1774-2677 GCF_001447785.1 Gekko japonicus | reverse complement strand
GGGATCTGATGCTGGGAATCCAGGGGTGTTGCTTGGTCTGGTGACCCCCATGCCTCGGGCAAGCTTAGATCTGGCTGCCCACCCAAGAAACGAGGCCTGGGATTCACCCTCCTTCACAGATGACGTGGTCGGAGGAGACTCCTGGACCTCAACATCCAGTTGGGTGACAGAGATGAAGGAGGGAAGACCAGTCCAGGCCTGGGTGAGAAGAGGCAAGCCTGGAAGCCCCCAGGGCAGAACATGGGGGGCAGTGCATGCTGGGTGGGGCAGGTGAACATGAGGAAATGGGGGAGGAGGGGGCAGTGGTCAGCCACAAGGCTGGAGCACACAGCGCAGGGAGCACCACTGGAAACACATTCAGGACAGTAACCGAGAAAGCCAGGGAGGAAGCAGCAGCAACTGTTGCCCAGAACAGAGAATGACCAAGAAGGCCGCTGCAAACTCCCTGCATGTGATCAAGGGTGAATGTTGACCTGGGTCTATCAGGCCAGCCCCAGAGACCACCCCCTGCAAAGCCAAGCCATGGCTGCCTTCCTCAACCACAAACCTGGGGAATCTCCTGGGTCATTTCTTTGTCACAAAAGGAGATTCCCAAGGCCCAGGTGAAAAGTGACCTTGGCCCCAGAATGCTGGCTGATCTCTCTCATCTCACTTCTCACAAAGGGCCTTCGGCTCCATCCCATAATAACAGAGTTCAGAGAAAGGCAGGCAAGCAGGGGTGTGTGGATTTACCAGCGAGGCATTCAGGGCCACTCCAAAGTCCCTCTGGGCACGCAGGATCAGCTGGCTCTGGAAATCCTGGTATTCGGGGTTTGGGGTCCCACGGTAAGCGACCACCAGCACTGTCTAGAATTAGAAAGGTCAGGGGAGCTCCCAATGCTGGTCTCCTGCAAGGGAGAGCCA
>NW_015168351.1:0-1597 GCF_001447785.1 Gekko japonicus | reverse complement strand
GGCAAAGAGCCTGGCTGGGGGGGGGGGCTCCCTCACGAGGGGAAAGATACCTGCTCCTGCTCAGAACCACGGCAAGACTCATCCCGGCTTCAAATCTCCCGGAGGTCCTGGCTCAACACATTAACCTGTGGCCCTCCCCAAACCCCACCACGCCCTTATGTTTGCATCGCAACACACCCAGGGAAGGCAATATCCATCACCCATCGGGGTGATTCCAGCACCGATCCTCGGCTCTCTCATTTTCCTCCCCTTCCCTCCCCCCCTCCCAGCAGCAGAGTCCTGGACTTGCCTGGAAGGCCTCTCGGAGGCCTCCCGCATCTCGGCTCTCCTTGCTCTGCCAGGGCTTGGCTGCCTCGCGATGCCCCTCGGCTCCCAGGCTTGTCCCCAAAAAGTCCATGAAGAAGAAGACGTAGTCACCACTGGTCATGTTCTGAGCCTGCGCCACGTGCATGATGTCCTGCAACATCTCCGGGGACCCACAGATGAAGACCACTAAGGAGAAACCACACCGACCCGAGGACTGTGTGTCAGATACAAGCAAGGAACAGAGAGGAGGCGGTGAGGGCAACATGCCCCTTAGCCATGCGTGAAGTGCAAGGCCTGAATTAAGATGCTCTGCAGTATCTGGGCCCTCGTCTCCTCGTCACACGGGTACTGTGGCACAGTCTCCCCTCCCTGGTCCTGGCAGCCAGGTTCCCATCAGTGTCCTCCCCACCCCCATCAACTAGCAAGAACATTTTCCCAGGCGGCACTTTAAAACTCAGGGACCTAGCAAAAAGTCTAAACACACATCACCCCCATGTCAATGAACTGAAACACAAAAACCATATATCCCATGGTGCCTTGTTAGTTCAAAAATGCATTAAAAACACGGATCCTTGTATACCTTTACAATTTATCTATGGATTCTACCAGACCCCATCTTTTTACGCTACTGATTCACAAAGAGTATTGACTCAACACATCTCATCAAATGGATCCACTGCTGCTTGGCCACCACCATGTCGCAAAAACTTGAAAACGGGGCATGGATCCTCATCGGTGCTGATAATTTTCAGGTGGATTCTACCAAGAGCCACAGTAAAAGCACATGTTTCCACAATATCTACAAGGGACACCAGAGAAAACCTGGATCGAGCAATTTGCCCCAAGACCATGGTATGAAAACATGGAACCCGGATGCAGATCCTCCAGAGTCTTCATGGTTTTTACAGGGACTCCAGCAAACACAGCGCTAAAATCTAAGGTGGCACAGCTTATGGCAAACCTACAGGGTTTTCAAGGCAAGAGATGTTCAGAGGTGCTTTGCCACTGCCTGCCACTGCGTACAAACCCTGGACTTCCGTGCTGGGCTCCCATCCAAGTACTAAGCAGGGCTGAACCTGCATGGCTTCCAAGACTTGATGAGACCAAGCTAGCGTGGGCCACCCAAAACATCTTTCCTGATCAGGAGGAGGAGGAGGAGGAGGAGAGTTGATTTTTATGTTCCGCTTTTCTCTACCCTAAGGAGGCTCAAAGTGGCTTAAGATCTCCTTCCCTTCCACCCCCCACATCAGGCACCTTGTGAGGTGAGCTCTTTTTGTAGCAGGAACTCCTT
>NW_015168350.1:2272-2736 GCF_001447785.1 Gekko japonicus | reverse complement strand
CTAAGACCCTGGAGAGCTGCTGCCAATCAGGGCGGGCAATACTGAACAGCCTAATAGGCATGCCCAACTTTAATATCAACCCTTTTAAAAAATCTCCCTGCACAGGGAGGGGCTATGGCTCGTAGAACAGCTGCTTTGCATGGAGAAGGCCCCAGGTTCAATTCCTGGCACTAGGGTTGCCAAGTCCAAATTAAGTTACCTTGGGGGAGTCCCGCGCTGTCCCGAGAGTCCGCGCGCGCAAAGCATGTGCACCGCCACGATTACGCCACCCAGAAGTGACATCATTGCGTCGGCACGTTGGGGGCTGGGCCACTAGGATTCCAGGGAAAACCATAGAGTTTTCCCTCAGATCATAGAGTGTCCCGCCCCCAACGTGGCCAGCGTGATGATGTCATCTCTGGGTGACATCATCACCCTGGGGGCGTGTGCCGGAAGGGGGTGGAGTTCCCCCCGGGGCCCGATTG
>NW_015168350.1:0-2084 GCF_001447785.1 Gekko japonicus | reverse complement strand
GACAGCTTCTTCATTAAAGGGTTGTGGGGTCAGTGGCTGAGCATCTGCATGGGAGGCAGAAAGTCCCAGAATCAGTCTTCTGTTAAAAGGGCCGGATAATGACAAAGCGAGCCTGACCTGGATAGCCCAGGCTAGCCTGACCTCATCAGATCTTGGAAGCTAGGCAGGGTAGTCCCTGGTGAGGAGGAGGAGGAGGATTTATACTCCACCCTTCACTCAGACTCTCAGAACGGCTTACAGTCTCCGACGGACATCCTGTGAGACAGGTGGGGCTGAGAGAGCTCTGAGAGAACTGCTCATGAGGGAACAGCTCTGAGAGAACTGTGACTGACCCAAGGTCACCCAGCTGGCTGCGTGTGGGGAATCGA
Source organism: Gekko japonicus (assembly GCF_001447785.1). NCBI lineage: Eukaryota > Metazoa > Chordata > Lepidosauria > Squamata > Gekkonidae > Gekko > Gekko japonicus. The sequence continues at coordinate 1,716 of NW_015168350.1, read as the reverse complement.
ACCTGGTTCTCCAGATCAGAGTCTGCTGCTCTTAGCCACTACACCAAACTGGCTCCAAGGAATACCGGAGTCATGACACGGAGGCGAGGCAATGGCAAACCACCTCTGAACATCATTTGCCTTGAAAACCCGATGGGGTCTCCGCAAGTCAGCTGCGACTTGATGGCACCTTCCTCCACCACCAATGAGTGACGTGAAAGACCTCTGTCTGAGATCCAGGCCATCAGAATAAACAAGGTTGATCTCAAAAGGCCAAGCATCTGACTCAGTATCAAGCAATTTCCATGAGTTCAACATAGCTTAAAACCCGATCTCTCCTTTTTAATGCAAGAAACGTTTGACGAATGGGGAACATTAAAATATCCAGCTCTCATGCGTGCCTGCCGTTTGAACCAGCATGAGGGTGCAGTCCAGTCAACAGGTACATCAAAGAGGACAGCTGATTTATAAGCAAAGAAAAGGAGAACAGATCGCAAATCCACTGAGGCTGCGATCACACATGCCTTTCGATCCGACATTGGTGCAAATGCCTGACGGATCTAAAGGGCACGATCAGACAGCAACATCTGGGAAGCGTCCCGCAGCCGTCCGCAATCCGTGCTGTTCTGCCACGGAAGCAGAGTTAAAAGACACCGGGGAAAGTCTGGTGTTTACCGGATATGACGGGCCACGGATGGCCTTTCCCCTGTCTGATCGCTCAAGCATGCTCTCATGCCGTCCGGATGGTCTGACCCCAACTCCATGCGGTTGTTCCCCCCCCTTCTCAGTATGCACATCATCACAAACTCCATAGGGAGCCCTCAGTGTGGAGGTATAATTCCTTGATTCCTTGTTTAAGCACATGGGGAACAAATGGCAAAAAAAACCCTCACCCGCGGTTGCGTCTGATCACACAGTGACGGGCTGAGCCCATAGCTTCAAAGGGATGTGTGATCTCGCAACTGCGAGTCAAATTCCTCCAGAGGAAATCGTTTCACTTCCCCTCCACTTCAACTGGTGCGTGTGACCACAGCCTGAGATCCGCAGCCTGAGAGGGGAGCGGTGGCACAGTGGGTATATCCCACTGTCTTAACATCCTAACTGTGTCAGTTCGAGCCCCACGCTGGTGTGAGCAGCCAGCCTGTTGTCCCCCAGCTCATCGTCCACCCAGCGATTCGAAAGCCTCAGCGAGTAGTTAAAATGGGAACCACTCCTTAGAGAGGGTGGGCACAGCAACTCCCCTCTGGGAAGGTGTTAGCTGTCGGTTGGGGACGTCCTGGTCCAGGATCTTGAAGGCGGAAGAATCTACTCGGCTACGAAAAATCCCTGCAGTGGGATGCTCCGGCCAGGTGGTGGCAGTGTGGCGACACGACATACGGGTCCTGAAGCCCCAACGTCATCAAGCCGGTCAACGCAGCCGTTCGGGACATGACTGATCCAAGCCAGAGACGTTTCCACCGTGCAGTCACGGCATGTGCAATTTAAAAAAATGAATTATATGTTGTCTTTCCTATTCCCTATGAAACATTGTTAGTCCCCTGTCTAAAAGTGTAACTGTAAATCACTTTGAGCCCACTTGTGGGGAAAGTGATTAATAAATCGAAAGCATTATTATTGCTCAGAAATCCCTCAATGAAGACGTCTTCATACTGTCCAGTATGGTGGCAACTTTCGGTGTTCATTGCTGCTCTCTTAATATGATGCAATGATAGGACTGAGTCCATCTCGATCAACCAG
>NW_015168349.1:0-2773 GCF_001447785.1 Gekko japonicus | reverse complement strand
ATGCTTGTAGCCGCCACCACCTCCTGTTTTGCTTTCGTTCTGTTCTTTAGACTTCTAGCTGGTTCTACAACCCAGTTCCTATGTCACTGTTAACTAGTGATGTCACACTGAAAAGCAATATTAACAGTATTTCCACACCACACCGGGTGTGGAGAGGGTCTGTGGCTCAGTGGAAGAGCCTCTGCTTGGCATGCAGAAGGTCCCAGCTTCAATCCCCGGCCTCTCCAGTTAAGGACCAGGCAGTAGGTGATGTGAAAGACCTCCGCTTGAGACCCTGGAGATCTGCTGCCAGTCCGAGTAGAGAATACTGATCTTGGTGGAACAAGGGTCTCGTTCAGTATAAGGCAGCTCCATGTGTTCACTGTTTAACCCATCATCTCTGTGTAGCCACTATCATGAGGCTTTGAAGAGCAGAGCTATTTCTGTGTGTATGAAGTGCCTTGAAGTCACAGCCCATTTGCAAATGATACTAAATTGGGAGGGGTAGCAAATACAGTAGAAGACAGAGTCAGGATACAGGATGATCTTGTCAGGCTGGAAAACTGGGCTAAAACAAATAAAATGAATTTCGATGGGGATAAGTGTAAAGTTCTGCATTTAGGTAGGAAAAATCAAATGCCTGATTATAGGAAGGGGGAGATTTGTATTGGCAGTAGTGTGTGTGAAAAGTATCTAGGGGTCTTAGTAGACCATACCCTGAACATGAGTCAGCAGTGTGATGCGGTAGCTAAAAGAGCAAATGCGTGTTTGGGCTGTGTGGTGAAACAGGGACCTGCCCTTAGCCCTGGGAAATTGAGCAGCTGTTCTGTGGCTCGCAAGCTCCTGTTTTTGCCTTCTCACCCTACCTGGTGGGGCTATTTCCCTTCGTTACACGCTGCCACCACTCACTGGATTGACAGTGCCTTCCTAGAGGGACAGTGAGACTCCTCTGGCTAATTCTCCAACCTTGGGAAGTTGGTACCACTATCTTTGGGCTCCCCCTGGAGAGTTGGCAACCCATCTGATTTGGGCCCGTTTGAGTTCCCTGGCTTCCCTTTTGCTTCTGGTAATGCACTGAGCAGGGAGGACTGGGTGGTCAAGGCACACCAGGTCTTAGAATTCAAAGAAAGAAGCTTTATTTTAACTACTTACAAGTTAAGTGCAGAAAACAAACACGAGCACATTAACATAACCTGGGCAGAAAATAAACACAATTTAAAATGCCATTCCTCTGTCCCCTATACAGTCCTCTCTATCTTTGGAGGTTGTGGGCCTCAGGATAGGTTTTGCTTCCCACTCCTGTTGTGGAGAAAACCACAGCCCTCCACCGGACTGGTCACTTGTACTGCTGCCCTCCTGGCTGTCCACCCCAGTTTATAGTGGTCTGGATGCCCTGGAGTTTGAGGCAACAGGAGCCCCCACCTGTCCGCTCCCTAGAAGCTGCCGTCCACCCTGAGCCAAAGGCTGAAGACCAGTCTGAAGACTGAACTCCCCCCTCAGGAGCCAAAGCCTTTATCTCCCTGGCTCCGCCCCTGGGGTGTGTCAATCTTTCCCCGCTCTTTCCCCTACAGCTTCTGGGAAATGTAGGCAGGCAAACGAGGAAGTCGCAATCAACCCAGTGAGGGTTAGCCCTGCAGGCCCCTGTCTGGAACTACAGGCCACTTACCCTTATGGGGAACCATTTTAAACACCAGGTACAGACGGCCTCCATCTTACACACCCAGGTAAATGCCATTTTGTCACAGGCTGTATCAACTGAAGTACAGTATCCAGATCACACAAAGTGATGGTATCGCTTTACTCTGCTCTGGTTAGACCTCACCTAGAGTATTGCGTTCAGGGTTGGCCACCACACTTTAAGAAGGATATAGACAAGCTGGAACGTGTCCAGAGGAGGGCAATGAAGATGGTGAGGGGTCTGGAGACCAAGTCCTGTGAGGAAAGTTTGAAGGAGGTGGGTGTGTTTAGCCTGGAGAGGAGACGACGGAGAGGTGATAGGATCACCATCTTCAAGTACTTGAAGGGCTGCCATCTAGAGGATGGGGTGGAGTTGTTTTCTGTTGCCCCAGAAGGTCGGACCAGAACCAACGGGTTGAAATTAAATCCGAAGAGTTTTCGGCTAAACGTTAGGAAGAACTTCCTGACAGTTAGTGTGGTTCCTCAGTGAGTGGCGGGAGTTGGTGGACTCTCGTTCCTCGGGAGGTGGTGGGCTCTCCTTCTGAGGAGGTTTTTAAGCAGAGGCTGGATGGCCATCTGTCAGCAATGCTGATTCTATGAGCTTAGGCAGATACTGAGAAGTAGGGAAGGCAGGAAGTGTTGCCTCAGTGCTTAGTTCTCGTGGCCCTTACTTACACGCCCAAGGAAATGCCAATCACCACTTTGGGATCAGGCAGCATTTTTTCTCCAGGCCAGTTTGCCCGGGGATCCTGGAGGGGTTTTTTGCTATCTTCTGGGCATGGAGCAGGGGTCACGGGGGGAGGTATTTGTGAATTTCCTGCCTTGTGCAGGGGGTTGGACTAGATGACCCTGGAGGCCCCTTCCGACTCTACGATTCTATGAGGATGTCAACAAGTGGCTTTCAAGGGTAAGTATGAAGCAGAGGTGGTCTGCCATTGCCTTCCTCTTCAGAGTCTTCCTCGGTGGTCTCCCTTCCAAGTACCGACCCTGCGTAGCTTCCAAGATCTGACAAGATTGGGCTATACCATTCTGTCTTCCCTTCCCAATAATAGGAAAATGTACATAAGTGTCTTCAAATCACAGCTGACTTGGCGACCCCAGCAAGGGGCTTCCAAGG
>NW_015168348.1:1805-2749 GCF_001447785.1 Gekko japonicus | reverse complement strand
GCCCTGCCTGACAATGGCCCCACCCACTTGCTTGGCCAAGAGAAGTAGTGGCAGGCACTACCACAATTAGACTTTTGTTCCCAGATTTCTTTCTCATTGTTTCCAGGGCCCAAGACAGTCCCATCTGGTGTGAGGCCTGCCCCAACATTCCTGCCCTCAAGAGCAAAGGCAGAGAAAGGACAGCCAAGAGATGCGCCCCATCTTTAGCCCCGAGAGGCCCAGGAGAGAGCTGGGGCAGCCAAGTGGTAAAGAGCTATGGGTCAAGATCTCTCCCGTGGACTCGCAAGGAGGCCCACAGGCAAGCTACTGCATCCCATCTGCACTATAGAGACTAGACTGACCTACCTTACAGGGCTGGTGGAAAGATTCTGAGAGACAAGATCAGGGATGCTTGATCTCTTACAAGTTTACAACTTGTCCAAAAACTGAAATCAGTGCAAACATTTGTAATACTGTTCATTTGAATCAGAACACATCACACAGATTTGATTGTGTCAAAAAGTCTACTGCTGAAGCGTTTTCTCATACTGTTTTCCCAGTTTTCTCTCCTTCCTGTCTGCAGCCGCCTCCCCACCTGTCCATCGCATTTGTTAACAGGGGTCATTTCCTGCAAGAGCGCACAGGAGCGGAGCTCCGGCAGTAAAGAGCCCAGTGGGCGGGCACATGCAACAAGCCCCACTCCCTGCTCCCAGCAGTCCTCAGTCAGAGCAAGAAGCAGCCAGGTCAGTTGCAGAGCCCCCCAGCCCCCCGGCCCAAAACGGTCCAGTGGCACCTTTAAGACTAAATTTTATTCAGGTACAAGCTCTCCCTCCTCTGCGAGGGCAGATCTGCACGTTCTCCCCCCCCCCCAATAGCTAGCAATCCAAAACAGTCCAGTGGAGTGTTGCCTTCTGACACACTTCCGGTGATGTCAGGGGGTGTAGCATATGCAAATGAGTTATGCT
>NW_015168348.1:0-1437 GCF_001447785.1 Gekko japonicus | reverse complement strand
CTCCAGTGGTGATGTCGTGGTACATTCCTTACTTCTGGGACATACAGAAGCAAAAAACTCCAGGGTGGGAATCCGCCTCTCTCCCTTTACAGAGTGTGTTGAAGCACCCTATGACCAAAGGCCACTTCAGCCGATGCCAATTTATCCACCCTGTAATGTTTGGTAAAGGAGTGTACGGATTTCCAAGTGGCTGCCCAACATATAGTTTCTAAGGAGGGGAAGGACCTATAGGCTGCAGTCGTAGCCGCTCCCCTAAGAGAGTGTGCCACGATCCCCTCTGGAGGCTGTAACCCATTTTTCTTATATGCCAAGCCCTTAACCCACCTGCTCGGAGTAGAGGTGGAAATCTGCATTCCCAGATAAGATTTTCTAAAGAACACGAAAAGCACCTCAGATTTTCTCCAACCCTTCGTCCTATCAATGTAAAAGCTAAGTGCACGTCTAACATCTAGACAATGCCATTCACGTTCCTTATCATGCTTAGGATTGGGGCAGAAAGAAGGTAGAGCTATTTCCTCTGCTCTATGGAAGACTGAGTTCACTTTTGGGACAAAAGTTGGATCTGGACGAAGGACTACCTTGTCCCGATGGAAAATACAAAGTTCCCTATTAACGGAAAGTGCCCTTTAGTTCCGAAACCCTACATGCAGAGGTGATACCCACCAAAAATAGGGTTTTAAAGGTTAGTTCTTTGAGAGGACATGATGCCATTGGCTCAAAAGGTTGTTTGCAAAGAGCCGTCAATACTGTATTAAGGTTCCATGTGGGACATCTGTGGACTAGTAGAGGATTGATAGATACCCCTTTTAAAAATCTCTTAACATGCGGGTGTCTAATAAGAGACCGCCCATGATTAGCTTCTAGAATGGCTGATATGGCAGATACCTGCCTTCTGAGAGTGCCTGTACTAAGGCCCTTCTCTAGACCATCTTGCAGAAAGGATAAAACCGTCTTAACTGAGGCCTTAAGGGGATCCAACGCCTTTGCCACACTCCAATCACGAAACACTTTCCAGGTGTAATCGTACGATCTTTTAGTGGAGGCTTTCCTAGATGCCAGCATTGTATCTACTACTTTGTCTTGGTAACCGGCCCCCACTAGCATTTCCTGCTCAATCTCCACGCTGCTAGCCTTAGTAACCCCGGTTGTGGGTGCCTTGTCGGTCCTTGGGACAGTAAATCCTCCCTTAGGGGCAGACGCCACGGTTTCGCTATTGACATGCCCTGTAAGTCCTGAAACCACGATTGACGCGGCCAGAAAGGTGCAATCAGCACTACTTCTGCTTTCTGTTGTCGCACCTTTTGTAGTACCCTGTGCATGATCGGCAAAGGGGGAAAAGCATAAAGAAGTCCCTTCGGCCATGGACAATTGAGAGCATCTGTCCTGTGTGCTAAGGCATTTCGAACTCGGGAGAAGAACTCTGGAAGCTGACGGTTT
>NW_015168347.1:411-2766 GCF_001447785.1 Gekko japonicus | reverse complement strand
TTGGAGCCGGAGTTTAAGCCATACAGGACGCGCGAAAGTGAATTGTCTGTATCTAAAGGATGCTTGCTGTGGGGGAACCGGTTGATGGTACCTCACCGATTGCGCGAAAAAGTGCTGAAATCACTCCATGAGGGCCATCCAGGCATGGTCCACATGAAAGCGTTGGCCCGGGGATATGTGTGGTGGCCTGGGTTGGATGCAGACATAGAGGAATGGGTCCGAGTCTGCACGCCATGCCAACAGGCAAGACCTGAACCGCCAACCGCCACTCCACAAAAGTGGGAATCGGCAGGAAAGCCTTGGTCAAGGTTGCGTATTGATTTCACGGGGCCTGTTCAGGGACAAATGTTCTTGATTGTGGTTGAAGCGTACTCTAAGTGGCTGGAGGTGGCGCACATGACCTCCACCACTTCGACTGCCATCATAAATGTGCTGCGTCACTTATTCGCCACCCATGGGCTGCCTGATGTACTGGTGAGCAATAACGGTGCACAATTTGTTTCCCAGGAGTTTTGCCAATTCTTGACCAACAATGGGATACGGTAACTTACGTCAGCCCCGTTCCACCCGGCCTCGAACGGCCAGGTGGAAAGAATGGTCCGTACAACCAAGGAGGCCCTTGCAAAACTGACGCAAGGAGACTGGGGGGGTTAAACTGGCTTCATTTCTTTTACGGCAGCATGTAACCCCGTGCTCTGCCACAGGCCGCAGCCCGGCTGAGCTGCTGATGGGGCGACGCCTAGCGTCTTTACTGGATAGGCTGCATCCAGACTTAAACGACCTCAGGCCGCAGCAGCAGGGTGCTCTCACAAAGGTCCGCACTTACGAATGTGTCGACAGAGTGTTTGCTAGGAACTACGCAGGGGGACACTCGTGGCTACCAGCCACAGTCACAGAAATCCTTGGGTCCCGAATGTATGTGGTGCAACATGCGGATGGGCGCAAGTGGCGATGCCACATTGATCAATTGAGGCAGCGGTGGGCGACTGACCGCCCCACCCGGCAGCCTACTGAGTTCACTGTACCCGAGGATCATCTCATACCTCTGCCAGAGGTGAGTACTGCCGAGCCTGCCGAGCCCAGTACTGTCCCTGAGGGAGGGCAGACCCCTACTCTTGGACCTGCAACAGTGGATGGAAGTTTACCTGGCTCACTCGAGCGTGAGTCAAGTGGAGTTCCCCCAATTCAAATGTGCCCTGAGCCTACTCCGCTGCGTAGGTCTCAGAGAACGCGTCGAGCGCCACCTACCTAAGCAATTATGAATGTGCCTGATTGTCTTTGCTTAGGGGGGAGGGATTTGTAGTGTATTCAATAGCTAACATTGAATGCCTATGTTTGTGAACCAGCTCATTGCCATCTCATGTTAAGCTTCAGCCTGGGCTAGGATCCTAATGTAACCAATAGGAGCACTAGCCCAGGACATGTCATCCAATCATCTTGCAGAGCGGGATCTCTTGTGATTGGCCATTATCTCTTCAACCTGATAGGTTGTTATTTGTACAGTGGGTGTGGCTACATTAGCCGGGAATGTTTAAATACAGAGCAGCCAGTGTATGAACTTCGATGGGTTCTGGCTGGCGATTGTTGTACCGTGTTGGAGAAGTAACGAAGCTGAAGAATAAAAGCTGCATTCTTGCTGAATCACTCTCCAACTCTTTGTTAAGTTCGCGACTTAACACTTTCGTGATCCTCAAAAAACAGGATCACGAAAACATGGGGGAAATCGGGTGAAACCGCGCGGCTTCGAGTGGGAAATTGACCAATAGAAGCGGGGCAAAGGGAGGTGCGACCGTGGCGCAGCTCTTGTGTGAAATCAGTCTGAGTTTACAAATGCCAGATTTTCCCTAGCAGGATTGGCCCCCTGCAGAAGTTTGTAAACTGAGGGAATTCCAGAAGTAAAACGTCAATGGTGCCCCCAGGGATGGTGTATCATCTGGTTAGGGCCTCATTTGGTAACACTTGAGGAAATTCAGGGACAGCCAAAGGAGGTTCAGTAAGAAAAATACATGTCTTCTTGCTCGGGCAAGACTTCTGAGGAGTTTTGATTGAAGCGAAAACTATTTTCTCAGGCAACTCGTTCTTTCCTTCCTTTGCTTTTGTTGTGGCTTTCTTTCAATTGTTACTTGTTGATGGTGGGGGAAAGTGCCATCAGGTAGGGTTGACAGGTCCGACTGTCTTGCCAGCAGGGGTGGGAGGGAGCTTTCCAGGAGTGGGGGACGGGGCAACATTGCCACGTGCAATGTCCCCGACCCGATGATGTCATCATTGAGAGTCAGTTTGGTGTCGTGGTGAAATGCGCGGACTCTAATCTGGGAGAACCGGGTTTGATTCCCCACTCCTCCACTTGCACCTGCT
>NW_015168347.1:0-324 GCF_001447785.1 Gekko japonicus | reverse complement strand
TGAGGGGAGGGGAAGGGAAAGGAGTTTGTAAGCTGCTCTGAGACTCCGAGTGAAGGGCGGGGTATAAATCCAATCTCTTCTCTTCTCCTTCTTCTTCATGCTGAAGTGGTGATGCTGTGGTGTTTTGGTTTTTGCCCCAAATATCGGAGTGTCCCTGTTCGACATCCCTGGTGTGATGACATCACTTCTGCATGACATCATCACATTGGCGATGACGTGCCGGTTGGTGGCTTTTTGGGACGAGGCTTCTCAACAGACCAGCTGGCTGGTGGGCAGGGAAGAGCCTGCAAAATCGAGGATCCCCCACTCCCATCTGGGGGCTGG
>NW_015168346.1:0-2762 GCF_001447785.1 Gekko japonicus | reverse complement strand
AAATAAAACCCTCATCGGTTCGAACAGAAAGAAGACCAAATCAGAACCAAGGCAGGAAAAATAGATCGGCCTGTCACATGAACTGTGGCTCTGGTTTGATTGTGATTTTGTTTCGCCTGCCAGGTTTCAGGGGGTGGCGACACAGTTTGCCTGCATCCACTGGCAGGCTTGCAGGTAGACTTCACTGCAAAATGCGGGTGTGTGTGTGAGAGGAGACAGTGAGAGAGACAGCCATGAATATTGGAGTTCCACAGGGCCTGCAAGACGGAGCTCTTCCGCCAGGCATTTGGTTTCGAGGCAGTGGGCGTCCCCCTCTCCCCCCCCCCCAGTTTCTCTGGCCCTAACTTTTCCCGGCCAATTGTCCACCGGTGGCCTGTTTCTGACTAGTCATCTGACAATTTTATATTTACACAGTATTTGGGGATTTTATTTGTAAATTGTTATTTTAATACCGTTTTAATTTTATATTTAATTGTTGTACGCTGCCCTGAGCCCATTGGGGAGGGCGGTATATGAATCTAATAAAATAAATAAATACATAAATGCGTCCTCTTCTGTTAACGGGCAGTGCTGTTGCTGGGCCAATGTCTTGCTTATTTCTTTGAGAAGGCAGAGTGGCTAGGGTTGCCAACTCCAGGCTGGAAATTCCCAGAGATTTAGGGGAGGAGCCTGGGGGGGATGGAGTTGGGGTATGGGAGGGAACTCGGCATGGATGTCATGCCATAGAGTCCATCCTCCAAAGAACAATCTATATACGAAGGCTCAACGATAAGGTCTTTCAATAGTGGCCTAATATGAACAGTTATTTTCCCTCGCTTTCACCGTGCATGTCCATCAGGTTTTCTTTGTTGTTCTGCATTTATTTTCCTCCCTTCAGCGCTCAGCTTGCTTTCTGGTCGCTGTTTCCCAAAATACTGTGTAAATATAAATTTGTCAGATGACTAGTCAGAAACAGGCCACTGGTGGACAAATGCCCAGGAAAAGTTAGGGCCAAATAAGCTGGAGGGGGGGAGAAAGGGATGTCCACTGCCACAACCAAATGCCTGGTGGAAGAGCTCCGTCTTGCAGGAAGAGCTCCGTCTGGTATATATGGTGGCCAGTATAGTAGTATACCAGAATTTGTACAGGATGGAGTGACATACATTCGACTCACGCAAGTCTATGCTACCAGAATTATCGGTGGACTATAATTGGCTTTACCTGAGGCCTATCTTATATAACAACAGTAAACATATAAATATATAAGGATACAATATTTGGCCTTATACTGCATATGTATTTAACATCTTATGTAAGAATTTTTTTTTGAATGTTTGTATTTTGGATTGTGACCACTGAGGAAGGCCCCTAGGGGCCGAAACGCGTTTGGTTCAGTTGCACAGCACTAACCCATCTATGTATGAGTGTTGAGAAGTTTTTCATGTCTGAATGTGAATATTTTTAATGGGTCTAAGTTTTTTAAAAATGTGTACACCTGAATAAATTTTGTACCTGTATTATATTTAGTGTCAGCTTAACCCTTGTGGATTCATAGCAGCTTTTTGGGTTGAGTTTTCCTTCTCCCCCCCCTCTTTTTTCTTTCCCCTTCCCCTCCTTTTTTGTTCATTTCAAAAGCCTACAGATTCCCTTGGATTCCCCCTTTTGCCACCCTTTTGCCACCCCTTGAAGGTCACTCCTCTGCCCATTTCAATGTTGTTCAGCCCACTTTGCATCTTCCACCATCCTCCCCTTCTCCGGATTACAAGCTCCATTTCCCTGTTGTTTTAAATTTTTAAATTTTTTTTTTACAAGTGGCACGAGCCTGGCAATATGAGACTATTGCTAGTCTCGGATCGCTGAATTTAAAAAATTTAAATGACGGAGAAGTTTTAAAAGGAGCTGCACAAGGTTTAGTTCCCAACTGGTATTGACTCGAAAAGGGGATCGGAGAGGAGGCAAGCGGCAGTGTCCCCAGTGCAAAAAATAAAATAAAATTCAGTGCTGCGTGCTGTCTTGGGCTGGGTGGGGCAGAGAGGCAGAAGTCAGGTCGAGTTTGGGGGGTCATAGCCAGGAGAGACAGAACAGGAGCCGAGTCGTGAGTCTGAGAGAGTGGTTGTCCAAAGCAGGGGTTAGGAAGCCAGGAAAGACAGAACAGGAGCCAAGCCAAGAGTCCAAGAGAGTGGTCATTCGAAGCAGAAGGTCAGAAAGCCAGAAATCCGAACAGGAGCGAGGTCCAAGAGCAGGAGCCAAGGGTGGATGCAAGGTCAGCACGGATGTGGCTCGTTGCTTCCACGGAAAGCCCACTCCCAAGCGGAAGCTATATAGGCCTATGGCTGTGCTTCCCTGAGTGGCGGTGCTGCTCCTGTTAATACTCAGGGCTCGGCGCTCACCTCCCCTGCCAGTGTTAGTCTCGGCGACGGGTTGCTAAGTCCTTGTGGAGCCGCTCCCTCAGCCGAGCCACCCGCAGAGGTGAATCCGGCAGGCTTTCCATTTGCACCTGTGCCTCATCGGCTGCTGCAGGAGCAAGTGTGAGGGTTACTGACTTGGGTGCTCGTGGCGGTAAGCTGTCAACTCTCAAGGAGTCAGAGGGGCCAGCTTCCAGCTCTGGTGACATTGGCGACTCTGGCTGCACTGCCAACTTGGGCAGAGGCCCGGTGCCGTCGTCATCACCCATGACATGTGCAAACAAAATAAAGGTGGGGATCATCAGCACGGAATGAAATTGACATGAGATATATTGAGAGAGACACACAATTGGATGGGAAGCCTAAAGCTTTGAAGAC
>NW_015168345.1:0-2819 GCF_001447785.1 Gekko japonicus | reverse complement strand
CTCTAGTTTGGGAAATTCCTGGCAATCTGTGACAGAGCCTGGGGAAGGCAGGGTTTGAGGAGGGGAGGACCTTCAGTGGGGTATAATACCGTCGAGCCCACCCTCCAAAGCAGCCATTTTCTCCATGAGAACTGCATTCTGTAGTCTAGAGTTCTGTTGCAATTCGGTCAGATCACCACTCCCCAAATGGAGGTTGGCAGCTCAAAGGCGGCGGCGGCGGGGGGGGGGGCCTGAGTGGCGCTCCCTTGTTTAGACACAAAGCCAGGGCCAGAAAAGAATGCAAAATTGCAGAGCTTGCTTTCACGTCCTCAGTGCAAGAGTTCACCTTTTGGCAACACTGATGAAAAGCACTGAGACTTACTTGTGATTTCAGCTCTCATACTTTATTTCCGGTGTAGAAAAAGACAAAGTTACCGGCTCCCCGGCCAGTTTATAAAGGCACCCAACCCCCCCAAACACACCCCTACACCAGTGATAGGTTATTTACAGTGGCCAAGAGTTCCATAGGCTCTTGGCCAGGAGCCTAGCCCCCTGATTGGTGCAGGCTAGGATCTGCTTGGACCATTGTTCCTGTGAGCGAAGCTCAGTCGCTTCGCATGACCGCATGGAGACCAAGCCTCGCACGCGGTCTGAGATGGATACATTACAACTGCTGATCGGAAAAGACCAACCATGGTTCTTGGCAACCTTAAATTAGAAGCTATGATCTAAAGAGGGTTTGCAAGTCACGGTTTGTGTGAACGAGACACGGTTTGGTGTCATGTCTGAGCAACAGCCTTCATTCTGCCTCTGCATCCTGCAGCAGTATGGAGAGGAGAGCGTATTTCTGGAGATGAGTGGACTGGGTGTAGTAGGGTAGTGTAGTGTATCAAGTCCTGACAAGTCCAGGGACAACCGTCGAGCTTCGCTCCAAGAGACAATGGACTAGGAGGATCCTAGCCCACTCCAATCCGGGGGCTAGGTTCCTGGCCGAGAAGCCAATGGGACTCTTGGCCACTCTAAATAACCTATTGGGAAGTGGGGGGGTGTTTTGGGTGGCGGTATTCTGGGGGAATATAAGCCGGCCTGCGAGCCGGCCAAAGTTGTCTTGTTCCTGATCGAATAAAGTACGTTTTGCTGAAATCACTCTTCGTCTGCGTACTTTTCAGGTAGCCAGCTCCAGGTTGGGAAATAAGATTCTGGGGATGGAGCCTGGGGAGGGCAGAGTTTGGGGAGGGGAGGGATGTAAAGCCAGAGAGTCCACCCCTCCAAAGCAGCCATTTTCTCCAGGGGAATCGATATCTGCAGTCTGGCGATCAGTTGTCGTCCCAGGAGAACTTTGGGCCCCACCTGGAGGTTGGGGAGCCTTGTAGGTGGGGACCTTGGTTTGCCTGTTGTAACTCTGGAATTTCGAACCCCGGTTTGGATTCTCGACAAGGGTTGGTGCAAAGGGCGGTGTGATGTCGGGAACGGAGCTGTTAAAAATCAGAACTCCCGCGGCACCGAAAAAGCAAAAAACCCCACCACCCCATTTCTTTCATCTTGAGCTCATGTCTTCAGATGCTACGGAGAAAAAAAATATTATGGCAGAGGGAATCGTTTTGGATCCCCCCCCCCCTTTGATTTCCTCTTTGTACCATCTGAAGAAGTAAGCCGTGACTCACGAAAGCTCAAGCTGAAATAAATGGTGTTAGTCTTCAAGGTAAAATAAAAATCAACCAAAAGTCCAGGGGCACCTCAAAGACTAACAGTATTTATTTTAGTGGGTGCTTTCGTGAGTCACAACCCACATCCTCAGATAGGTGGGGGGAATGCACATGTCTGAGTCCGTCAGTTCCAAGTCACCAAAGCTCATATCGAAATAAGAGTTGTTAGTCTTTGAACTGCCTCTGTACTTTTGTTTTATCTTGCTCCAACAGACCAACCTGGCTACCATGCTGCACTTGTAAAAATCGCCATACCCAGTAGTAAAAAAGAGCAGATTGTTGTGGAGCTCAAGGTGTTTTGCTGTCCCAAGCAAGGTACACCCTCCTGCCCTGTGCCACCATGGACCGGCTCCAAGCCAACCCTCTTGGACTTCGACGCAGCTGGCAAAGGTGACACAAATCGCCTCTCGTGCCACTGATGGCTGGAAGCGAGATGAGCCCTCCAGTGCAATGGCACGGTCACAGTTATGCAGCACCAATCCGGAGACCACCGTCCGTCTTTTCGCTTCTACTTCCTTGTATTTCCTGTAATAATCATTTCAGAAATTAATATTTTGTACAACATCTTGAGATAAAATATTGTGAGTGCTTCTTTACCACAGTTGTATATCTGTGTATTGTACGGTCACAGTTATGACACCCCAGTAGGGTTGACCATACCAGGTTGGGAAATTCCTGGAGATTTGGGGGTGCAGCCTGGTGAGGGCAGAGTTTGGGGTGCCTAGGGACATCAATGGGATATAATACCAGAGAGTCCACACTCCAAGGCAGCCATTATCTCTAGGGGAATTTATCTATGTAGCTTGGAGATCAGTTGAGAACTCTGGGAGATCTCCAGGCAGGGGCAGTCATGGGCTTTTGTGTGCCCTGGGCAAAAAACCCCTATAACTGGGGCCCCCTTTGGTACAGTCTGTTTCTCCTCTACTGCCACTGCTTATCTGTCCTTCTCCATGTTTGGATACACAATATCTTAGTTAGAGGGATGGTGTGTTCTTCCTCTGGTGTTCTAGAGTGGCATGTATCAGAATTGGAGGGGGCCATCTCTACTGCCCATTTTATCTGACAGTTCTATATTACTGGACAGGCTTTAGAGTTGACAAAATATCTTGAAAAGCAATTTATTCTCTGACAAAC
>NW_015168344.1:586-2787 GCF_001447785.1 Gekko japonicus | reverse complement strand
CTAATGAGCTCCTGCACCTTCTTTTCTACAAAATGACCCCTGGCTTAGATGATGTGTAACAATGATGAGCAGACCATGAAAACTTCATGGGTCTGTCCCAGAATCCTCTGCAACATGTAGGAGGCTCCACAGCAGTCAGTTTTATGTATTACCATCTTTAAAAATCCCTAATTCAGTGTATGCCCCCCCCTCCCCCCAGCGGCACATAACCCCTTTGGATTCTGTTTCACTCCTGCAACATTTCCACACTTGCATAAGTAGAGCTGCTGTCCCCATTTATCCTTTATGATCTCTCTGGGGAGCCAGTTTGGTGTAGTGATTAAGTGCGCGGACTCTAATCTTGGAGAACCGGGCTTGATTCCCCACTCCTCCACTTGCACCTGCTGGTGTGACCTTGGGTCAGTCACAAGCTCTGGCACAGCTGTCCTTGAAAAAGAGCAGTCTGTGTCAGAGCTCTCTCAGCCCCACCTACCTCACAGGGTGTCTGTTGTGGGGAGGGGAAAGGAGTTTGTCAGCCGCTCTGAGACTCCAAGTGAAGGGCGGGGATATAAATCCAATCTCTCCTCTCTCCTCTCCTCTCTCTGTCTTCAGACACAAAGACACGCATACACATGCATGCATTCCCATCTTGAGCCTCCGTATTTCTCCTGGCTAGAGGTCTTTTGCTCAGGTTTGCATTATGCCTCCCACTCAAAGAGCCCTGAACGGCGATGTTTCGACAGGGGGGGGGGGAAGAGACCAGTCACTGGAGGTTCATGGCTGATTTGGGGGCGTGGGTTTCTTTCTGAAAAGTCGCACGAGGATATGCCGTTTATGAAATTAGAAAGCTTTTCGAATGTGTGGGTTGGCTCCTACCATTTCTGTACCCCAGGAGTGTTCCTCGGGCATGCAAGACGTTCTGGCGGCATCAACGGCGAGAATGTCTGGTGTCGATGGCAGAATGGTCGGATCCGGCCCTCTGTGGTTTTGGGGAAGATTTGATTGTGCCGCATGCCAAAATTAAACCTGACAAAGGATAGTAGGAAACTGAGTTTCCCCCAGAAACCCTTTAGCAACGTATATGCTGTGTGTTCTATGTGCGTATACGAACAGTTGCGGGTCTTTTTAGTGCTCGGTTCATTTTGTTCTGTTGTAACATTGAAGCCCGCTGTGCTTCACAATTGCTGTGTCGTGCGGACCCAGTGCAGATGTTGCCTCCGCACGCGTGGAACCCAGCGGCAAGTCCCACAGAGCGGCCACATGTTCCGAAGGGCTTCTGTGGGAGCCGCCGGAAATGTGAACCGGCCCACTGTGGTTGATGTTGGAGGTTACGGCTGCGCCACAGACGGGAATGTGGCAGGGGAGAGAGAAACCGATTAGCCTGCATCAAAGCGGTGCCGTTATCGCTCCCCGCCAGAGCTGTGGAGGGCGAGAGGAGAGATGAGATCAGAGGGCACAGGGAGAGACCGGGGCAGGGGAAATGGAGAGGCGCATGCATGCATCAGGGCCGCCCGGGAGAACAGAGGCCGCATCTGAGGGACCAGACGGAGATCTGACGGCTCTGGGGGCTTTCATCTGAATCCAGCTTTCTGCTCCGCAGGCTGTCTTGGTGACACTTTGGGGGGGACAGCCTCCACCCCCACCACCCCCGATTTAATGGTGTTCTGATTGGGCGCATGCAAAAGAAGACGGGACACGTTGTCTGTTGTACCCGCTGTGGGCTGCCACCCCAGGCTGACGACACCACACCGGCTTGTCTGCTGGGTTCTTCTCACCCCACCCCACCCTTGTTCCGGCCACACAGGCTTCCAATCTCCCATGAAGGCTTTAATGAAATCTGCCCTTAATTAAATCCTTACTCATTTGCATAATTACCAGGAAATTGAAATTAGCCTGGCGACGTGGCCGGAATATGCTTAGGGTCCAGCTACCGACCCGGTTAGTAGGATATGCCTGTGCGTTGGCAGGTTCAGCGACTGTTAGAAGAAGAAGAAGAAGAAGAAGAAGAGGTTGGATTTCTACCCCATGGCCCTTCACTACCCGAAGGTGTCTCAGAGCGGCTTACAAACTCCTTTCCCTTCCCCTCCCCACCACGGACAGACACCCGGTGAGGTAGGCGGGGCTGAGAGAGCTCTTTCGAGAACTGCCCTTGAGAGAACTTGTGACTGACACAAGGTCACACCAGCATACCTAACAAGGGATACTCCAAAATTCAGCTCATT
>NW_015168344.1:0-522 GCF_001447785.1 Gekko japonicus | reverse complement strand
TTACAATCCCTTTCCCTTCCCCTCCCCACAACAGACTGACACCCTGTGAGGCAGGTGGGGCTGAGAGAGCTCTTGACAGAAACGGCTCTTTTTTCAAGCACAGCTCTTATTAGAACTACGGCTTGCCCAAGGTCATCCAGCCAGGTGCAAGTGGAGGAGGAGTGGGGAATCAAACCCGGTTCTCCCCAGATTAGAGTCCGTGCACTTGACCATGACACCAAACTGTTATAAACCTATAAAAGGATGATGCTAAATATAGAGTTTCCCACAATGCATCGGGGAGTGTGGGTTCATAGGAGAAAAGATGAGTGAATCTCGCATAGTGGGCTAAGAAACTGCACTGTGGTTAAGAGTGTTGAACGATCCAGGTTCGAATTCTCACTTGTGTCACAGAAGCACTCTGGGTGACCTTGGACCAGTTGTACTCTCTCAGCCTAACCTACCCCACAGGGATGTTGTGAGGGTAAAATGGGAGAGAGCATGCACACTGCACTATCCATAAATAGTTTCTGAGCATGCATA
>NW_015168343.1:2196-2805 GCF_001447785.1 Gekko japonicus | reverse complement strand
CCCCGGCCAGCCGCAGGGCTATTTGGTGAGGGACTCTTTGTCACAAGCATTTGGGCTGTCCAAGCTGCTCAGCGTGTGGCCAGCCTTTGTCCTTGTCAAAAGTAGCCAAACCCAAATAACAACCCTCCCAGTATCAAGATTCCAAAAACAACAAAACTGGGGCCAAAATCAGTCCAATAATACACTCTTAAACATTAAGTATGCTAATACAATCAATATTTAATTTGTAATACTCAACACAGTTTGTAAACCCACAATAAGAGATAAAAAATGGAATTTACTACCTTATATACAGGGCTCTAGTCGGGGGGGAGCTCTCAGGTACGGAGCTCCGGAAGAGAACCTCTAGGGGGCGGGGCGGTCACATGGTGAAGCCCCGCCCCCTTCTTTACCCCGCCCTCTGCTTCGATCCTCATTCCGTTTGGGAATGAGGATGAAGCAGGAGGGTAAGTAGCCGGGCCTTCTGACACACTTCCGGTGATGTCAGGGGGTGTGGCCTTCTGTCACTTCCGGTGATGTCAGGGGGCGTGGCATATGCAAATAAGTTATGCTAATGAGTTATGCTAATGAGCTCCGGCAGCTCTTTTTCTACAACAAGACCCCTGAATA
>NW_015168343.1:0-2058 GCF_001447785.1 Gekko japonicus | reverse complement strand
TATGGAATTTCAGAACATGTGCTGTTAACAGTCAAAGGAATGTAGAACTTGACAAAGCAGCCGGCTTTAGCTTGGTTTCGTATCTTAACTTCCTCAGAAGCAAGTTAACTGCAAAACAGAATCCATTACAATACATTCATACAGTTTTAAAGTATGATACTCAACACAGTTTGTAAACTCGCAATAAAAAAATAAAAAATACTACCTTATATTGTGTAAGAGTTTTCTTTATGTTGTGATGTTACTTCCTGGTTTCTAGAGATTTTTCTTCACAAGAGTTGCTACATTTAGTATCGGGACTAGCCCTTATTTCCTACAAAATAGAGGTATTGGATTTTAATCCAGTTATTTATATAATTGAATTATATTAACTCAATCCTACTTACTACCTACCTTAGAAGATTTCTCATACGGGACCTGTCTTTGACAGACTAAGCTTCGAAGCTGATAAGGTCTCTCTGTTCTACTGCTACATGCTTACCATATATATCCTAAGTGATGCCTTCTACAGAAAGCTCTTCAAGAGCCCTTGACCATATCCTTGTAACCTATAGCCTTTACTACTATATGATCTACCTACTAAACTTATAAAAAACATGCATAGTCTATATCTAAATTTAATCCCTTAGGATGTTGTGTTTGTAATCGATGTATCCAAAATGCTTCACGCCTTGGTAAAGCTTTTTTAACATCCACCTTATTGTACTTATAGGTATCAAAGGTTTCAAGTACTAAAAATGTGAAATCTGTGCAACCATGCCCCTGTTCTACAAAATGGGGAACGAATGGAGATTCTAAATTTCTTTGTCGGATGTGTGATTTATGTTCGATAATGCGTGTCCGAATGGCTCTTGTGGACATACCCACATACATTTTAGGAATAGAACCACATTGGATAAGGTACACTACCTTTTTATTTGTGCAAGTCGTAAGTTGCTTCAGTGTAACAGTGACATTAATACAAGGGAAAGTAATTCGATTTGTTACAATTGCAAGCGCACAGACTGAACATCTCCCACAGCGATGATGGCCACCATAGTCTACTAGTACTTTTTGGCTGTTAGCTACAATTGGTATTCTGTACTATTACTGTATGTTAGTATATTAGTATTGCATAAGATTAGGATATTGTATGGTTAGGGTGTATACCTTGTTAATAATTTGTATACTTAGATACTATTATCAAGTATAAAAGTGATTGTATTAGCATACATATTTAATGTTTAAGAGTGTATTATTGGACTGATTTTGGCCCCAGTTTTGTTGTTTTTGGAATCTTGATACTGGGAGGGTTGTTATTTGGGTTTGGCTACTTTTGACAAGGACAAAGGCTGGCCACACGCTGAGCAGCTTGGACAGCCCAAATGCTTGTGACAAAGAGTCCCTCACCAAATAGCCCTGCGGCTGGCCGGGGAGAAAAGGAGAGCTGCTCTGGGGGGGGGGGGGTTAAGTGGGGGAGGGAGGTGTCTTGTGGTGTGTGTGTGTGTGTGTGTGGGGTGCTGTTATTCCTAAACCATCTGACGGGGGGGAGGGGGCACACACTGATACACACACACACACACACACACGCAAAAGCACATGCCCCAGGCTGCATCCAAAAGAGTCCACAAAGTACCAGCAAGATCCCCCCCCCCCCAGCCATGAGTTGACAAAGGAAACAGTAAATATATTTTAATGCATTAAGGAGGAGAGGAAGCCCCCTCCCGTACAGATTAAGGTGGACAAGGGTCCAAGCGGACTGTTTGGCAGGAACATCCCCCCCCATTGCATTGGCACAAATCCCTGAACTTCAGGATGAGGGAGAAGCGGGGTGGGGGGGTGGGGGGTGGCAGGATTTCAAGGCCAAACTGTTGTGCCAGTCCTGGAGACTGCCTGTCTTCCACCAAGGGGAAGGCGTTTGTTCCCGGCCCCCCGGCCAAGGGCTCCCCTCTCCCAGGCCAAAGCGTTCCAGTTTCTCCCAAAAGGAAAGGTCCTTTGCTCCTGAGAAGTTTCCCGGCCAGGCCCCTGCCCAGTTCTGCGGCTCAGGGGGGGGAGTCCCCAAGCCCCAAAAGCAGTCCC
>NW_015168342.1:2606-2806 GCF_001447785.1 Gekko japonicus | reverse complement strand
GTCTTGTATTTTGGAATATCGGGAATATTAGTTGATGTTGTTCTTGTACTACCCTTAAACTTTTCCTTGCCTGGTTTACTTATGTTATGCCAATAAAAGTTTCTGTTCTGTTTAACAGAACAATTTCAGGTGAAAAATCCATTTTTATATTTGTAATTTCTATTATTATGTTTTGTACCATCTTCCAATATCTACACACT
>NW_015168342.1:0-2582 GCF_001447785.1 Gekko japonicus | reverse complement strand
ACTCTTTCATAATGCCATCACATGTGAAAAAAGATTCTCACGTTTGTTTTACATTTCCAGCAATTTTTAGATAACGATGGATTACACTTAGCTATCTTGTCTGGAGACCAATACCACCGATGGAACACTTTATGAATGTTTTGTTTATAGTTAATACCTCTCATATACTTTACCGATTTCCATATATTTGCCCATTTGTCTGTGTCTATATTATACCCTATATCCTTCATCCAAGATATCATTGTTGGACTAACTATTTCTTCTTGCATAAGTTCTGCTAACAAAAATTTGTATATTTTCTGTATCATTTTGTCACTTGTTGATAGCCAAATCTCATCCAGTTGTGTCTTAGTTTCTTCAAAACTTATTTTCACATCTTTAGAATACCTAGATTGTAGTTGCATTGTTTCGCACCAGGTTAGTTTAATCTTATAAAGGGATAATAAGCTCTCCTCAGATTTTAAGTTATTATTCATGTCTAATAGTGTATCATAGCTTTCTCTATTGCATGCGTTGATAAGGGAAGGTTTAATAAATGCTTCCAGTGGGGATATCCACCTTGGTATCTTAGTATAGTGTCTTTAATTTCATTCCATATCCGCACTAGAGCTCCTCTTATAATATGATGTCTAAAATTATAGTGTATTTTATCCTTCCGATACCACACGTATGCGTGCCATCCCATGTTTAGATCATGTCCTTCCAGTTTTAAAGTTCTAATATTTCAAAACAGATCCATTATTTTAGCCAGTTTAGAGCCGCTGCCTGGTAATATAGTTTCCAATTTGATAATCCAAACCCTCCCCTTTCTTTCTTACCTTGCAAAGTTTTCCATTTAATCCTTGCTCGTTTGGGGTACCAAATAATTTTTTTTGTAATTTTATCCATTTTCATAAAACATTGTGAATTTTTAATATAGGTATATTTTGAGCTTAAAAAAGGAATTTTGGTAATATATTCATTTTAATGGTCGCCATTCTACCCATTGGAGATAGCTGAATATCTTTCCAACGTTGTAGGTCTTTTCTAATTTCTTCGAGTAATTTATGGTAGTTATCCTCTATGAGAGTACTATTTTTGCTGGATAATATTATTCCTAAATATTTAACTTTTTTCACTATCACCTTCAATTTTTTTCTTCTTGTCTTATATCTCTATTTAATATTTCAAGAACCAAAATAAAAGTGGTGACAATAGGCAACCTTGTCTTGTTCCTCTCTGTATCTCACATGGTTTGGTCAAATCTCCATTGATAATTATTTTTGCAGTTTGCAATGTAGAAATTGACTTAAACCATTTTGTAAATTTTTCTCCGAAATCCATATCTTCCAAGACTCTAAATAAGAAGGTCCAATTCAAAAGATCAAAAGCCTTCTCTGCATTAAAAAAAAATCAACGCAGCTTGTTTTCCATTATGTTTTTCCAGATATTCTAAAACATTTAATACAGTCCTGAAATCGTCTCTCCGTTGTCTCTTGTGCAGAAAGCCACTCTGTTCTTCATGTATAAATTCCTGAAGAATTATTTTAAGTCTTTAAGCTAGTATCATTGTAAACAATTTATAGACATTTCAACAAGGAAATCAGTCTATAATTACATGGATGTATCAAGTCCTGTCCTTTGGGTATCAATGCTAAGTTAACCATTTTCCATGTCTCTGGCATCCTCCCTTCTTTTAAAATAGAATTTATTGTCTTTTGTAAAGGTTGTAGAAGTTCATCCTCAAAACACTTATAATAGTTACCCAGAAGGCTGCCTGGTCCTGCGGCCTTACCTGGTTTAAGTTTTTTTATATCTTCCACCATTTATCTTATTGTAATAGGTCTATTCATAATCTGTTGTTCTGTAATCTTAGGTAAAAAAAAATTAATATATTCATCTATTTTTTTCAGCAAAATATCATGACTCTTCTGTAAATCTGAATAATACTGAGGGGGGAAACCTTTTTTTATGGCCACAGTATCTGTTAACACTTTATCTCCTTTTTGTATCTTTAGTATCATTCTCTTCTTCTTTCTTTATAATTTGTATGCCAACCATTTCCTCAGCTTACTTGCAAATTCAATTGTTTTACCTTCTCTTTAACCATCTCTTCTTTCTTTCTGTTAAATGGAGTGTTCTGTTGTATCAAATGACCTCCGATAAAAGCTTTCCTTGCATCCCAGACCACTCATGTATCTCTGTACCCTTGTTCATATTAATTTAAAAAAATTATTTCAATTTCTTTTTACAGTTTTTATTGATTGATTCGTTCTGAAACAAAACATTATTTAATCTCCATCTGAAAGTTTTGGGTTTCCCTTTGTAGAAAATAGTCACGGGGTTATGATCTGAAAATTCTTTTGAAAAAATCTTTAAGAGTCTTTGTAGCTATATCTTTTGATCTCAAAATCATATCTATCCTTGAAAAGGATCTATGTATTTCTGAGAAATATGTATATTTTCTGGAATTATCATTTTTTAGTCTGCATAAATCAAGGAACCCTAAATTGTCCATCAAATCAAAACATATTTTTGGTAGTTTACCTTGAGAAATGTTTACATCTCTCTCAGCAGTCCTGTCCATTTGTGGAGAGATCACA
>NW_015168341.1:0-2702 GCF_001447785.1 Gekko japonicus | reverse complement strand
CCCAAAGGTTGGTCTTTCCCTGCCGGTCAGAGCCCTGGCAGCTCTATCGCAGGCAATTAAAAAACTGTCTGTAACAAGAACAATGGAACCACAAACAGTATGATCCTGCTCTTAGAACTGACCCATGCATGAAAAGGTGTTGGGTATTACAAGTTGAAAACACTCAGTATATCTGGGGTTAAATGTCTGTTTATGTTACTCACAGGAAGTCACATGTTTCTCATGTAACCAATGCTCTTTAGCTGTAGAAAGCCCGGGAATTTTCTCCCTGATCGAGGAATTTGATTGGGACTAAAGTGTCAAGGTGTATTACCATTTTATGGCTTCTCTTCCCGTCTTTGTTTTTGGTGTTCTGAAGAACAAGAAGAGCAGCCATACTCTCTCTTTCCTAGTTTCGTCTTTGTAGAGTAAGGATGTAGCCGATTTTGCTCTGTTATTTTCATCCCACGCTAGAATTTAGTAAAAACTTTATATTTTAATCACACGTGGATTCTGCGTCTGAATTATTTTACTCTGCTGGACTATTTTATCTCTGCTAAATACCATTTTTTCGATATCTCACTATCACCCAACAAAAGGAAGTAAAATATAATTTTGAGCGAGAGAGAGACTCTTGTAAAGCCAGGTAAATAAAGGAAATTCCAAGTCTGGTACAGTGTCCAGCAGAAGAAGCTCTAGTCTCGAAAGTGTATACCTCCCAAAATCTTGTGGGTCTCTAACTTAGGTGCTCCTGGACCCAAATCTAGTTGACCTAAACGGCCGGTGCCAGGCTGCCCCCTCCCCTGGCCCCTGCCTTTGTTTCACTACCTTTTGGAGCCACATTTTTTTTACCACAATCCCTGCCTTGTTCACAATCGGCAACGGTGCTTTTTGCGTTAATCCTCCTTTGTGAGACCAACGGGACACCAGTGCTAAGAAGACAACCCTCACCACCTGGATCCCTTGAAAACCGACAGACTCCGAGTTTCTTGGAGAGAGCGCGAGAGACCATTATGATCCGCATGCATTGCTGAGCACACAGAGAAGAAAGTTCTGTTCATTCTGTGATCAGGTGTGGTTCGTTATCAGCAGGTTCACCCTGAGAAAGACACGGATTTGACTGCCACCTCTAGCATAGGTTTACTGCTCAAGGGGTTGATGAAGAGTTGTGGGAAATGCAAAAGCTTATATACTGTGTTGTGTTATTTTGGTTGGTCTTAACCAAAGGTATTAGATGGTGCTTGGGGAGATTTCCCCCCAGGAACGAACATGACCACCCATTTTTATCTTTTTTGTTAGTGGACTGGCGGTTCTCCTCGGTAAGAATGGCAAAACTGGTCTGATCCACAGAGCTGCTGTAAGGATTAATAGAAGAAGGCAGAATTCTAGATACATCGTTAATTTTAACAAATCTAAAACAAGACAGCAGGGATGGGGAGGCTGAGCTTGAGAAGCTGAAGATTTTAGAGAATGCTTCGTCTGTGCTATAATTGTCTTCCAAAGTGACTCAAGGGGTTGATGAAGCGTTATAGGATGAACCCACACGGCCCCCCCATTTTTATTTCTTTGATGAGTGCTTCAGTAAAAATGGCAGAACTGGTCTACTCCACAGAACTGTTGTAAGGAGTAATGGAAGATTCTAGAGACATCATTCATTTTAACAAATCTAAAATAAGACGGGGAGGCCGAGTTTGAGAAACGGAAGGTCTCAAATAATGCTTCCTCTGTGTTATAATTGTCTTCCAAAGAAGCATATCAAACATTGTTCTCAGACTTAATTATTTAGGGGGACCGCAAAGCAAATGTATTGTCTGGAATTAAAAGAGTTGGGAATGTGGGATATATTTACCAACATTTTATGGGATTGTTTTTTAAAAGTCGTGATAGGTACCATGGTTGGTTTTGCAGGACTCAGTCTGTGTAGGGTAACTGCACGCTAGCTTCCCAAAGGCCCTGAATTCTTCGCTCGCCTGGCGAAATCTTGCCGCTCTGAAAACCTGCGTTCAGTGCCTCTCTTTCTGTCTCCCGTTCCCCGTGGCTTGGAACAAAAGGAACCCCAGCAGGGGCTGAATAGGCCGACAGACAATCGCGTTGCTTCGCTTATGCCTGACGGTGGATTGTTCCACAGGGGGTCGATGGGAACGAGGAAGGTCTTGCAGGGCGCAGGGAAGGACAGGCGGCTACTCTGCACTGGTTAAAATCGTCAGCGAAACGTTTCCTTGAACTAACAAACACTTAAAAGATGTGGATTTACAGTTGAATGATAACACTCGCTTGTTATACATTTTGGATGATTTACATATGATGAAATACCTGTGTTGAATGTTCCAAAAGTTTCTATATGTTAACTGTTAATAATAAAAGATGTGGATTTATTTTTTAAAAAATGATATTTTATTATGAATAAATAATATTATTTAGGGATAAAAGGCAGTGTGGCAGGAGAGCGAAGTCCGACTGCCGGCCTGAGGAGGGGTATCCGCGGAGACCATCCACACGCTCAGTTCAGCCAAACTTGCAAGCGCTGCAAAGGACAATGTGGGGCCCCGATCCAGCCAAACCCCTGTGATTTCAGTGTTTCACAGTTCATCGTGTGCGTAAATCCCTCCTTATGAATATCGACGATAGGACTTGAAAGCGCTCAGCTTTGGCTCAAACACGTCCTGAATCCATAAGAGAACGGTGCTCACCTATCCAGAGACCGTAAGACGAGGCGCTCTCTG
>NW_015168340.1:0-2887 GCF_001447785.1 Gekko japonicus | reverse complement strand
GAGAACTGATTTTGTTGATGAAATGTGCTTAATTAGCCTACTATCACTATCCTCCATGCCTTTTGCACCCACCCACCCGTGAGCTTCTCTGGTGGCAATGGAAAGAGACATTGATAAGAAAGACGAAGATTCCAGTTTTTTTCGTTACCGGAGCACTGAAGCAGCAGGTTGCAGCCTCCACTCTTGCGCCTCTTGCCGTCCACTTTGGACACTCCCATTAGCCCACCAAGGATTGCATGGCTGCCCTCCCTTCAGTTCATTACAAACCTTTACAGAGCCATTGTGGCTATACTGCTAAACTAGGATCTGGAAGACCCAGGCTCAAAACTCTATTCTAGGGCTAATCTACACGTTATAAATGCGAAGGTATCTGGTGTGGGTTTCCGGGACCTGACTTGTAGCAGGTACTCATTTGCATATTAAGCGACACACCCCTAATGTAGCTAATCCTTCAAGAGCTTACAGTAGCTCCTGTAAGAAGAGCTCTGTAAGCTCTTGGAGGATTGGCTACATTAGGGGGTGTGTGGCCTAATATGCAAAGGAGTTCCTGCTACAAAAAGAGCCCTGACAGGCTGTAGCCAGCAACCTCCCGGAGGAAGTGAGGTGCTCTTACGTCACTCTCAGTAAAAACCGGAAGCCACGTGTGCACACTGGTGTGATGCTGGCGCACATTCCTTTCCCCTGCCAGTTTCTTGGGTACCAGGATTCCTCGTCCACAGGGGCCCTGATTTGGCTTGGGATGATGGTGCAGGGGTAGGACGAGCTCCTGCTGTCCCTCATTTCAGCTCAAGGAAATGACACAAAGTTGGGGGGGGGCTTGGACTCACCAACTTTCATAACATGTCATTAGGCCTCGATCTGCCATGCCGCTTGCTGAGTGGCCTTGGGTCAAGTCATTCTCTCTCAGGCTAGCTTACTGAACACGGTTGGTGTAACGATAAAATGGATGAGGTGAGAGCCATGGACCTTACAGGGTGACTGTGGGCCAGTCATTTTCTCTCGGCCTAGCCTACTTAACAGGGTTGTTGTTTTTATTTATTTTTTTATTTATCACATTTATATCCTGCTCCCTTTATCCCAAACAGGTCTCCAGGTGGCTAGCAGCATAAAAAATACATCTGATAAAAACAATACCAAAGAACTCCAGAGATACTGTTATTGACTATATTTACGAAAGACTTTGATAAAGCAGATAGGTATTTGATAGTTCATATGTCGACAGCTGCAAGGATAGTATATTGGAAAACAATGGAAATACCAACGAAACAAGAGTATGTGAATAAACTATTTGAAACGGCGGAAAATGACAAACTGACACTTGAGATGACAGAATGGACTTTTCAAAAAACTTGGAAGAGATTCTACTATTGGTATAATGTAAATGCAACTGATGGATAAATGTAGTAATTTGAGAACACAGAAAAGATAAGCTTAGTGGAGTAAAATAGATAATGAATTTAGAAATCTAACAAGCAGAAGAAATGAAAAAGTCTCTTGTTATATGTTATATGTTGTGGGGGGTAGATGGGGTTGTTTGTATGTATGTTTGTATGTCTGTAGTATATAATGGAAAAAAATAATAAAAGTGTACCCTCAGGTACTTATAAAAAAACAATACAAAAGACACAATAAATAAATTTTTAAAATATAAAATGATTAAAAACCTATCCCCATTAAAACCTACCCACTATCAAGCAGGCAGAGTAGGATGCGTGGCTGGTGAAGACACAGTTGAAGGATGCCAGCTGCCTGGTGGATCACAATCACCCAAGGGCCCCCTGAAAAAGAGCAGCTTTGCATGCCTTGTGGAACCTAGGGAGATCCCACAAGGCATGCACCTCTTCAGGCAGCTGGTTCCACAGGATGGGGGCCACTAGTGAGAAGGCCCTCACCCTTGTTGACGCAAGGTAGACAGTTTGTGGACCAGGGACCTTCAATAAATGATGAGATGAAGATCAGAGAAGACAAGGAGGATCATGCTGGGAAAGGCAGTCTTGAAGGCGCAGGAGGGTCCCAAACCGTTCACGGCTTTAAATGTAAGTACCAATGTTAAGTCGCTCGCTTAACAAAACAGTCGGAGAGTGATTCAGCAAGAACACAGGTTTATTCTTCAACTCGAACACAACTCCAACACGGATCAACATCTGATAGCCAGAACAGCTTTTACATTGCAGCTGTCCTGCTTTTAAACTCTCCCGGCTAATGTAGCCACGCCTACTGTACATTTACCAACCAATAAGGTTGCATACATAAGGACCAATTCACAGACGTTCCCGCTCGGGAAGCTTGCTGTAAAATGATTGGCTAGGTGCTTCCTGGGCTAGCAATGCGATTGGATGGATTTGGATCCTAGCCCAGGATGAAGTTCAACACGGCAAGTCAATTAGATGTTTCACATACATCATGCATTCAATGGCAGCTATTGAATAAATTACAACCAACTTTTTGAATTGGCACCGGAAACTAATTGGGAGCCAGTGCAGCTGCTGTGACCAGGACACTCCTGACAGCAACCTGGCAGCTGTGTTCTGGACTACCTGCAGTTTCCAAAACATCTTCAAAGGTAGCCCTGCATAGAGTGCATTGCAGTCGTCCAGCCACGAGGTGACCATTGCATAAATTACTGTGGCAAGGTTCTCCTGAGACAGATAGGGAGCCAGTTGGTGGGCCTGGCATAGATGGTAAAATGCAGCTGTGAGGGTAAAATGAGAAAGGGAGCTATGAGCCGCTTGGTGGAAAGGTGAGATTTTTTTTAAAAAAAAATAGAGGTGACATTTTTAAAAATAAACATGCCTGCTGCATGCGGGGCTGCCTGGTCTTGCTGCTCTGCCTCCAATTGTGATTTAAAGCGGATTGAAACGTGGTGCTGGCAAAGCAAAAGCACTTG
>NW_015168339.1:0-2895 GCF_001447785.1 Gekko japonicus | reverse complement strand
ATAAATCCAATCTCTTCTCTTCTCTCCTGCCCAAACATGAGCGCACACACATGTTCACTGTGCACACAGAGGTCTTCTGTAAAGGCCTAATGCATTGACCAGTATACATGTTGGCATAGCCCGGCTCATAACATACCAGTGTGACCACATTCCAAGCCGTTCCAAGTGCGCCACGTATCTTGGCTCACCCAGAGTGATCTCTCTGGACCTGTGACAGATGCCTTTCCCATCTCTCCTGCTTCATGTGAGATGGCGGCATACCATGTGGAGCGCTTTTCCGCTTAGTAAACGGAACCAAGATAGGACTTTGTCAAAAGGAAACGGTGTCCGGCAGCTGTGCTGAGTTCACAGCTTGAGATATTGTGTAAACAAAAAAAGAAAGAGAACAAGCCAGTGTGGCAGCACCCTGTGGACAACGGCTTTGCTTCTCTGCTTCGGAGAGCGCTGCAGCGTGCAGCAACTAATAGCCTAGCCAAGGCTCTGCACAAAACGCTTCCCACTGGGCTGGTGATTATTTTTCCATCTCCCCCTTGCTTAACACCCCATTCCCAGCCAGGCAGACCACTGCAAATGACTGAAACATTAACCTGTCTTTGCTTCTAACACAGTGACAAATTGTTTTCCACGTGGAAATCCTGGGTTAGTCCCCCCCCCTTGCAGTGAGGATCTTTGGGGGGGGGGGGAAAAACAGAACTGAACAAAAAGCTCTTTATTATGCAGAAAGATCATTTTACCTTTTATGTACTACAGAGCAGAAGTCATTTTCTTCTCATTTGGAACAGGTTCTGCTTTAACGTACTCCAGATCTACTCCCATAAGCAAAGGATTAAAAACAATACTCTCTACCACTAATTTGTTTTAACTATTGCCATGCCAAATTTGAGAGAAGGGGCAAGCTCTTTTGGCATGAAAAAAGCACATTTTTGTCCCCCTGGGGAGGGCGCCCCCCCCCGGAATAACACCCTTTTCGTACCAATTTGCTGTTGTTCACAATCCCAATTGGTGGCAGTTTCTATTCAAATTAACTTTCTTCCTGGCAACTCTAGCAATCTGATCGTGGCCAATAAGATTTGTCTGTCCAGTGGCATCACTGAGAGAAAACCAAGCAAACTCAGAGCAGGAGAATGCTGACTTTAAATACATCTGCTATTTTGCACCGATAAGGCTCCAGGGGACCAGTTGCAATGCCAGATACTTGACAGGAGGCACCAAATGGGCATCCTGGGTGCAGCTGCAGAAAAGATTTGTCCCTTTTGTACCCTATTCAAAAGATTGCCAAAAAGGCTGCTGTCAAAATAGGTGCATATATGTTTTTCCTGACGAGAAACAAATGTCTACACAAATGCATTTTTGGGTAAGCATTAACTTTCAGGAAACAAATGTCTACACAAATGCATTTTTGGGTAAGCATTAACTTTCAGTGCATCCTGAATACTAAAATGTCGAGGTATGGGATGGTTTCTGTGCAGGTTTTAGCTTCCATGACACACAACCTTGATCCCCTTGTCTGTCCAGACCAGATCATTACAACTTCAGCATGAATCACAGTGTGCTATCGAGTTGCAGCTGACTCACGGTGACCCTGTGATGTTCCATGTCATGGGGTTTTCAAGACATGAGATGAGCAGAGGTGGTTTGCCATTGCCTTCCTCTGCAGAGTCTACTGTGGTGGTCTCCCATTCAGGTACTGGTCCTGCCTAGCTTCCAAGCTCTGACAAGAGCGGGACAATCTGGGCTACTAGGGCTGCTACAAATCACAACTATTTAACAATTATTTAGCCCAAGCAGTGTGCTGCGCGCTGGACAGATACATGTAGCGCTCACAGGATAGGTTCTTTGAAGAAGCATCCTCCCCTGTGCTGGCAGCAGAGGAAGGGACCAAGAACAGGCATCAGCTTGTCATCCCTGCTCTGGCCACCTGATATCATTGGCTGCCAGTGGCAGAAGGAAAAGCCAATGACTGCCTTCCACTTTCTGTTCTTGAGGTGGACACCCAGCATCTATTGCCAGTAACAGACAGAGCTGCTAGCCCTAATTTTGCTATCACGACAGCCTTTTCTTTATTGTTAACATTTTGTATTGATTTAGAACAGATGTAGAGTAAACTCTTTATGCAATTTAGATTTTAACTATCTGGAGTATGCTAGTGTAAAGGTGGTAGATACTGAAGTAAAATAAATAGATACAGATATGAGCACCATACTGGCACCACCAGAGCAGGAGATACTGTCCACAGTCCTTGACCCAGACTTGTGGCAGGGGGTCCTACTATCT
Source organism: Gekko japonicus (assembly GCF_001447785.1). NCBI lineage: Eukaryota > Metazoa > Chordata > Lepidosauria > Squamata > Gekkonidae > Gekko > Gekko japonicus. The sequence continues at coordinate 621 of NW_015168339.1, read as the reverse complement.
TTGGCTTTCTTAAACCAATGGATTCGGCTTCTGTTTATATGGAGGCAAATGGAATTAAGAGAACAGAGACTTGTACTTGCCATCTTTGGAAAGTCAGGCATGTACACCTACGCTTTCAAGAAACAGAGGAGTTAGCTGTGTTAGTCTGTTGTTGCAAAATAGTAAAAAGCCCAGTAACACCTTTAAGACTAACAAACTTTGATGTAGAATAAGCTTTCGAGGAACACAGCTCTTTTTGTCTCCATGCATCTAATGAAGAGAGCTGTGTTTCCTGAAAGCTTATGCTACAATAAAGTTTGTTAGTCTTAAAGGTGCTTCTGGGCTTTTTATTATTTTGCTTTCAAGAAATATATCTACTGCCCTTTTATGCTGTGACTATGTCATTAACAGGATTGCAAAATAAAAATTCCCCCGCACTTGCCCCCCAGAATGGCACAGGCCGGGGGGGGGGGGGGAGCCACGGACAGGAGAGGAGGTGAGCCTGTTGCGCATGTGCATGCATGCACAGTTCAACAGGGCCTCGGATGCTGCGAGGAGACGAGCGCGTCGGCAATCAGACGTCCGCCCATGCTGCGCATCTACCAGTAAGTAATACTGTTTTGGTGCTACCTTTTTGATGTG
>NW_015168338.1:985-2948 GCF_001447785.1 Gekko japonicus | reverse complement strand
TCTGATCTTCCCAGCTGCGCTTTTAAAAACTCTTTAGCTTTTATGGCAGAGTCAATCTTTTCTTTTTTATCTTTGATCTTGAAAGTGACTCCCTCTGAAAACAACCATTTATATCCAATTGAGTTTGTCTGAAGAAAAGTCACCAACTCTTTGTATTTCTTTCTCCGTTGTCTCACCTCAAATGGAATATCCTTCAGTGTTCTGATAACACTTTCTCCCACTTTCAGCCCCCCCCCCCAGAAACCGCTTTCAGGATTGCATCCCTTACATGCCTCTTCGAGAATCTTACAACAATTTCCCCAGGCAGATTATTCTTCTTTATATATCCTGAATATGATCTAAAGACCACATCCATTTCGCTTAGTAACAATTCTTTTTTCATATCTGCCACTGGAGCTAGTAGTTCACTCATCTCTTCTTTAAGATTCTCCCCCGATTTTTCTGGCATGCCCTGGAAGCGAAGAACCATGCTGGCCTTTTCCATTTGTACTTGTAGCATTTGATCTTCCAAAGAAGTTGTCTTTTCCTCAAGCTTTTGCACTTTTTTCTTTACTTTTTGTGTAGTTGCAGTCACTTCCTTTATTTTCTCAGCATCTTGCTTCATAATTTGTATCAGATTACCCATCTGGGCTTGAGTTGCACCCATCTGGGCTTGCGTTGCTGTTATGTTTTGTGTTACTTTGGACATCTGTTCTTTGACGTTATTCAGCTGTTCCATCAGAGGGTGTATAGACTCTGCTACAACCTTCACCATCTCACTGGTTACTTCCGGTTTAGGACTGTCCAGCCCCTTAGCTTTCAGAAGTCTTTCTTTGTCCTTCTTCCCCGCCATCTTAACCGTTTGTTTACTTTTCCCAGCTTTGCTAAAGTCTCTGAATGAGCACTCGATGCTTAAACTCACGCGGGTAAGTGTCTCTCGGCAGTTTTCTCCGCTTTTCTTCCGCTCCCCCCCTCACTCGTTTAACATATGCACATGGGAGGCGTCCCTCCCCCCGCTCGCCTTTTCTCAGTTCCGTGAAGTAGGGTGGGGAGCTGACTTTTGTTCTTTAAATTGCCTTAGCATTGACTCACGTTCATTGTTGGTCTTCCAACCCCGCTCAAAGCTTCATTTCAAATGCCGGATCTCCTACGCTTGCTCCGGTTAACGCCACTAGTCCCATCTGGGTCTCATGGCACGGGGAACCACTGGAACAAAGAGGCGCCTCAATTCTCGGGCATTCCGCCCTTGAAGAGGCTGCCTCTCAAAAAGTTCCTTGACCAGGGCCCCTTCACCGGGCCCCTGGGGGGGGGTTGCGAGCATGCGCACCCCCTCTCCTGGCCAGAGCGCAGCTTCACCCCCCGAGCAGTCCAGGAGGTGAGTCTGCTTAGCGTGCCGCCATCGACTGGAAGTCTAGATTCCGCACTCCTAACCACTACACCAAACTTGGCTCTCCATGGGTAGAAGTGTGATACTGAGTGCAGTAAATAAACGTCCCAAGATGCATTTTGCTAAAAAGGTAAAGTGACACAAGTAGATCCAGTTCAAATTCAGGTTGCAGTTGAAAGAAGAGAGAGAAGCCTAATCCAAAGAGTACTTTCCCGGTCATGACTGGCCAGCTTGTCCGGCATCACGTGTGTGTGAGGATGTCCTGTTTCTTGGCCTCCCAGGGCAACTGGTTGGACTAGAGAGCAGTGACTCCTTCAAGCTGCTCCCAATCAGACCAGGAAAAGTCTGAGGATATTACAGTTGCCATCTCCAGTGTGAGAAATTCCTGGATATTTGGGGGTGGAGCCTGGGGAGACGTGGGGAGGGGGGACTTCAGAGGGATATAATGACACAGAGTCCACCCTCCAAAGCAGCCATTTTCCCCAGGGGAACTCATCTCTTTAGTGTGAAGATCAGCTGTTATTCTTGGAGATAACCAAGGCCTACCTCATGGTTGGCAACCCTTTAGGACGGTTGAAGAAACCTGGAAGCTAGGCT
>NW_015168338.1:0-578 GCF_001447785.1 Gekko japonicus | reverse complement strand
CTCTTGCTCTGAATTACTGCATCAAAATGCCTGTGCTGTTGCAATCTTGAGTATGCTGTTCAGGTGTGTATCTGTAAGCTGCAGACCTACGATGACACAGCAACAGCAAAACTGGAAGAAGAAGCCGAAGACAGCCACTTCCACTGCAGGCCTGATAGAAGCCCTTCGGGGGCCTAATCTGGTCCCTGGGCTGCATGTTTGACACCCCTGCCCTAGAGGGCAAGTGATGTGTGCTTTCCATAACTTTCCAGGCTTTGCTTCACCTTTTCCTTTCTCTTCCAGTCACTATCTGGTGGCCTTCCCAGCGGTCATTCAGCACCCCGGTACTGACAGTTTCTGCGTACTTCTACAGTCGCTCTCTGAGACCGTCCACCTGGCAGTAACATTGGAGATGAAGACCCAGAACCACACCCTGGTGGAGAAGGATGTGAAGGAACCACATCAGTTTGAATGCATCAGTTTCCAGGTGAGGTTTCTCAGTTTTTGGGACTCAGTAACTGGCCCCTGCACTTGCTTGCCTTTGGCCCATTCTGCATCTAGCACTCACTTTGTTGTTTTACCAAACCCACAGTGGAACA
>NW_015168337.1:2481-2937 GCF_001447785.1 Gekko japonicus | reverse complement strand
TCACTGGGACAGCAGGCCTCTCCCAGGATCAGCGTCCAGGGAAAGGCGGCTGCCGGGGAGCTGCCCTGGGCTTTCTTTCCACTCCTGGCCGGTCAGAGGTCCAGTCCGGGGCCGCGCCGCGCTGCTGCTGGGTTACCTTTGTTTTGGTTTCTTTTTCAGATGTTTCTTCTGCCCTCCCCAAAGCGGGCCGGGCAGGGATGCCGGGCCTGCTCGGATCCAAGTGAAGAGGGATCCCAGCTGAGCCGAGAGGCGCCAGCGCCCAGCCCAGCAACCGAGCCCCACAGCCAGCCCCCGGGGGGTCCCCCAGACATTGCGGGGGTAGGGAAGCCGGTGCGGGCGGCGCTCGCCTTGGAAGGCAGGCCCGCTGGGACCGTGGAAGAAGCCCCCGCCTCGTCAGGGCTCGGCCGGGGCACGCGTACTCCAGTCAGACACAGAGAGAGAGAGAGCGGACGGGCG
>NW_015168337.1:0-1488 GCF_001447785.1 Gekko japonicus | reverse complement strand
CGCCGTGAAAGGAAGGGGACTGGGCGGATGCCAGTCACGAGCCGCTCTCGCCTGGTGGAGTTCGCCGGAAACGTCCGGCGATACTGTGATCGCTTTGTCAAACGCTGCCCTGACCTGGCCGGACCAAGGACTGAGCCTCTCTTTTTTGTGCTAAGACAGGCGCCAGCCAGAGCCGAGTACATGCAGGCTGTGGGCCGCCTTCGGCTTCCATCTGCGCCGCCACCCGGCTCAAGTGGGCCCTCCTCCCCGCCCGGAAAGTCTGGAGCGCTCCACGCCGATGGGGGGGGAGCAGAGGATTGGGGAGGGGCCCCGCAAATCCTTCGGGGGGGCGGCCCCGTGGGCCCCACGCTAGCTACGGCCCTGCAACAGAGCAAGATCAAAAGACAGGCGAGGCAGAAAAAGAAAGTGGTGGGCATTAAGAAAGTGGATTGCGGAGGGATCCTTCAGGCGGTTCATGGCAATGTGTCGCCCTGTCCATTTTGGCAAGGAAGGAAGTTCCACTCAACAGAGAGAGCGAGGGAGCCTATAGGAGAGCTGTTGGGGATGAGTGAAAGAAAAGAGGCAGGAAAAGAAGCGAGAGGTGGAGCCCTGAAGGCGAGGTCAGCGTTGGGAAGGGCTCCCCAAAGAGGGCGAGGTAAAGGTGGCACAAAAAGGCCTGCTCGTATTCTCCCACCGGCAGCTTCTGCTGAGCGCAATGCCACCGCGTCGCAGGATGGGAGTGGTGCTGAGTTGAATGCTGCTGTGGCCGGGAGGCCAGGCTTCGCTCTGGGCAAGATGGCAGGCCTGGCGCCCACCGTTTACCAGAGGCCACTCATCCTGGCAGCCAAGCTGAAGTGTGCCCTGTGGGCTGCCAACACCCGCCCCTCCCGGAGGCTGACCAGAGCCTTGCAAAGGCAGCTGGGGGAGGCGAAGACGGGAAGCAGACAGACGCCGCCTTGGCGAAGGGGAGGCCTGACACTACCCGTCCCTCCCAGAACCCTACCAGTGTCCTCAGAAGACAGCAGGGGAGGCGGGTGAAGATGGGGAGCAGATGGATAGCGCCGTGCCATGCTGATGACCTGCTGCCCTCAATGGCCATTCGCGGCAACTGCCGCTGCCTGCAGAGGAGCAGTCACTGTGAGCAATGCCAATGCAAGCCTCAGGCCTCTGAGCCTCAGCCCACCGGAGTGTCTGTCCCATCCGTGGCCTTGCAGCACACTGAGGCTAAGACGCTGGCCACGGCTTCTGTGGGCGGGACTCCAGCAGCACATCCATTGGCACACCATTGGAGTGACAGGTCAGGGAGCAAAAGGCTGTGGGAGCTTGTGGAATGTTGAGGAAAGAGGGACACAAAAACTCAATTATATATAAGGAGAGATATACAACTGGCACAGATTGTAATGGTGAAGTCGGGCGCCCCTTTAGTGATGATGTTGGTGATGGTGGTGGCTCCTTAATCGAAGGTCTGGTGGAAGAGCTGCTGGTGGAAGAGTTCACTTGTTATATCAC
>NW_015168336.1:1794-2975 GCF_001447785.1 Gekko japonicus | reverse complement strand
TGGGTTTGTTCCTACAAGATCCTTCTGTAGAGTCCTTCTTTCTCCCAGGGACTCTGCGTGGATGACACAGAGTGCAACAACACAGTCAATAAAATGGGACATGCAAGAAACTCAAGAGCCAACGCGTTGGGAGTTTAGAATCTGGGACCTTTAAGGCATCACTGGATGCTGCAGGTCGCCCAGTGGTGAATCTCCACGTGTGAACTAGCCCTTGACTAGGGAAGAAAAGGGGCTGCGGTGGCTCAAGTGGTTAAGACGCTGAACTGCAGGCTGTGGAAGGTCGGTCGTTCAGCAGTTCGAGACCCGAGTGTGCCGCATGACGGAGTGAGCTCCTGTCTCTAGTTCCAGCTCCTGCCATCCTAGCAGTTCGAAAGCAAGACATTGCAAGTAGATAAATAGGTACCACTTCGGTGGGAAGGTCACAGCGTTCCGTGCGCCTTGGTTTTTAGTCATGCCGGCCACATGACCACGGAAACGTCTTCGGACAGCGCTGGCTCTTCGGCTTTGAAACGGAGATGAGCACCACAACCCTAGAGTCGGACTTGACTGGCTTTCGAGCAAGGGAAACCTTTAGGGAAGAAAAGAACGGGTGATTTATAGGGCATCCGTTATTTCTTATGAGCATGCTGAAAAAACTCTGCTTAGGGTTATTTTTTTTTCTTTCTCCCCACCTGGAATAATCTGGGCAGGGTTAGAACAAAGATTGCAACAAAGCCAACTTTGCTGCCCTCTACACCAGTGTTCCCGAAGCTTTCAAGAGTCAATGTTCCTCCTTTTGTCAGATGCCTGATGAAGGGAGCTTTGAGTCTCAAAAAGTCTACCCTGGACAGGCCCGTAGCTATGGTGGGGCATTTGAGGGCCCAGCCCCATTAATTAAAAACCCTGCCCCACAAATAGCCATGCCAGAAACCTTATTTTTTACCCTAACCTAGGTCAGGGGTGTCAAACATGCAGCCCAGGGGCCGGATCAGGCCCCCGGAGGGCTTCTATCCGGCCCACAGTGGAACTGGCTGTCTTCTGCTGCTTCTTCCAGTTCTACAAGTAATAATAAAGGGGTTGCAGTATAAAAATTCAATGATAACACAAATACTGCAAGTGTGCATCCATATATTCATAAATAGTCTTCAATCTTATCAGCATACAAAAATACAATCTTGTCTCAAATATAACAATAATTTATG
>NW_015168336.1:0-1761 GCF_001447785.1 Gekko japonicus | reverse complement strand
GGGCTTCTATCAGGCCCGCAGTGGAACTGGCTGTCTTCTGCTTCTGCTTCCAGTTCTGCTGCTGCTGCGTCATCGTAGGTTTGCAGCTTACAGATACACACCTGAACAGCATACTCAAGATTGCAACAGCACAGACATTTTGATGCAATAATTCAGAGCAAGAGGTGTCAGTTATCAGACACAGTAAAATAAACAAACTATTGCAAGAGTGCTAATGTTTTAGGCATGGTTTTATTTTAAGTACAAAAACCCCTTTTTGCTTGTGTCCTTTATAAAATTTATATCTCCGCTACCTGGCATTACATCTTATGACACACATGACCTGGCCCAAAAAGGTCTCATTTATGTCAGATCTGGCCCTCATAACAAATGAGTTCGACACCCCTGTTTTAAGGTGTCATGGGTCCCTTATTCGTTATGGCCGTAGAAGGCAACCTTCTGGAAATTATCCAGCTAATTTGCAGGGAGGGGATTTTCCTAGAAAAAACCAATCTTTTTCACCTACAGCAGGCGACAGTATCATATCCACGGGACTTCCACTTAAGTGAAGAACTTCTCTATCCTATCAGAATTAAATTGTTTTACGCAGTAAAGAGCTTGTGGTCATCAGTTGTCATGATGTCTCCCTTGAATCCAAATCCTAAATAAACCAAGATTTTGGAAGCAGTCTATAATGCCACATATGCCCCTTTAAACTTCTAAACTAATTTTTTTTTGGGGGGAAGTTCACATTTCCCCATACTTTGGGAAATACATTCTGTAAACTTCACTGAAAGGTATCATAATCTTACAGTCCTGTAAGTACCACACAATTTGATAAAAAAACCCACAAAAACGCATTCTGCCCTGCTTTGTAGGGTCTATGTGCTCTGCCTTGAGTTCCATGGATGAAAGAAAATAAGGAGCTGAAGCAGCAAATAAGCCTTGCCTTTCAGAGCCCATTTGCCTGCAGTTTTCTTCTTTGGCAGAGCAGTGTAAACATGGGCCATGTATTACAGTTCATTAATTAATTTAATAGTCACCGTTCCCACTGAGATACAAGGTGGATTACAAAATTTAACAATGCAATAGGAACAGTGTAAGACTGTACCACTGTATGCCCGCCCCCTGGGCTCTTTACTGCCGGAGCTCCGCTCCTGTGTGCTCCTGCAGGAAATGACCCCTGCCCAGGACTAAACTTTGTTGGTCTTAAAGGGCATGTGCCCTTAGACTCAAACGTCATTCGTTCTTTGTTATGATCATTTGACCAATCATATACACAATTTTACAATCAAAAACTTGACGTTCTGGCATCTCTTTGTAAACTCTTTTATTATATGCTACATGCTACTCCGCTGCTATTCACAGGTTTTACCGATTGCCTTAATCCAATTTTAGCTCTACTTGGCCCTTCCTGACAACCTCCTCCTCACCAGCTGCTGTTGTGGTTAGCCATTCAGTCGTGTCCGACTCCTTCCCGTTTTCCAATCTTGTACTGTTTCTTTGAGTCGTTCCATGCTCAGGCTGATGTTGACTTTCATGGTGCCTAGCCACCGTGTTCTCTGGCGGCCTGGTTGCCTCTTGCCGCTAACCAATCCAAGCATCATTGCTTTTTCTAGTGAGTACTTCCGCATGACATGGCCGAAACAAGACACTCACAGTTTTGTGATGTTTCCTTCTAATGGCATGTCTGGTTTTATGCGCTCCAATTACTTGCTTGTTTGTCGCCGTTGCTGCCTGAGGAATACGCATTAGCCTTCTCCAGCACCACAGCTCAAAGGA
>NW_015168335.1:846-2914 GCF_001447785.1 Gekko japonicus | reverse complement strand
CAGCTGTATCCAGACACTGAACACTGAACGTCAGCATGGGGGCTGTGGGAGAAAGAGGGGGGGGTCTTTGCCATGTAACCACAATGGAGCAGCCAGCACTTGAGACTCTGCGCTCTGGACGGCCTGATGAAGGAGATTGCCGGAATCCGATCAACATACCCTTTCATCGGTCCCAAGAAAATTTAAGCAACAGTTACAGCTGTATGCAGACACTGAACACCAAGGGGCTCCTGGCCACTATCTTGCGGGGCTTGCATCGGTGAGCAATCGACTGAGAAATTTGTTAACGAAGTCTTCCCCTTCCTGTTTCCCTGGCAGGCAGAGCTCAATTCAAGACTTCCTGGTTTGGGAAAGTCTTTCCTTCCAGTCGGTCCTTGGTGCCCAGTTAGGGGCACCGGGACATCCTTGGGGTTGTTTCTCCCCACAAAACTGGGATTCTACAGCAGAGACTTCTGCATCTGATGAAGAGAGCTGTGTTCCTCGAAAGCTAGAATGAAGTTTGTTCGCCTTAAAGGGGCTACTGGGCTTTTTTTTACTGTCTCGCAGCAACAGACTAACATTTTCTTCAGGGGGCAATGCCGGGTTAAACAGATTTGATCCCCGTAGCACCTAGGGATGCTGGCCTCCAGGTGGGGCCTGGGGATTCCCCAGAATTCGGGCTCATCTGGAAGGGGGAGACTCTGTGGCATTGAACCCCACGGGGGTCCCTGTCCTCCCCAGGTTCCACCCCACAATCTCCACGAGTTTCGCAACCTGGATCTGGCAGGAGGCCAGGGGGACCTGTCGACTCTATTAGCGCCTCAGAGACCAAGAAGAGTTCCAGGGTTTCAGCTCCAGAGAGTCAAAGCTCCCTTGCTCAGACAGAGGTACTGAAATCCTTCTAGCCCCCACAGCGAGACACCCAGCCTAGGGCCGCCACCTCTGGGTTAGCCTTAAAGGTGCTAACAGGGATATACCTGGGGATTTTTTGGGGGGGAGTGGAGCCTGAGGAAGGCGGGGTCTGGGCAGCGGAAGGACTTCCCTGGGGTAGAGCGCCATAGAGTCCGCCTTCCAAAGCAGCCATTTTCTCCAGGGGGGGCTCCTCTCTGCTGCCTGGGGATCCGTTGCCACCCCATCCCAGGAGAGCTCCAGCCACCGCCTGGAGGTTCACGGAAGGGCGTCAGTAATACGAAAGAGACAAAAGATCAAACCGTGCATAAGTAACGGAAGATATACATTCAGCATTCACTGAGTATTATCATCTAGTCCTCTATGAATCGTTTTTCAAAAATACAATCCAGGACGTCAGAAACTGAAAAGTAAAGGGTCCAAATAGACGACAGGCCTATGTGTGAAGATGGATTAATGGGACTGTTTTTGTGTTTGGACCCTGTACTTTTGCGTTTCCGACTTCTAGATTGTATTTTTGAAAAACTATTCCTATAGGATTAGATGATTCTAGATTGTATTTTTGAAAAACTATTCATAGAGGATTAGATGATTATACTCACTGAATGTTGAATTGACATTGTCCGCTATTTACGCAGGGTTTGATCTTTTGGATTATTTACCGCCTGGAGGTGGGCAACCCTAAACCGGGGAGAGGATTACCCACACCGGTTGAACGAGGGTTAGTTACATCCCGCCCGCCCACCACCGTCGCAGGGGGGGATTGGCGGCCATTACCCCGGGGGTAATGACTCCGGAGTAGTCAAAGTGGCTTCCCAGGGTGGGGGGGGAGAGGCGCGGAGGGGAGACGGATTCTGGCTGCCAGGGCGAGCGAAGCGGGGTGTGTGTGTGCGTCTTTCCTCCCAGATGGCCCCCTTGCCAACTGTCTCCCGCTGCCCCCCTCCAACGGGCGGCTCTGGGGGGAGCCGGCCGGCCAAGTGGGACTCGGGCCAAAGAGGGGATTCGGATTTGATTCCCTGGATGGCGTGGATAAAACACGAGACGGGTAAGGATCCGTTGCGCGGAATCACCTCCCCCACCAGGAGGCCGGGAGGTTCCGGGAGCCCCTCCCGGGACTCTCCCGCCGGCCGTTGGCCACGGGGCGACCCTCCGCTGACATCTCCTCTTTCGGCTCCTCCCC
>NW_015168335.1:0-709 GCF_001447785.1 Gekko japonicus | reverse complement strand
CGCCGCCCCCCCATCCTGGCCCGCTCCGCCGGACGCCTGGGTCCCTCCCTCCCCTCCCTCCCTCCCTCGGGGAACGGCGAGAGGCGGGGATCCAGCGGCGGGCGGAGAAGGGAAACGTCTTCCCCCGACCCTTCCCCTGACTGTCCGTCCTGGGGGGAGACGGGGGTGTGTGTCTCCTTGAACGCCATTGGCTTGGCAGACTTCAGAGTCTTGTGGACTGAATCCGGATCAGTACCTCCGGCCTTTGGGCCGCTGAGTTCAGGAGGAGACCGCCTGGACACGGGTGTTGTTTTCACACGATCAGATCCCTGCGGCACCCAATCAGAGACACAAAACTGGTGAAACCGACCTCTTCCTTTAAAAAAATAAATAAATCACACCACTTAGGAGGGAATAAGCCCTGCCCTGTACAGAGAGTGTTTTTTACTTCATTTGTACCTGCAGAGTCCAATGGGGGCCTAAGGCAGCTGACATCCTTTCTCCTGTCCTCTGTTTTATCCTCACAACAACCCTGCAAGGTAGCTGAGGCTGAGAGCGCGCAACTGGCCCAGGGTCACCCAGCCAGCTTCCATGGCACGAGTTAATTTCCAGTGCTTTACAGAAAGTAGGGTCCCAAAAGGGGGGACCAGCTCAAACACAAACTGCTTTCTATTCTCCCCAAAGCACGACATTTTATTCCAATAGTCGGGTTGCTGATAGCACAGAGTAT
>NW_015168334.1:0-2938 GCF_001447785.1 Gekko japonicus | reverse complement strand
CAGATAACTCACAAAAACACTTGACAACAGACAAAAGCTTATCCATAGAAGAATAGCCATCGCTAACTAACACGAGATCATCGGCAAAGGCCAAAACGGAGAGCCTTGACTCCCCCACAGCATAACCACCGTCCATGTCCGCTAGATAGTTAATTAGCGGATCCATGGCAAGGTTAAAAAGCAAGGGTGATAATGGATCGCCCTGCTTTACTCCATTTAGAAGCTTAATTGGAGCAGTGTCTTCATTATTAACACTAAATCGAGTATCAGCATCCCGCAGGGTACTCTCGATTAGCTGTATGACATGGGCATCAAGACCCCTTTCCCTTAACACCCAACTAATATGCCGATGCGAAACCGAATCACCGAATTTGGCAGGGTTGTTGTTGGACTTTGGTCCGACTTGGGAACAGCCAATAGTTTGGAATCACCGCCTCCTCGTGGCCCCCGCTGGAAACTGTGTTCGCACAGGCCAAGTGTGATTCTGCTGTTCTCCTTTTAACACCTTTTAATTGGCGCAGTTGGTTGTGCTCTATATACCGAATCGGTATGGCTCGGTGCAACCTATGTACCCCGCAATGCCCCTACTACTCTGTATGGGGGACCACACTGTCTTTGTCATGGACAAACAGTGATTGTAACAGACATCTTTACCTTCATAAGTTGACTACGACTAAAGTCTCTATTGGGACTCAGACGTATCAGTGCTCTGATCCTGGTCCTGATAGGCCTTCTACAAGAGAGACAAGTGATGACGGATATGACATTAAATCTACTGATTTGACTGAAACCCCAAATATTGCCCCCTGTAAAGAGGGCAATGTTAACATCATGGGGGTGATAACTTTACCGGATATGACTCAGGTTGCTGGAGACTTAGATAGTTCTAGTTTGGCTACACCGGAAGATCTTATCGAGGAGGCCCCTGGAGAGGGTAATGCGGAAGATTTTGTCGAGGAGGGTGCCCCCGCCAACCCGGAAGAATGTTGCGAGGAGGTTAGGAATGGAAATGAGAATCAGGATTTTGTAATGGAACTACCTTGTGTTAACTGGTGTTGTCCGATCTGCGGGGATGATTTGGGGCGGCCATCTGGACTTAAAATACATCTAGCGCGTAGTCACAGTAAATGCTCTGTGCAGTTTTTGTGTAGTCTATGTGGCAGAAAGAGTGAGAATAGTCATTCTATTTTGATTCACCTTTCTAAATGTAAAGGTCCGACTTTGGAAAAGGATGGTGATTTTAGTTGTGATTCTTGTAGTCGGAAATTTCGCTCTCAAATTGGTTTATCTCAACATAAGCGACATGTTCATCCATCGATTCGGAATGTGAACGTTTAGCAAGTTCTAATAGGGTCAGTAATTCACAAAGGGGTGTGGCTAAGAGCGTCTGGACAGATAATGAGATTGTGCAGCTTGAGAGATTGGATGAAGTCTATAGAGGTGCCAAGGATGTTAATAAATTAATTGCTAAAGAACTTCAAGGGAAAACTAATATCCAAGTGGCCGAGAAGCGGAGGCAGATACGTGATAAGAAAGCTAGGGAGGCGGAAATACGTTGTACAGAGGATGCCGCTCGATTGAGTGAGGTTGAAGATCTGGTGAGGTTAAAGGAGGAGGGCCCCCGCACTAGTAGTGTTGAGGATTTGTGTGGTAGTTTCAAACGTCGTTATGAAAACGGTGAGATTAGGTTGTGTAGTTTGGTTGAAGCTGATGATGTAGTAATGCGTTGGTGTAGAGGGATTGGGAACGTTGAAAAGGATATTGAGGAGCTGACATTCGACGTCATGACTAGGTTTTTGGTGGAACCAGGAAAGGTGAAGATGGGTCGTTTTGTCAGGCTACAAAGTAAGGGCAAGAGCAAAGGTTGGATGAAGCGGAGAGCAAGGGAAAGGATTAAGTATGGGAGAGCTCAGGTTCTTTTCAAGACAAAAAGGAAGAACCTAGCAAAGTTGGTTTTAGATGGTAGGAATGATCAGTGTTGTGGGGTTAAGTTGAAGGAGGTCTTCCAGGGTTTTCAGGACAAATTTGAAACTATTACTCCCTTTAGTGGGTTAGGCCAATTTAAATCGTATCAGTCTGCCTTAAATGTTGCATTTAAAGATCTTATCACTAAAGAGGAAGTTTGGTCCAACTTGGGTGAAATGGACGAAAGAACGGCAGCTGGTCCTGATGGCATCAGCATCCCTGTAGTAAAGGATATGGATCCAGGGTGTGTTGTCTTGACTGACTTATTTAATCTTTGGTTGGTAACTGGATATGTTCCGCAGATAGTTAAACCTTGTAAGTCAATATTAATTCCCAAAGTTGACGATGAGGTGAAATTGAAGCAATTGGGAAACTGGCGTCCCTTGACCATTAGTTCTGTTTTGTTGCGTTTGTTTTCGAGGATTGTCACAAAGCGTTTGGAGATTGATTGCAAGGTGAATCCTCGTCAGAGAGGTTTTATTGCGGCTCCTGGCTGTTCGGAAAATTTAGAAGTGTTAAAGCTGGTTATGAAAGATGCCAAAACTAGGGCAACAGATTTGGGAGTTGTTTTCCTTGACATTGCGAAAGCTTTTGATTCGGTTTCGCATCGGCATATTAGTTGGGTGTTAAGGGAGAGGGGTCTTGATGCCCATGTCATACAGCTAATCGAGAGTACCCTGCGGGATGCTGATACTCGATTTAGTGTTAATAATGAAGACACTGCTTCGATTAAGCTTCTAAATGGAGTAAAGCAGGGCGATCCATTATCACCCTTGCTCTTTAACCTTGCCATGGATCCGCTAATTAACTATCTAGCGGACATGGACGGTGGTTATGCTGTGGGGGAGTCAAGGCTCTCCGTTTTGGCCTTTGCCGACGATCTCGTGTTAGTTAGCGATGGCTATTCTTCTATGGAAAAGCTTTTGTCTGTTGTCAAGTGCTTCTGTGAGTTATCTGGCTTGAAAATTCAGGG
>NW_015168333.1:0-3118 GCF_001447785.1 Gekko japonicus | reverse complement strand
GTGGATTCTAATCTGGAGAACCAGGTTCGGTTCCCCCCTTTAAGCTCGCTGGGCGTCGCAGCTGCCGCCGAGAACAGCGCCGGTGGCCATAACTTTGTAAAGAGCCCCTCCCGAGAGCTGGGGGAGCCAGAATTACCTCTCGCGTGTGATGTCCCACCGGCCACAGCAGTAGGGGAATACACGCGAGAGGTGGAATTTGCCCCTGCGAGTCCAAAGCCACCCCCCGGGGCTCAGGGAGGCAAAATAATGTTTCGCCCCCCCCCCCGTGCATGGGTGTCACAGCCGCCGCCGAGAACAGCGCCGGCGGTCATAACTTTTTAAAGAGCCCCTCCCGAGAGCTGGGGGAGCCAGAATTACCTCTCGCGTGTGATGTCACCACACACTTAGGAGAAGTGGAATTTGCCCCTGTGAGCCCAAGGCCACCAAGGCTCAGGGAGGCAAAAAACGTTTCTCCCTGCCCCCCGCATGCGGGCGTCGCAGTTGCCGCCGAGAACAGCGACGGCAGCCATAACTTTTTAAAGAGCCCATCCTGAGAGCTGGGGGAGCCAGAATGACCTCTCGTGAGGTGGAATTTCACACCCGAGAGGTGGAATTTGCCCCTATGAGTCCAAGGCCACCACCCTGGGGCTCAGGGAGGCAAGGGAACGTTCCCCCCCCCCACTGTGTCCCAACTGATGGCTGGTGGGAGCAGGGGGCGGGGCTTATGTGCCCACCCCCTGGGCTCCTGACTGGCGGAGCGATGCTCCGGTGCGCTCTGGCAGGAACCGAGGCCTGCCCCCATGACTTCTTAGGACGACATAGGCTATTTGAGGTGGCAAGAGAGACTCCACACTTGATATTAATGCTGAGGAATTAAGATCATGCTACAGGCAATCAGAGTACTAAAGTCACGAGGAAGTAGCCAGGTTCCCCTGGTGGACTGAATTCTCCTCCACCAATGGCTCTATTCATTGGTTCCCTTTGAGTTCATTAAAGTTCAGGCCATAATTAAAGACTGGGGTTTGCAGAACTATAATATACCTCCTAGGCCCATGCAGGAATCTGCCTTACAGTAAAGTCCCTGGAGAGGTAATTAGGAGTGAGTCCAGAGCCATCAGCCATCTCCTAGGCCTCGTTAAACAGGCTCGTCACTCAGATAACTCAGCCATCAAACTCGGAAGATTCAATCATCCCACCTTCCCCATTGCCTCACCTGGCACCCATCACTTCCCCCTCCTTGCTGATGACCATTTTTGGCCATCTTCCACTTTACCTTTATTAAAATAAAATCCAAACCACTTCACAACATCCAGGATTCCTATATTTTCCCAGTCAGAGCAAGAATGCTAAGGTTATTACAAAAATGCCATCAATAGGAGTAGGCGGTATGGGGCTGAGGCTCAGTGCTAGAGCATCTGCTTATCATGTAGAAGGTCCCAGGATCCGTCTCTGGCATCTCTGGTTAAAAGAATCACATAGCAAGTGATGCGAAAGACATCCTCTCCTGACACTCTGGAGAGCTCCTGCAGGTCAGAGCGCCTAACAATGACCTTGGCCCATTCTGCATCTAGCATTCGCTCCGCTGTTTTACCGAACCCACGCTGGAACAGAAATCCCACTCTGCATTGCCTGCCACTTTCACTTTCTTTAATTGTCGGATTTTATGGTAGTCTCCACCAATGTTCCCTCTAAGCTGTGGAGTCCTGTGAGCAAAAATTCAACTTTGTGAGCTACCAGCATTAAAGTTGTGAGCAGGCAGTTGATTTGGCTACTGCATAAATTAGTTTGCCCTAGACTGGAGCCCATCCCCACCAATGTTCCCTCTAAGCTGTGGAGTCTTGTGAGCAAAAATCCTGCTTTGTGAGCTACTGGCATTAAAGTTGTGAGCCGGTGATGTGGCTGCTGCATAAATTAGTTTGCTCTGGAGCTGTCCTTCCTGAGCAAAGACAAAAATGTGTGAGCTGGAGGGTGAAAAACTGTGAGCTGGCTCACACTAACTCAGCTTACAGGGAACACTGGACTCTCCACTCTCCGTCTGCATTGATTTATGGCTGTCTTATGGCCCTTCAGGGGTAACTCTGGAGACAGTATGGCGTTGGCCCCGGGGTATTTGAATGTGATTTTGAGCCGCATCTTTTCCTGTTCCAGTGTGGGTTTGGTAAAAACACAGAGTAGATGCTAGATGCAGAATGGGCCCTTGACGGACCAATGACCTCACTCAGTATAAGGTCACTGCATGAGTTCTTGTGAACAGGATGTCAGGCTCTTCAGTTTCTGAAGAATTCGTTCCGGAAATGTAGCCACCAGCCCAATTACACAAGCATATTTGTCACTCACTGACTGTAGCATCGTGTGGTGATTTGCATGTGTGATCTATAAATCAGCATGTACATTTTTTTCATGTTGTGCATGTGTCTTAAGTGCTGTCAAGTTGTTATGGTGACCAGTGTTCCCTCTAAGCTGAGTTAGTGTGAGCCAGCTCACAGTTTTTTAGCCTCTGGCTCACAGATTTTTTTTCTCAGCTCAGGAAGGATGGCTCCAGAGCACACTGATTTAATGCAGTAGCCAAGTTGCTCACTCAGAACTTTAATGCCAGTAGCTCACAAAGTAGAATTTTTGCTCACAAGACTCCACAGCTTAGAGGGAGCATTGAATTGGTGACCCTATGAATTAATGCCCTCCAAAACATCTTTCCTTTTGGATTGCCTCATCATAGTGTTTTTGAGGTAAGGATTGGTCAGCAGTGGTTTACCATTGCCTTCTGCTCAGTACTAAGGTTAGCTGAAGGGGCACTGCCATTGTCCTCCGCCAGTGTCGCCATCCACTACTGCTGCTGCCCAGTACCTACCCTTCAAGGATTCCTCTGCTCCCATCACCACTGGAACTGTCTGTTCTTTTCTGCTGATGTGGCTGTTGAAGAAAGAAGAAGAAGAGAGTTGGTTTTATACCCCGCTCTTCACTACCCAAAGGAGTCTTTGAGCAGGGAGCAGCTTACAACCACCTTCCCTTCCTCTCCCTGCAACAGACACCCTGTGAGGTAGGCGGGGCTGAGAGAGCTCTGTGGCTGACCTAAGTGAGGAACCAAACCTGTTTCTCTAGATTAGTCTACCGCTCTTAACCATTACACCTCAGCTGGCTC
>NW_015168332.1:0-2978 GCF_001447785.1 Gekko japonicus | reverse complement strand
CCCCCCTCCTCAACTCCTATCTCAAAGCCTGGCCCGCATATAAACATAACGTTCCTGGAGTATTGGTAAGTTTCCAAATAAAGAGAGTTCCGCGGAACCAGTGAACGCATGAAGCTTCTTTCCGCTGAATCAGACCCTTATTCTGTCAGAGTCAGCCTTGTCTACTCAGACTGGCGGTGGCTCTCCGGGGTGCCAGGCTGAGGTCTTCCACATCACTTCCTGCATGAACTCTAATCTTGGAGAACCGGGTTTGGTTCCCCACTTCCCCACTTGCAGCTGCTGGATGACCTTGGGCAAGCCATAGTTCTGTCAGACTTGTTCTCTCAAGGACAGTTCTGGGAAGAGCTCTCTCAGCCCCACCTTCCTCACAGGGTGTCTGTTGTGGGGAGGGGAAGGCAAAGGAGTTTGTAAGCCGCTCTGAGACTCAGCGTGAAGGACACAGGGTATAAACTCAATCTCTTCTCTTCTTCTTCTTCCTGCCTGGTCCTTGTAACTGGAAATTGGACCTGGGACCTTCTGCATGCCAAGCAGAGGCTCTAACACTGAACCATCACCCCTCCCCAGTGAGCAGTGTTCCCTCTAAGCTGAGTTAGTTTGAGCTAGCTCACAGTTTTTTAGCCTCCGGCTCAAACATTTTGGTCTTAGCTCAGGAAGGATGGCTCCAGATCAAACGAATTTATGCAGTGGCCGAATCGCTCGCTGACAACTTTAATTCCAGTAGCTCACAAAGTGGAATTTTGACTCACAAGACCCCACAGCTTAGAGGGAGCATTGGCAGTGAGTGAAAGAAAATGAACTGCCTGTGCATGGTCTTCTCCACTGTGGCCCCCACCTTGTAGAACAGTTTACCTGAGGGGGTCAGGAAGGTTCCCACTCTCCTGGCTTTCCGCAAACTGTGCCAAGTCGAATTAAGCAGTTAGGCTTTTCAACACAGGCAGTAGGGTACAAAATGATTCACAAAGTTACTTAGAACAATTATTAGGGACTGTGCTCTGTCCTATTGTATATCGTGTACTGTAAGTTAGATCCTGCTATGTAGTCTTGCATCATTTAATGTGTCATGTTAACACGCATTGCTTCAGTCCTGTTTTTTAGATTGCTGGTTGGTTCTACAGCCATAATCCTGTTTCATTGTTTATGGACTATCCCATCCTCTCAAGTGTAGTGACTCACTCTGTGTAGTTCACCTTGAGTCACAGTGAGAAAGGCGAACTATATGAATAATGCGAATAAAAATGAACGAAAATAAGTGAAAGGGAATTTGCATAGCAGTTTTAAATGAAGTGTCCGGATTCTGGATTGTACTACTGCAAGTGGTAGAAAAGAGCAAGAGTCCAATAGCACCTTAAATGTGAGGCAGGGGATGAGCGTTCGTGAGTCACTGCTCACTTCATCAGGTACAGCCAGAATGTGACTCCATATGTCCTTATATCTTGGACAGTGGAGTGATTTCACATGCCGAATGGCAATAGCAGGTGAATGACAATAGCAGGTATGATTGGATTAGGTGTGCTATGCAGAGGGGTAGCAGACGTGGAGAAATCATCATTGGTGATGTGTCAGGAAACCTGGGTCTTGATTCAGTCCAGTTAAAGTTCAGCAGTCTCTCTTTCTAATCTCCTTTGAAATTCCTTTGTAAGAGAACTGCTACTCTTAGGTCACCAACTGAATGTCCTGAAAGGTTAAAATGTCCCCCCACTAGTTTTTGAATGTTGTGGTTTCTGATGCCAGATTTATGTCTGTTTATTCTTAGTCGAAGGGACCGGTCTGTTTGTCCAGTGTGTCGGGTGGAAGAGCATTGCTGACACGTGATGGCATAAATCACATTAGAGGATGAACAGGAGTAGGAACCTGAGATGGTCTGGCTGATGTTGCTGGTCCCACTGATGGTGTTGCTGCCTTTTTTTTAAAAACGGTTGCCACCATACTATACAGTCCCGGAGGCTCAGCGGAGGATCAGATTGGGGGGGGGGGGGAGATCAGCATTAGGAGGAAAGGCCCACTGTAGCTGTTGGGGGGGGGGGGAGATTTCATTTTTAGAAGCTCTGTTTTTCCCCAGGAAGATAATTTCAGAGGGTAGCCATGTTCTTCCGCAGTTGAACATATAGAGTCAAGCACAGTTGCACCTTAGAGACAAACAGGATTTTGGGGGTGTAACATACCTAAGGGAGCTTTGGACTCTCGAAAGGTTATATCCTCAAAATCTTGTTGGTCTCTGTTATGTATTGGGATTGAATCATCCCTGATTGAATCACCCCAGAGACTCGGAGCACAAGCTTGGAGCACAAGACCAATAGCCTGCCAGGATTCTGAAAGTAACCAGTCTAGTAGGAAGGTAAAGGTAAAGGTGAAAGCCAGTCGAATCCGACTCTAGGGTTGCGGTGCTCATCTCCGTTTCAAAGCCGAAGAGCCAGAGCTGTCAGAAGACGTTTCCGTGGTCATGTGGCCAGCATGACTAAACACCAGGGCGCACGGAACGCTGTTACCTTCCCACCAAAGTGGTACCTGTTTATCAACTTGCAATTTCTTGCTTTCGAACTGCTAGGTTGGCAGGAGCTGGAACTAGAGACGGGAGCTCACTCCATCATGCGGCGACTCAGGTCTCGAACTGCTGAACTACTGACCTTCCACAGCCTGCAGTTCAGCATCTTAACCACTTGAGCCACCGCAGCTCCTAGTCTAGTAGTAATGTTATGTAAATAGCCTATCACTGGGAGTGGGGTGTGTTTGGGTGTGGCAACTGCATGCTATTTAACAGAGCTGAGGCTCTGGAGTCTTGTCTTGCGCTTGCCGAAATCACTAATAAAGTAGAACTGATCAGTAGGCTTGAGGTCTGTTCATCCATGGAACCCACTATTTAACAGTGGCGACGAAGGTGGGGTCCTGTTGAGCCAGCCCATAGCCCATCTGCATCGCACCGCACCGCACTCCGCATCAAGCGCCAGTGCAACGCACATCGCATTGCAACCGGGACCATG
>NW_015168331.1:0-3067 GCF_001447785.1 Gekko japonicus | reverse complement strand
CGCTGGAGCAGCTGCGGGAGAAGCTGGAGACGGGGGAGCCGCCCGAGAAGAAGATGGCCCTGGTGGCGGAGGAGCAGCAGCGGCTCGTCCATCACGCGCTCCAGCAGAACCTCCTGGCCGTGGCCTCCCAGTTCCCCGTCAACATCAAGATCAACAACCGCGGAGGCAAGTCTCTCCCGTGGCCCAGGGGCGGCCAGGCAGCCTCTGCGAGACTGTCTTAGTATGTGAATACTCACAAAGCTGTCTTGTGAATACCCATGAAAAGTATTATTATGAATACTCATGAAGACCGTTATGCTTTGTGAATAGTTATGAATACTCTTGAAGAGCCAGCTTGGTGTGGTGGTTAAGAGCAGTGGACCCTAATCTGGAGAGCCGGGTTTAATTCCCCACCTCTTCACATGCAGCCAGCTGGGTGACCTTGGGTCAGTCACCAGTTCTCTCAGAGCTGTTCTCTCAGGAGCAGTTCTCGAAAGAGCTCTCTCAGGCCCACCTACCTCACAGGGTGTCTGTTGGGGGGAGGGGAAAGGAAGGAGATTGTAAGCCGCTCTGAAACTCCAAGTGAAGGGAGGGGTATAAATCCAATCTCCTCTTCTTCTCTTCTTGGTGCCGGGGGGGGGGGCAACAGTGGGAGGGCTCCTAGTGAAGGGCGGGGTATAAATCCAACTCTTCCTCCTCTTCCTCCTCCCCATTGGTCCATCAATTGTCTATTCAGACTGGCAGTGGCTCTCCAGGGTCTCAGGCAGAAGTCTTTCACATCACCTCCCACCTGATCCATTATAAATGGAGATGCTGCCAGGGATTGAACTAGGGACCTTCTGTATGTCAAGCAGATGCTCTATTACTGAGCCAGTTTGGTGCAGTGGTTAAGTGCGCAGACTCTAATCTGGGAGAACCGGGTTTGATTCCCCACTCTTCCACTTGCAGCTGCTGGATGACCATGGGCAAGCCATAGTTCTGTCAGAGCTTTTCTCTCAAGGACAGCCCCGGAAAGAGCTCTCTCAGCCCCACCCACCTCACAGGGTGTCTGTTGTGGGGAGGGGGAGGGAAAGATGAAGACCTGGGGTCCTGTTATTAGTCAACATGGAATGTTTCCAGCAAGAGTTGATTAGTATTTGATGAGAATTGGGATTGCTACCAATGTTCCCTCTAAGCTCTGGAGTCTTGTGAGCAAAAATTCTACTCTGTGAGCTAGCTCATGCTAACTCAGCTTAGAGGGAACACTGATTGCTACACACTCAGATAAAGTATACGGGGAATTTCACATTACCCAGTTTCATCCCGTTTCAAGCCGGTAATCATCCGTTTTGAAGTGAACCGGTACAGGGCTGCCATTTCACACATGGCTTGCCCCTACCGGAAATGAGCTGGATCAGAAGCTGTTTGGCATTTCAGACTTGCACCGCTTTGTTTTCCCGCCGTTTTCTTCCCACGCGGGTGATCGATTTTTTTTAAAGTTCGATTTATAGCGTTATAGCGATAGAACGCTATACTGGAACTCCAAACGATCGCAATAGCGATCCCATTGGAGTTTGAAGTTCCAGTATAGCGTTATAGCAATATAACGCTATAAATCGAACGTTCAAAAAAAAAAAAGCCCTCGTGGGCAAAAAACGGTGGGAAAAAAGCGTAACAGAACTGGGAGAGGGAACTGAAGACTACTTGGAAGCGGTTGACAGGAAAAACGCTTCAGTCCCGGTTCCTAAACGGACAGAAGCTTTTGTGTATGAAATGGCAAATACATTCGGGTAGGAAACCGATTCTCAAACGGGTTCTGTCTCAAATGACAGACCAGAACCCGTTTGAGAACCGGTTCCCTAACGGGAGATATCGCCTGTCTGAAATTCCTCTATATTGTGAAACGAATGTTCACATTGCGCAGGATTCATTAGCGTGTGAGCGATGACAGAAGGGTATTCCTTACAGAACTACAGAAATACTTCAGTAAACATTTTTGCAACTTATCTTTATTGACTCTTCATTATTTTTATCACGGATGTTGTTTTTGGAGTTCCACCCCTTCCTGTAATCTCTCATTTTGGCTTCCACTGACCAGAACTACGGCTTGTCCAAGGTCATCCAGCAGCTACAAGTGGAGGAGTGGGGAATCAAACCCGGTTCTCCCAGATTAGAGTCCGCGCACTTAACCACTACTCCAAACTGGCTCTCAGAATGATGGAAGAGAGCCCCGAAGCTTGTGAAATGGCTAACAGGGCTGGTCGGATATTAAGCAAGTTCTTTTGTCCTTTTTATTTACCTTCAAGGCCCTCTTCCATTGACCAGCTGCTTTGTTGCTTCTTAGATTACGAGCTTTTAACGATGATAATTTTGAGCAAGGGAACCTTTACCTTTTTAATGAGTTTTCAGTAAGCGTTTTATGCCCCGTTCTGTCTGAACTGTTTAAACGTTTTAATCATATTTGGAAGTAGACTCATTTCAGATTACGGCCCATTATCTGAGTCCTAAAACGTACTCGTAGAATACCAGGCGTTTCTATCTCCTGCGCACAAATTCTGTCCTGGTTCCCTCTAACTAGTCATCTTAACTTAATACCGTTGCCAACTCCGGGTGTCAGAGTCCTGCAGCAATCAGTTCCCAACAGCTTTCATTCAAAGAAGTAAAGTTTATTGAGACAGGTAGAGTATGCAGGTGGGCTGCGGTGGCTCAAGTGGTTAAGACGCTGAACTGCAGGCTGTGGAAGGTCGGTAGTTCAGCAGTGCAAGACCCGAGTGTGCCACATGACGGAGTGAGCTCCCGTATCTGGCCCCAGCTCCTGCCAACCTAGCAGTTTGAAAGCAAGAAATTGCAAGTAGATCAATAGGTACCACTTCAGTGGGAAGGAAATAATGTTCCATGTGCCTCGGCATTTAGTCATGCTGGCCACATGACCACGGAAACATCTTCGGACAGCGCTGGCTCTTCGGCTTGGAAACGGAGATGAGCCCCGCATCCCTAGAGTCGGATTCAACTGGCTTTCGAGCAAGGGAAACCTTTACCTTTAGGGTATGCGGAAATCTTCTCGATTGTTCCAATTTTAGTATCATAGAATCGTAGAATGTTAAGAGTT
>NW_015168330.1:0-3015 GCF_001447785.1 Gekko japonicus | reverse complement strand
CTGCTGATCCAACAGCAAGGGGGAAACAGGTGCAGCCCCTATTCTTCCCAACAGTGGACTATTGGCCTCACCCCAGGCTGGTATGGCTGGCTGTCCATCTTCTTCACCTGCAACTGCATGCAGTGCTGCCCCCTCCTGCCAACACTGTGTGGGGTGGTATTGAGTAAAGAATGTGCTTCCTAGCTGTAAGATGCAAACTAAGCGGGGGGGTGCGGGGGGGGGGGGAAAAATTGATTCCAAATTAATAGCATCCAAATATATTTTCAAAGAAATGAATAACACTGAATCATGGGAAGCATTTATGTGCCACTGGAAATATTTGGGTACTGCCGACGGTTGTCTTTAATTTAATATCAGTAAAATACAGTAATCGTGACAGAGAGGATTCTGAATTCCCCCAGCCTGATTCTCTCCTATGTGCTAAATCCTCATTAAAACTTCTTTGGCAGTGTGGAGAGGTCCTTAAAGTGGATGCAAATGAAATGGCACATGTAATTGCTGAGGCAGTGTGCTAAAGGAGGCTTATTGGTAAATGAAAACAGGACAGACCTGTGGTTTAAACCAAATGTAAATGGACAGCCTAAATGTCTTTTGGAGAGCACCTGGCAGACAGAGTAAATCACAAGTCTTTAGATAATGCTTTGGTTGCAGAGTGTCTTTTTTTGCTCTGACAAATTAACGTAATTAATCTTGCTTGCCAAAACCATAAATGTAAACACTCTCTTTTAGAAATGGAGTGTGAATTCATATCCTATACTTAGCACCTTCTGTGGAGGGTACATCAACAACAAGGTATATCCTGTGGCAGGTATAACAACCTGTCCAGAAATCTGTGTGTCTTTCTTCCCTACAAATGCTATTTCATGAAGATGCTTCCATGATTAAGCTTACAACTCCATTCATCCATCCATCCATTCATTCAAGTTTACAACTCTGATTACCTCTACAGTTTATATTCTGTTAATCCTGGACAAGTTGTGGCATTAATTGCCTAAAATTGCGGAGATCTAACATGAAGATTTTTAATAGATTACTACTTTTCAGGAAAGCATCTTTTGCTCTCTTTTTTTTTTGTCTATCATGCTAATTGTAAGGTTAAAAAATATGACCCCTTTCCCCATCCCCAATGCGTTGCCCCCTTGCTAAGAGACGCACTCTGTAATTTTTCACTCTCCAATTCCATTTAAACTGATCATCAAACAATGAACCAAAAATGTACAAGCTCCAAGACCTGGAGTAATTTGGGATTAAGGACAGAGTTTACTCCCCTCTCTTTCATTCAGAACAAAGGGTCATTTTCTGAGCCTGTTGTAAACATGCACAGTTTCAGTTTGAAGACTTAATGTTATCAGACTCAATCATCCATGTGACCTTGTTCTGTAAGGACAAAGGATCACTGTGATGGGCATATTATGAATGTTTCTACCCTGTGTCCTGGAAGGCAACCTGTACAACAGACTCAGTGCTCTCTGTGCATATGATCCACAAATGTTATTCATACCCGGTATTGCTCTACCCATAACTCCATAAACTATCCATAACTCCATGCCTGCTAGTTCCCTCTCACTTAAAATTTCCAACTGATGTCTGGCACCTATCAGGAGAGGGGGGCACCTTTGTTGTATGTAATATGACACACTTTCACTGCATTTTTAATTTAAAAATTTATCCTATGAACCACAGGTTGCTGGTAGGAGGTCTTCTGCCATAGCAGGAGATTAGACAACCCTGCTCCTACTGCCCTTTCCCTCTCTTCCCCTTAAAAACAAAGGTGAAATTGGAATCCTTTGGAACTACCACTATATGCTCCCCAAAATTCTCATACAGGGGGACTTCTTCTCATAGATGTAGCCATGAATTTACAGAATTAACACTCCTCCAATCAACATTGGAAGAAGGTTGCATTTATGTACCTGGATGTGTCCCATACTCTAAAGGATTTTATTCCCTCTGAAGTTCTTCAGAACCATGATATTTCACTAGAGGAGTGGGAAACATTATAGCATAGGTTATAAAGAATTTGGTCCAGTGAGCAGCATTTCATTTATTTGGTATATCTTTAGATCACCTTTCAAAGATACTCACATGGTAGCTGATTAACACAAACAATCTAAAAAATGCTGGGGAATTAATGTTAATCAATGCTGTCCCAATACACCAACGTAGATCTTAGAGTCCATTCAAACTAATACAGGTGGAGGTTATCCTTCAGATAATTCAGACTCAATCCATGTTGATCTTTGAAAGTCATTTTGGACATGTGCACAGTTTCAAATTCCTGTTGTGCTAAGAATACCCAAGATGTCTTTGGACACTGTAATGTATCCACCGCGACCACGTGCGCGACCGTTGGGCCATGCGGTCCAGCGTTAGTTCATAGCTTCATTCCTTCAGACAATAGCCCAAGCGGATCCTGGCCCGTACCAATCCGAGGGCCAGGTCCGCTTCCAAGAGCCTATGGGACTCTCGGCTACTGTAGCAACCTATAAGGGAATTGGGGGTGTGTTTTGGTGGTGGGTTTCTGGGGCATATATACCGGCCTGCATGCCGGTGTACTTTGTCTTGTTCTGATCTAATAAAGTACTCTTTGCTGAATCACTCAACATTTCCGAGTACTTTTCAGACACAGAGTCTTATAAAACAGATTGTCTTTCACCGCTTTCCATCGGCAAAATGGACACTATAGTAGCTTACTTTAGAGTAGTTGTGAAGGCAAATAGAATATGTTGTAATGCACTGAAGAAGCCTGATAGAAACCAGCTGTGAAATTCTGGAAACAAGCCCCACCATTTCTAGATACCAAGGGCCTGTTCAATGACAAACGTTAGCTAGCAATAACAGTTGGCATGCACAGAATCTGGCACTTGGAGCACAACTGTGAATATTGCAAACCATGCTGAGAAGAGATAGGACTAAAGCTACATATACAAAGTTATATTCAGAACTTGTCCATGGCTGCCTTTTTCTGGCAAATCTGCCCTGGCTCCACATTCAGCCAGCAGCTACCACCTCATT
>NW_015168329.1:0-3051 GCF_001447785.1 Gekko japonicus | reverse complement strand
TCTGTATGTCTTTTGCCCTCACCTGGATGCCTCAGGCCATCCCAATCCCGTCAGTTGTCCTGGAATTCTTGCATGGATTCCAGGGGACTTGGAGGCAGGGTCAGCACCAGCATAGCCTGGGTTGGGGCACTTGCCAGGGCCCAGGGGTCACGGTTGGGCCGACTGCTGCTGTCCCCCACCCCCACCCCTTTCTGCCACCGGTCTGCATGCCCTTCCCAATCTGTTTGCTTGAAGTGCTCTGCCACCCATGCTCTCACCTGCCCATTGTCATTGGAGAAAAGGCATGTGGTGCACAGAGGCAGTGCTGTTAGTGGTGCCCTGACTTGGAGAGCCCAGGCTAGCCCAATCTCATCAGATCTCAGAAGCTAAGCAGGGTCGGCTTTTGCTAGTATTTGGAAGGGCAAGCTCCAAGGAATACCAGGGTCATGACGCAGAGGTAAGCAATGGCAAACCACCTCTGAAACATTTCTTGCCTTAAAAACAAGTCAAGCTTGCCACCTAGTGGTGCATACAGCTAAAAGAGCTAGAACTTCTGCCTGCCAGACAATCTTAGAATCGCCCTGGCTATTCTACACACAATGCAGAGGGCAGGCAATGGCAAAACCACCTCTGAAACGTCTCTTGCCTTAAGAACAAGTCTAGCTCGCCACCTAGTGGTGCATACAGCTAAAAGAGCTAGAACTTCTGCCTGCCAGACAATCTTAGAATCGCCCTGGCTATTCTACACACAATGCAGAGGGCAGGCAATGGCAAAACCACCTCTGAAACGTCTCTTGCCTTAAGAACAGGTCTAGCTCACCACCTAGTGGTGCATGACACTAAAGGAGCTAGAACTTCTGGCCGCCGGACAGTCTTAGGATCTCCTGGCTATTCTACACACAATGCCAATACGATAATAATTATTGCTGGTCCTTGGATGGGAGATCACGAAGGAAATTCCAAGTTGATACGCAGAGGCAGGCCATGGCAAACCACCTCTGAAGGTCTCTTGCCTTGAAAAACCATTGTGGTCACCGTAAGTTGGCTGTGACTTGACGGCATTTCCCACCACCACCATGACGGTCATAGACTGACTTTGGGCCAGTCACCTTCTCATAGTCTAATCTACCTTGCAGGGTTGTTGTAGTAGTTGTAGTGAGCCAGTTTGGTGTAGTGGTTGAGTGCACGGACTCTAATCTGGGAGAACCGGGTTTGATTCCCCACTCCACCACTAGCACCTGCACCTTGGGAAAGCTGTAGTTCTGATAAGAGCTGTTCTTGAAAAAGAGCAGTTTCTGTCAAGAGCTCTCTCAGCCCCACCTGCCTCACAGGGTGTCTGTTGTGGGGAGGGGAAGGGAGAGGAGTTTGTAAGCCCCTCTGAGACTCCTTTGGGTAGTGAAGGGTTAGGGTATAAATCCAATCTCTTCTTCTTCTTCTTTTACCTCACAGGGGTGTCTGTTGTGGGGAGGGGAAGGGAAAGGAGTTTGTAAGCCCCTCTGAGACTCCTTTGGGTAGTGAAGGGTAGGGTAGGAATCCATTATCTTCTCTTCTTCTCTTCCTCCTCCAGTTTGGTGTAGAGGTTGAGTGCGCGGACTCTAATCTGGGAGAACCGGGTTTGATTCCCCACTCCTCCACTTGAACCTGTTGGATGACCTTCGGCAAGCTGTAGTTCTGATAAGAGCTGTTCTTGAAAAAGAGCAGTTTCTGTCAAGAGCTCTCTCAGCCCCACCTCCCTCACAGGGTGTCTGTTTGTGGGGAGGGGAAGGGAAAGGCGTTTGTAAGCCGCTCTGAGACACCTTTGGGTAGTGAAAGGTGGGGTATAAATCCAATCTCTTCTTCTTCTTCTTCTTCTTGCTGGAGGGGAGAAAAGGGAACCATATACCATGTTTCAAGCTCTGTGGAGGAATGACAGGATACAAAGGTAAGAAAGATGGATAACTGAGAAGTTTATATGTCTGAAACTTTCTATGGGCTTCAGAATCCTGATGCCTCATTGTTACTGAAGAAGAAGAAGAAGAAGAGGAAGAGGAAGAAGAAGAGGAGGAGGAAGAGGAGGAGGAAGAAGAGGAAGAAGAAGAGGAGGAGGAGGAGGAGGAGGAGGAGGAGGAGATTGGATTTATACCCCGCCCTTCACTACCCGAAGGAGTCTCAAAGCAGCTTACAATCTCCTTTCCCTTCCCCTCTCCACAATAGATGCCCTGTGGGGCTGAGAGAGCTCTGACAGAAACTGTTCTTGACAGAACAGCTCTGAAAGAACTTGTAACTGACCCAAGGTCACACCAGCAGCTGCATGTGGAGGAGTGGGGAAATCAAACCCAGTTCTCTCAGATTAGAGTCCATGCTCCTAACCACTACACCAGAATTGGTCTCATGGTTTTAATTTTTTTAAATTAATTTTACTTCAGAAGTATTTCCTAGGGCTATGGATGTGAGCAGCAGGGGGTAAATTTTTTCAGTGAACAACTTTCGATTTAAGAACACACCTTTCTTTCTAATCTATTGTGGTGTTCAGGTTTTTACTCCAATTCGGGTTCAGAAAAGCAATCTTAAATGAGGATGCTTGAGTATGTCAAGTTTGTAATTGACTTCTGGAGACTTCTGGAGCTGTTCTCTCAGGAGCAGTTCTCGAAGGAGCTCTCTCAGCCCCACCTGCCTCACAGGGTGTCTGTTGTGGGGAGGGGAAGGGAAAGGAGTTTGTAGGCCGCTCTGAGACTCCTTTGGGTAGTGAAGGGCGGGGTATGAATCCAAACTCCTCCTCTTCCTTCTTCCTTTATAAAGCAGAGTGTGGAATATGAAGTGGGAATCCATTATGGTTGAAAAGCTGCACTTCTGGAGACCCAGGGTTGCCGGCAGACCAGGAGAAGAATGATCTTTTCCTTTTAATCGAGGCTTAACGCGTGTAAGCGGGCAGCTGAAGCTTTTCGTGGCATGGATGTAAATCACGTCACCTGGTAAATAACATCCCATCATGCCTTTATTAAAGGGGCAGGGCCTTTTCTTCTCCAGGTGGCTGGCAACCCTTTGGAGAGCCCAGCAAGGGGCATTCAAGTCAAGAGAGAAGCAGAGGTGGTT
>NW_015168328.1:0-3317 GCF_001447785.1 Gekko japonicus | reverse complement strand
TGAGCTCCAGGCACAGAGAGAGGCCGCCTCTCCCGTGACCCCACCTGGGCGAGGGTACGGAGCCTTCAGCCACGGGAGGCCGCAGGACAGAAGGGACAGGCAAAAAGACGGGAAACTCTCCAAGACAAAATACTAGAAGAATCCCAAAGCCAGAAATTTACCTCCCCGGCCAGCTGTTCACCTCCCACAATGGGTTTATCCTACTGAGAAGAAGAAGAAGAGATTAGATTTATACCCCGCCCTTCACTACATAAAGGTGTCTCAGAGCGGCTTACAAACTCCTCTCCCTTCCCCTCCCCACAACAGACACCTTGGGAGGCAGGTGGGGCTGAGAAGAACTCTGACACAAACGGCTCTTTTTCAAGGACAGCTGTGCCAGAGCTTGTGACTGACCCAAGGTCATCAAGCCAGGTGCAAGGGGAGGAGTGGGGAATCAAACCCGGCTCTCCCAGATTAGAGTCCGTGCACTTAACCACCACACCAAACTGGCCTGTGCCTGGAGCTCAAATGGACTCAAACTAGCCACCGTGGAATTAGTGGAAGCCTCTCTGGGCGGCTCTGAAGAAGGCGCCCTAGTCCTACGCGATTGTAAAGGAGAAGTCGAGCCAGCTGGGGATTGTGCAGCAGATACAGGCAGCAATCGCAGCACGAAGGGTTTTTAAAGGGAAGACTAGCAGTGGTAGCAAACCAGACTGGGGCGAGGGGGGGGGGATTTTGAGTAGAAAACTTGCCAGCAAGCCAAGGGCTCAGGTTTCCCCCATTCCGACTGCGTTCACCCCTGGCTGCTTTGGGTGGGGGGGGGGGAAGAGTAGTTGGGAACCTGTGACACATCATGCGCCACCGGGCTTGGCCCAGACAGCATCACCCCTCAGAGCAGGGGTCCCCAACACGGTGCCCGTGGGCATGGTGCTACCTGCTGGCAACGTCCTGGTGCCCACCTAACGTTTTTAGAAAGCGGACAGGGCCGGGAGAGCTTCTGATTGGCCACTGGAGGGACAGAAGAACTTGCCAGATGACTGTTCCTTAGCTAGCTCAGTACGTATATTTGGATGTAAACTGGGGCCATTTCGTAGAAAAAGAATGGCAGGAGCTCATTTCCATAACTCATTTGCATATTCCACACCCCCTGACAAAGGACAGGAATGTTTAAAATGCCTTTCTTTCCCTTCCCCAGATGGGCGGGCCGGCCAGGAAAGGCGGCGGGGTGTGTGTGCCCCTGGGCGCCTTACTGCCAGAGCGCCGTTCTGGTGCGTTCCGGCAGGAAATGACCCCTGGGTGTAAGCAAGAAAATCTTTTTAAACAACACCTTCATTTTTAAAAAAGCATCCAGTTAAATGGAGCATCTGCCTGAAATGCTGAACAGTCACAATCAGAGTTGTGCATAACCTCACTCCCTGACATTTTGTGGTCGGCTCTGCCTGCTGTAACAGCCATTTGATGGTTGCGCCCACCACCCTGTGCCAGAAGTCCAAAGGTACCCACAGACTTAGAAAGGCTAGGGACCCCTGCCTTAGAGTCATGGCCTTGCATCGCTGGTCCTGGCAACCTTGGCTATTGTGGGCCTCCCGCCCCACCGATCACGGAGGAGGGAGAGGAGGAGGAGGAGAAGAAGAGATTGGATTTCTACCCCGCCCTTCACTACCCGAAGGAGTTTCAGAGCGGCTTACAAACTCCTTTCCCTTCCCCTCCCCACAAGACACCCGGTGAGGTAGGTGGGGCTGAGAGAGCTCTGAATGAGAACTGCTCCTGAGAGAACAGCTCTGAGAGAACTTGTAACTGACCCAAGGTCACAGCAGCAGTTTCATGTGGAGGAGTGGGGAATCAAACCCAGTTCCCCCAGATTAGAGTCCATGCTCCTAAACACTACACCAAAATGGAGGAGTTGGGATTTATACCCTACCATTCACTCAGACTCTCTGAGCAGCTTCCAGTCTCCTTCCCTTCCTCTCCCCACAACAGACACCCTGTGAGGTAGGTGGGGCTGAGAGACCCCTCAGAGAACTGCTCTTGAGAGAACAGCTCTGAGAGAACTGTGACTGACCCAAGGTCACCCAGTTGGCTGCACGCGGAGGAGGAGTGGGGAATCAAACCCAGTTCTCCCAAATTAGAGTCCCCCTCTCTTAACCACTACCCCAAAGTGGCTCTGCGCCAGGGAGACACACACAGTGTAAAGTCACACCTCCCCATGCCCCAGTGGTCAGCACGCCCCCCCCAGCTAGCCACTTGGGGTTGGGAGACGATCACCCCATTGAACAACTTCAGGGCATCCCTATGGCACAGCTTCTCCCACAAAAGGCCCATACTGGAGATGATGCTCCAGGTATCCCTGACCACGCAACAAACACTCACCGTGGCGAGCCAAGATCTCGCCCAGCTGGTTACAGAGGGCCGCTTCTTCCTGGAGGTCTCCCTTCCTCTGGGCTTTCTCCTTGGCCTTCTGGAGCTCTGGAGGAGCAGAAATATCATCCTCAGGGGCGGAAGAAACATAATGAGCAGTTGTAGGCCCACCCCGATCCCTTTACAGAACAAACAGCCGGGGGCTGTTCCAGAATACATGAAGCTGCCTTATACTCTTGGCGCATCAAGGTGAGTCATGTCTATGCAAGCTGGTGGCGGCTGTCCCGGGTCTCTGGCTGAAGTCCTTCACATCACCTCCTACCTGGGCCTTTTACCTGGAGATGCTGCCAGGGACTGAACCTGGGACCTTCTGTATGCCAAGCAGAGGCTCTACCACTGAGCCACAGCCCCTCCCCTGCAAGTACCAGACTGCAGACTAAAGAACATACCCAAAACCCGGCTAGATCTGACCAAGGGTCCGTCTGGCTCAGATGTCTCAGAGAACATTTTGTCCCCGTCAGAGTCCCTGGAGAAATCAGTTTGATTCTTTTGAATGACTGTTATTGGGAACTGTCTGAGCTCTTGACAGAAACTGCTCTTTTTCGACAGCTGTCAGAACTATGGCTTGCCCAAGGTCATCCAGCCAGGTTGCAACTTGCAAGTGGAGGAGCGGGGGATCAAACCCGGTTCTCCCAGATTAGAGTCCACACAGTTAACCACTACACCAAACTGGCTCTCAACGGTTACCCCAAATGGTAAATAAAAGGGGGACGAAACCTTCAGGGACCATTTGGGGCTACTAAAAGGAACATTGTGGGGGGGGGGAGGAGCAGGGAGGGGCCAGGGAAGGGGGGAGACCCCCTGGGGGTTGCAAGGCAGAGAGTAAGAAAGCGTTAGACAGGTGGG
This sequence comes from Gekko japonicus, assembly GCF_001447785.1. Lineage (NCBI taxonomy): Eukaryota > Metazoa > Chordata > Lepidosauria > Squamata > Gekkonidae > Gekko > Gekko japonicus. The sequence goes on along the minus strand of NW_015168328.1, from coordinate 74 downwards.
GCAAGCAGCCGCAGGCAGCAGGTAGGCATGAGAGCAGGGAGAGAGAAAACTGCACTGGCGAAGGATGGGAGAAA
>NW_015168327.1:1933-3150 GCF_001447785.1 Gekko japonicus | reverse complement strand
AGCCAGTTAGTGATCAGGTGAGAAAGTTCTCCTTTCAGTATTGTCAGTTCGGAGTACCACATTATTGGTTTTAGTTTGGGGAAAGTGTTGTTATAATGGGTGGGAAACAGGGAGAAGAAGGCTGAATTCTCAGAAATAGACAACTTTTAGACTATGATTTGACCTGGGGGGCATTGCATTTTTTTCATTTTAATTTATATTTATTAAAATATTTATACCCTGCCCTTCACATAACTCAAGAAAGCTTACAAATTAAAATTTAAAACATACAGAATTTTTTTAAAAAAACCTATATAAGCCCCTTCCCCTAAAAATGGCTGCACCCTACAACCCTCTAAAAGCTCTAGCACCTTCTTACTGCTCCTACACACCTATAAGGATGTTGCCCCCCAGGAGCTGATTCCATAAGATGGAAAGTACAATGGAAGAAGATGTAGTGATAGCCACAGGCACAGACAGGCCCGTAGCTACAGTGGGGCATTTCGGGGCCATGCCCCCTTTAAGTAAGAGCCCCGCCCCACAAATAGCCATGCCAGAAACCTTACTTTTGGGGAAAGACGCCCCCACCCCCGTTCTGCTGCTGCAGTGGCCAGGGTGAGAGTGCCACAGCTTGCCCTCGGACTTCCCCCTCTCTCCCACTGTGGAATCTGGGGTGGGGAGCATCATGGGATCCAGGAAAAGACAGTTCAGAGGGCATTTAATCACCTTCAGGAAGCATTTAAAAGCCTTTTGAGTTCTCTTCCACAGGACAAGAAAGCTTAGAAGGGCATTCAAGAGTGGCACCTTCAGTATATCTCCAACAATCCCCCTTTCTGCTAGCCCAGTCCTGCTGTATACCACCTAGGTCATGGTGAGTCTTTCAAAAGCATCCCCATGAGCCTTTGGGAAACATGCAAATTCCCAAAGGCTCATGGTGGGAAAGCTTTTGAAAGACTAGTTGTTGTAGATTTTCCAAGCCATATAGCTGTGGTCTTGGCATTGTAGTACTTGATGCTTCACCAGCACCTGTGACTGGCATCCTCAGAAGCAGGGGTAATTTCATAGAAAAAGAGGTGCAGAAGCTCATTAGCATAACTCATTAGCATAACTTATTTGCATATGCCACACACCCTGACATCACCAGAAGTGTGTCAGAAGGCAACACCCACCGCTCAGGCTCCACTGGACTCTTTTGGATTGCTAGCTATCAGGGGGGGGGACTGTGCAGATCTGTCCTC
>NW_015168327.1:0-1213 GCF_001447785.1 Gekko japonicus | reverse complement strand
GGGCACAGACAGCTTTAAAAGGAGATTAGACAGACTCATGGAAGGTAGATCTATCAGTGGCTACTAGCCATGGTGATTAAAGGGAATCTCCACATTCAGAGGCAGTCAACTCCTGAATCCCAGTGCCAGGTAAACCTCTGAATACCAATGCCAGGAGTCAACATCAAGTTAAAGCCTCGGCCTCTATGCTCTGTTGTTGATCTTCCAGAGGAACTGGTTGGCTACTGTGTGAGACAGGAAACTGGACTAGATGGACTATTGGTCTGATCCAGCAGGGCTCTTCTTATGTACCTAACAACCAGCAGGTGGCAACCTGAGGATGACAACTACCCCTCATAGTAAGGTTGCTAACTGCCTGGAGGGGGGGGGGGGCTTTTCTTAAGGCCTACTGGCAATTGTACCACAAAGACATACACAAAGAGACAGTTTCAGAGGGTAGCCATGTTCATCTGCCGTAGAACATCCATATTGGAGTCCAGTAGCACCTTAGAGAACAACAAGATTTTGGAGATATAAGCTTTCAAGAGTCAAAGCTACCTTTGTCAGATAGGAAGATACAGTGCTTTAGATATGTGGGATCATAAGGGATAAAGAAAGGAATCAGAACTCTGAGCAAGTACAAAGAACAGCGATCCCATAGTAAAGTACATGGGAAATCATGGCCTTAGTCATAGTTGACACGCAAGTTCAGCTCAGCTTCTCAGCTCACCTTGAGACTGAGGTATTGTAGCACATGTTGCTTTGTTCCTTTATAACAAAGTTACCTTGTCCTGGCTTGTGCTGAGGTCATGTAGCTTTCCCTTGGCTAGTTTATTAGCATAACATGAAAGCAGAAATGGGAGGAAAGGGTGCGTATAGGATGCCAACTCACAACCTAGACAATACATGTACAGCATTAAATTGTCTGATGTAGAAGACGCAGCCACAACTACTTCTACTTATTCCGGGTCCCATTGAGAGAAGATCTCTTCTTCACACCACACTGGGAAAGTCCAAGTGAAACATATAGAGCAATACTAGCACTTTTTCGCCCTATATTTGATGCTGGGAGGAGGAGAGAAGACTTTCTTGGGGACAATTGGAACTAAACTATCTGGTTGCACAAAATATAGGGGACTGTAATGGGACTCATTCTCTACAGTGGGGGGGGGTGTATCCTGACCAGGAAGAAAGAAAGAAAGAAAAATAGCCACAAGGTATAGATAGGGGCTCT
>NW_015168326.1:2916-3155 GCF_001447785.1 Gekko japonicus | reverse complement strand
TCACGATGTAGTCAGTAGAAAGCCACCGACTTATACGTAAAAAGTTTTCCAAGTATCCATTTCCTGTCTGGGTGTGTGCCTCTCACATTTTATGCTGTCCTTCCTCCAAAGAGCTACATACTTCTCTCTCCCCCATTTTATCTTCATAGCAGTTCTGGGGGATACATCCAGCTGAGGGAAGATGAATGGCCTAAGGTCACCCAGTGTAGTGATGTACCTTTCTTAGGAGGCACGGGCTG
>NW_015168326.1:0-2905 GCF_001447785.1 Gekko japonicus | reverse complement strand
AGTAACCGGCAAGGTTGCAGAGAGTAACCAAAGTCCAGTCCAAAACTCAGGGGTTCCAGAGAGCCGGTTCACCAGAATCCAGTCTAGGGTCAAGGAGTTCTGGGTAGCAGGTCCAAATCCAGTCCATTGGAGGAGGAGGAGAAGAAGGAGGAAGAGGAAGACGATTGGAGTGGCTTACAAACTACTTCCCTTCCCCTCCCCACAACAGACAACTTGTGAGGTAGGTGGGGCTGAGAGAGCTCTGAGAGAAACTGCTCTTTTTCAAGGACAGCTCTCACAGAACTATGGCTTACTCAAGGTCATCCAGCAAATGCGAGAGGGGGAGTGGGGAATCAAACTCAGTTCTTCCAGATTAGAGTCCACGCACTTAACCACTACACCAAACTGGCTCCAGAAAAGCCGGTTGTCACGTCCAGTTCAAGGTTGCAGAGGTCCAGTAGCAGCAAAATTGGTAACACAGTATCAAAATGTATTTGCTGTGTCCACAAACTGCTGCTTCTCCCAGCTGAATATATAGTCAACCTTTAATGAGCTAAACTCCCAACCAATTTCTTGGCAGTCATCCTGAAACTATTCATTCATTTCTTCAACTGACAGCTGATGACAGGTCATGAGTCTTGCACTTCTTCTCCATTCTTGCAACTCTAAGTGTCTCTGACAGCATCAGCGCTGCAAGAGTGTCTGTGGGTGAGGTAGGTGGGCTGGGAGTGGCTGCTGAAGACTTGTTCACAGCTTCAGAGCTACAAGGTGTGGGCTGTGGCTCCTTACGAGCTGGTAACCTGATCTCTTGTTGTTCTCCCTTTGGGTCAGAACCAGCTGCAGCCGGTGTTCAATTGCTGGCTCAGGGCTAGCAGATACTCTTTGTCAGAGAAATCTGAGCCATCACTCAGCACAGACTGATTTAGGACACCCAGTAAGTTCCATGACTTGAGTGGGGATTGGAACCCAGTTTGGTGTAGTGGTTAGGAGCATGAGCTCAAATATGGGAGAACCGCATCGTGCCTTTTATTGGGACCAGCCCAATGACCCTAAATAGGGGTTCAGGACAGGCAGCAGCTAAGCCAGTCAATCAGCCAATGAATCACACAATCATTTTTAACTTTAAAAGGGGTAATTTCTCTGATATGAAAGGACATGTGGGGAGGAAACTGAAAGGAAAAGTAGAAAGGGTCAAAACCATTGGGGAAGCTTGGAGGACTTCCGGTTATGTCGGAGCGCATGGCGGTCGCTCTCTCGGGACGCTCCCGGAGACGATCCGTCCACGTGCGGTGGGGGGGACTCCACACAAGCGGAGACCCAAGGAGCCTTAGCTAAAAGGCTCCAGACCAGGGGGTGCACCGGGGAGTTTCCTCTTTCTCGGCCTCACCGTCGGAAATTGAGGCTTCCCCCATGCTCCAAAGGCCCCGCCGCATTGTGCCCTTATGGGACTTAGCAACGCCACCGGTCTTTTCGGAGTGATGGAGCGATAGGACGAACATAAAAGAAAACACTGGCTGCAAACTGTGAGTTGACGATCGAGAAATAACGCAAGCGGATGCCCCCCCCCCGATTGAGCGCATGGGAGGAGGGTGAATAACCCCCCCACTAGTACGAGACTTTGTTAATGGTGAGAGAGGGGGAGGAGGGAAAAATGGAAAAAGAAAAATTACCTTTTGGGGAATATTTCAAAGCGAATCAGAGGGATTGATTCCCAAGCCGTGCGGCACAAACTTTTGAAAAATAAACAAAAAAGTCAAGATGTCGGGATCATAGAGGGAGAAGGAGAAGCAGGCGAAGAAGCTGGTGGGAACGTCTGGCTCTAGTTCCCACCTCTCGGAGGCAGCTGCCACTCAACAAGAAAGAGAGATGCTTCACCCTCTGCTGGATCAAATGCAAAAAATCAGTCAAACGCTTACCAACATGGAAAGTGTCCTCAGCAGTCAACAGGCACAGTTGACAGATACAGCTAAGAAGATGGAGGGGATTTCAAAGAAGTGTCTGGTATCAGCTGAAGATACACAAAAAATCAAGAAGAAGGTCAATAAAATAGAAAAAAATCAAGAAATACAAGATAACAAATTATTGATGTTACAGATGGAAAAATCAAATTTAACTCTCTGATTTCAAGGAATCCAGGAAGTTGAGAAGGAAGATCTCAGAAGCATGTTGGTGAATAATTTGGCGCCACTGATTGGCGGTGAAGCGGATAAGTTAAGCGAAGAGATGGATCTGGTTTACAGAGCCTACTCTAACTTTACAAAGAAAAATAATCTGCCAGCTGAAGTGGTTGTTAAATTCACAAAACAACGCATAAGAGATCAAATTTTAAAAGTGACATCTGCAAAACCCTAGAAGATTGGAGAACAGACTGTAAGAATTTTAAAAGATGTACCATGTATGAATATGTATGAAGAGAAAGGCTTATAAAGGACTGACCACATTCTTGCAAAATCATCAAATTAACTACAGATGGCTGATTCCAGAAGGGCTTGTTTTTAAATTTAAAGAAAAAAGAGAAAAGATAGACTCCATTTTCAAAGCTCAAGAATTTTTGAAGAGGCACGCCAGTTCAGAGGAAGAAGAAGAACTTGCTACATGGATGGCATCTAGCAGTGAGGAGAACAGCGGTTCTGAGAGGGGGGACAAGGATCTGGAAAAAGAAGGAGCTGTAGGGGGTGCACCCTACAATTTGAGAGACAAAAAAGCGAAACATCCCAACATCTGACAAACTTTCTTGGAAGCGCATTAAAGGACAATACTAATAATAACCCGAAAGGACACTACTAATATAGTTAACACCTTTTTTAAAAAAAACAGGTAAAGAAGAAAGAAGATCGGTCAAACGCAGAAGAACCCACAGAATGCAATATTACTAACGAAAAAATTAATATACTAATTTTTATCATCACTCACCACTATTCTTAAT
>NW_015168325.1:0-3340 GCF_001447785.1 Gekko japonicus | reverse complement strand
CTCCGACACCATATTTCAAAGGAATCAGGCTCTACCTGTCAGCTCTCTTCACTGTCCAACTTTAACACCTGTACATAGCAATGAGGGATACTGTTTCATGAATTATCGCCATCTTGGCTTAAACATGCTTCCGTGGCCTTCTTCCGAGCAACGACACCACAAGGCCCCTTTTTGCCACAAGGCCCCTCCGTTGCCCACCCTCCTTGTTCTCCGAATGACGGTGGCCATCTTGAACCACAGGTGCTCTAGTGGGATCTGTGGCATGCCTGGTGAGAAGCCACAACGGCCTGCTACAGTAGAGTCAGCGCTGCGCCTCTCTCCTTTGCCTCTGGCCGGGCCGCGACCAGCTCCCCAATTCACTAGATCGGAGGTCAGAACTCTCACCCTGAGGGACCAAGAAGGTGCTACGTGTGTCACACTCTCACAATTCTTGGACTTCGGGCACAAGGACCGCCACGGTCTAAGCGATCTCTCGCCCGTATCTTACGGCAGGGTTAGGCAACTGGCGCTCCAGCCCTGCCGCAAAAGTGTCCCACCTGGCGGCCGACACTGCCCCGATCCTCCACACATGCGCTATTCACAACCGCACCCACTTTCTCCCCAGGTGAGGGGCAGGCAAAGGGATCTCCAACTCCTCCTGCAGCGTGAGCAGCGAAAAGGCTTTGGCAGAGCCGCCCGCTCCAGAGCATAACCTAAAATACACAGAGATGGCCAGGAGCCACTGGCATACCGAAGGGAAGTGCCTTAAGAGAGACCAGAGCCTCTGTTGGTGAAGATACTGAGGGGTAGGGGTTAAAAGTGCCATTTGCCTGGGTCTCGTGTTGCGGGGGAGTCTGCATACTGACTCAACACTGCTGATCCTTCGGGCCCTGATCTACTGAAAATATACCCCTGGGAGAAAACTACATTCCCAAACGGAGCAGCCGTAGTCTGTGTCATCACACTGGTTTCTGGCACTGCCCAGTATCGCTCTTTGAGCACAGTGTCCCCATGGGGGGAGGAGGGAAGGGGGTCTGGTACCTGTTCTAACGCTGCCAGATTGGTTCTCAGGGCATCGTTTTCGGACAGAATGCTCTCCACTTGTTCCTGGCTCTCCGCACTTTGGCAAGCAACCTGACGCCCCGCAAGGTAGACCAGGAGGAGGCGAGGAGAGAAACCAGAGAGAGAGAGAGAGAGAGAGAGAGAGAGAGAAGCAAAAACAGGAGAGAAAAGGAAAGATTACAAACACATAGCAGAACAAGGAGAAAGCAGTACAGCGCTAAGGGATATTTTAAAAAAGGAAAATGCAGTCTTCTTTTGCATGGACATAAAATATGAAAAATTATTGCAAGGTTGCAACTTAAAAGAAAGACAAAACATATCTTAAGGACAGATTAAGACAGCCATAGTTGTAAAAAAAACCCTTAAGATGCGCAGGAGGGAAGTTGAGAAATGCAAATTAAGGGGGGGGGCAAGCCCGTTTGGAACTCAGAGGCGAAGGAAAGTGAAAGTCAAAGAGGAAGTCAGTCACTGAATGTTACGGGTTCCCCCAAGGCCAACCATGTCAATTCCCCCCAGCCCTCCTAGTTAGTTACTCAGCTAGTTAGTTTATTAATACGGTCAACAACCAAGCACAAATCACAATACGCAATACACGGTATGCCAAAATTATAAATAAATCAAAAACAATCCGATAAATAGATGAGCTACATAAAATGATTTAAAATAGATAATTACAGATTAAAATAAATATTGCAAATTTTGCAGGCAGCTGCCGAAAACCTTGCCCAAGAACCTTGCCCCCGGCCCCCATACGAGGGTTGCCAACCTCCCGGGGCTGCCTGGAGATCAGTTTCCCCGGAGAAAATGGCTGCTGCGAATGGAGGACTCTACGGCGTTACATCCCAATGAGGTCCCTCCGTTCCTCAAACCTCACATTCCCCAGGCTCCACCCGCTCCACCACCCACGAATCTCCACGTAGTCTCCAACCCAGTGATGGTAGCCCTACCTGCTAGGTACAAATTGCCCCACAACACTGGAGTTCTAGCACACCCCCATGCACAGGATTATTGTAACTCTCTCTACGTGGGGCTACCCATGACCCAGCTAGTGCGGAATGCAGCAGCGCGGGTGCTGAGGGTGACTCCTTTCCCTTCCTTTTCAGCCCTGGCCCCTGCCTGGTGGAATGAGCTCCCGAGTGAGATCAGGGCCCTGCGGGATTTATTACAATTCTTCTCTGTCCCCGACCTTGGAGAAAAGAGGCAAGCCATTGAAGGGCGAGCCCCTGAATCCCCACGTCGGCGAGGCGGTGGGTCAGCAACTGGTGGTCGACCGTATCGAACGCAGCCGACAGATCTAACAACACCAGTGCCGCCACACCACCTCGATCCAGATGCCTCCGGAGATCGTCAGTAAGGGCGACCAGTGTCGTCTCCGTCCCATGGCCAGGGCGAAAGCCGGACTGAAGTGGGTCCAAGACAGAAGCGTCATCCAGAAAGCCCTGAAGCTGTGTCGCCACCGCCCTCTCAATCAATTTGCCCAAGTAGGGCAAATTAGACACCGGCCGATAGTTGGCCAATTTGGTCGGGTCTAAGGTTGGTTTTTTCAGGAGAGGGCGGACCATCGCTTCCTTGAGTGCTTCAGGGAACCGTCCCTCCACGAGGGACTTGTTGACAATCTCCCGTACAGCACCTCGAAACCCCTCATGGCCCGCCTTAATGAGCCAGGAGGGGCACGGATCCAAGGAGCATGTGGTTGGGCGCACAGTCAGAAGCAATCTGTCAACTTCTTCCAGACTGAGCGGGTCAAAACATTCTAAACCCAACGAGGACGTGCAAGGGGCCTCAAGTTCGCTCACTGTTTCAACTGTGGCAGGGAGGTCACGGCGGAGCACCGAGACTTTATCCGCAAAATAGCTCGCAAAAGCCTCACAGCCTATGTCCAATTCCCTACTATTTTGTCTGCCCTGGGGCAAAGCTGTTAAAGACCGAATTATTCTAAACAATTGAGCTGGGCGTGAGCTAGCGGACGCAATCGCGGCTGCATAGAATTCCTTCTTCTTGTCTGTTCATGGTTCTAGTCTGTGGATTTAAGCATCAACAGATGGGGCCATGTTGAGAATTTAATATATTGATTGAATTTAGTGCAGCTTTACTGCAGTGTTGCGGATGTTGTGGTTTTGGTTTTATTATCCAATTTTTTCTAAATGTTTGTTACATTGTATGTTCACCTTTTAAACTCTTATGAGCCACCTTAGCTGCAAATCACAAAGATACTTAAAGATGGTGAGCAACCAAAGAGGATTTTTTTGAAGTTTAGTTTTATATTTACAAAGCACAAGAGATCCAGCGATATGCTACA
>NW_015168324.1:560-3053 GCF_001447785.1 Gekko japonicus | reverse complement strand
TGGCATTTGGGAATCTACATTGCTTTTGGGAGCCAGTTAAGAGCAGTGGACTCTAATCCGGAGAACTGGGTTTGATTCCCCACTCCTCCACATGCAGCCAGCTGGGTGACCTTGGACAAGTCACTGTTCTCTCAGAGCTGTTATCTCAAGAGCAGTTCTGAAAGAGTTCTCTCAGCCCCACCTACCTCACAGGGTGTCTGTTGTGGGGAGAGGAAGGGAAAAAACTGTAAACTACTCTGAGACTTCGAGTGGAGATCGGGGTATAAATCCAATCTCCTCCTCCTCCTCCTCCTCCTCCTCCTTCTTCTTGATCTGCCTTGACTGTTCGTGGCCCTAGTCCCTGGATTTAAGTATCCACAGATCTGGCCATGTTGAGAACTAGATATACTTTTTTTGCTTTTGTCACAAACAAATAGAGTTAGTGCCAAGACTTGCCTTCTTGGAAGCATTCCATAAAGGCAGTGCGGCTCTGCCACCTTTCATTATAAAAAATGACATTTCTGCAGGGACAACTCGTCATTCCGGCACGATGACCTCTGCTTGCCAAATCTCCTCTGTGCACCATCTATTCAAGGTAGAGTAGCTCTGTGGCCTCCTCTTCATAGGATCACCATACACAAAGGACCTCGGGAAAGGCGCTTGCCCTACATAACGATCCCGGCCCCGCAATCAGGGTCTTGACAAGGCTGAGCGAAGCCACGCTTGAGCGGGCCCACGCGATTACCATTCATTTTGCTAACTGAAATATAAATTATGGAATACAGGAGCTCAGCTGGAACAACGGAATGACAAATGCACAGTCAGAAATGGCTAACACCAACCTGAACTCCCCCTTCCCCCCAAAATGCCACAGCAGCCTTGGAACAGAAGGTGACCTTGCCGAAGGAGGGTACCGCAAATAATCCAGCGTACCGGAGGAAACTCAAGTCTTCTCCTGGCCTTGCATCCAATGCTGCCTCTAAGCTGTAGAGTCTCGTGAGCATAAATTCTACTTTGTGAGCTACTGGCATTAAAGGTGAGTGAACGATTTGGCTGCTGCATAAGTTAGTTTTCTCTGGAGCCTTCCTTCCTGAGCAAAGACAAAAAGCTGTGAGCCGGAGGCTAAAAAACTGTGAGCTAGCTCACACTCACTCATCTTAGAGGGAACACTGTTTGCAAATAATCCAGCATACCGGAGGAAACTCAAGTCTTCTCCTGGCCTTGCATCCAATGCTCCCTCTAAGCTGTAGAGTCTCGTGAGCCTAAATTCTACTTTGTGAGCTACTGGCATTAAAGTTGTGAGTGAACGATTTGGCTGCTGCATAAGTTAGTTTGCTCTGGAGCCCTCCTTCTTGAGCAGAGACAAAAAGCTGTGAGCCGGAGGCTAAAAAACTGTGAGCTAGCTCACACTCACTCAGCTTAGAGGGAACACTGCTTGCATCTGCTTCCATCAGTTTGATTTCAGCAGCAGCACCCGGTTTCGATCTTGCAAATCATAGCAGGACCCCCCCCCCTCCACAAATAATATCTCAACTCCTGTAGTTCCCTTTGGGCCTCAGTTCTGCCCAGCGCTGCACTTCAATCCCTCTCAGCTCTTCTTTAACGAGGAGAGATTCTGAACTTAATATCTCAAAATTGGAGCTTGCAAAGATTGCCATAGATTTTGGTCCCTTCAGCTCACTTGGATCTCCCTTCTTGGCTGCAACACTGTGGGGGGGAAAATGTAATGTGATCTTATGTAAGACAGCATCAAGATTCTTTTTTTCACATGTCACAGGAAGGGGCTTTCAAAGGGCTCTCCCATCCAAGTACTTAGCTTGAACACATGAAGCTGCCTTATATTAAGAACATAAGAGAAGCCATGTTGGATCAGGCCAATGGCCCATCCAGTCCAACATTCTGTGTCACACAGTAGCCAAAACCCAGGTGCCATCAGGAGGTCCACCAGTGGGGCCAGAACAACAGAAGCCCTCCCACTGTGCCCTCTCCCAAGCACCAAGAATACAGAGCGTCACTGCCCCAGACATAAGAACATAAGAGAAGCCATGTTGGATCAGACCAATGGCCCATCCAGTCCAACAATCTGTGTCACACAGTAGCCAAAACCCAGAGGCCATCAGGAGGTCCACCAGTGGGGTCAGAACACCAGAAGCCCTCCCACTGTGCCCCCTCCCAAACACCAAGAATACAGAGCATCACTGCCCCAGACATAAGAACATAAGAGAAGCCATGTTGGATCAGACCAATGGCCCATCCAGTCCAACAATCTGTGTCACACAGTAGCCAAAACCCAGAGGCCATCAGGAGGTCCACCACTGGGGTCAGAACACCAGAAGCCCTCCCACTGTGCCCCCTCCCAAACACTAAGAATACAGAGCATCACTGCCTCAGACATAAGAACATAAGAGAAACCATGCTGGATCAGACCAATGGCCCATCCAGTCCGACACTCTGGGTTACACAGTGGCCAAAAGCCAGGTGCCATCAGGAGGTCCACCAGCGAGTCCAGAACTC
>NW_015168324.1:0-336 GCF_001447785.1 Gekko japonicus | reverse complement strand
TGCCCCAGACAGAGTGTTCCATCTATATGTTGTGGCTAATAGCCATTGAAGGACCTCTGCTCCATGGATTTCTCCTATCCCATAAGAACATAAGAGATCCGTCAAAGTCAGTCTTGTCTACTCAAACTGGCAGTGTCTCTGCAGGTTCTCGGGCAGAGGTCTTCCACATCACCTCCTGCCTGGTCCTTTTAACTGGAGATTCCTGGGATTGAACCTGGGTCCTTCTGCATGCCGAGCAGAGGCTCTGCCACTGAGCCACGGCCCATCGCCAAACATATGAAGCTGCTTTATACAGATTCAGACCGTCAATCCATCAGAGTCAGCATTGTCTACTCA
>NW_015168323.1:3390-3491 GCF_001447785.1 Gekko japonicus | reverse complement strand
GAGGGGGTTTAAACCGCCTCCCCTTCCAGTGGCTTGATCGGGCCCCAGACAGCTGGGGCACACTGGCAGGCCAGCGGGGGGGGCATAGGGAAGGCTGACGG
>NW_015168323.1:0-3303 GCF_001447785.1 Gekko japonicus | reverse complement strand
GGGAAAGAGGGTATGGGGTCTGTGGAGGGCTTTCCCCATCTTTCCAGTTCACCTGGAGGGCAGGGGAAGGCTGTGCTTGGTCTGTGGATACTTTCTCCATCAGTCATACTCACTGGGCAGGAAGGGAAGGTGGCACGGGGCCTGTGGAGTCTTTCCCCATTCGTCCAGCTCACCGGGTGGGCAGGGGAAGGGTGTGGAGGGCCTGTGGAGGCTTTCCCTGTCTGTCCAGCTCACCGGGCAGGAAGGGGAAGGTGGCGTGGGGCCTGTGGAGGCTTTCTCCATCCGTTCGGCTCACCGAGCGGGCAGGGGAAGGTGACAGTCGGCCTGTGGAGGCTTTCCCCTTTCCGTCTGGATTGCCGGGCGGACAGGGAAAGGTAGCGCGAGGCCTGTGGAGGCCTTCCCTGGCTTACCCTGAAGACGGTCCCGTCCTGTCTGAGGACCAGAGTAGAGTGAGCCGAAGACACTGGCCGGGGCTGACGTGGGCGGGACTCCACAAAGCAGCCACCGTACCCAGCCAGTGTCTCCCGACTGGCAATTCATGCGGCCAACCTCTTTTGGCGTGCATTGAACCTTGGGAGATGAAAACACAATTATATATGACAGGATGTGACCCCTGCCTGCTACCTTGTGGGATATTGTCAGAATCTTGGGAGATTCGAACACTTTTGGTTGCCTACCATCAGCTACTGAATAAGTCTGGCCAAAGACTATTGTGGGCTATAATTGAGTCATTTATTGGTCTTTTATGCATTTGCCTTCCACGCCAGGTTGTCTCAGTGTTCAAGCTGAGGCAATTTAAGTCCATGGCAAAACAGGATCCAAATAACCTGGGGCCACAGCAGGCTGAAATCAGGATGATCCCTTAACCGGTAACAGTCAGGAAGGGTGGGGGGGGGGGGGGGACCCGGAAAAAAAAGAAGAAGGTTGAAGTCGATTTTCGTGCAGAATTGCTCGGAGGACACAGCGGTGAACATGGATTAAAAGGAGAGTTGAAGTGTAGTGGGTTAGACGCATGTAGAAACCACTGAGACCGATTTAGTGATCAGCATGTTTTACTGGTACACAACAAAGACAAAGACTAACGGCCGGCTGGCCAATTATATACATACCTGGGGACACTCCCCTAGGTCCCGTTGGTGGGTTCAAATCTCCCACCATGGTCCTATTGGTTCCCCAGTGGAGAGACTAGGAGCCTAGTCCCCATTGTTCATACAGAGTCAAGCCCGGGGGGTTATCGCTGGCCCCTGGTGGCGGTCAGCAGACCTAACAAGAGTAACGTTAGGAGAAAACAATTGAGAATTCCCATTCTTTTTTTTACACCAATGGTCAGTAGGGCCCTTTCCGCACTCTCATTTTAATTCATGGCCACCGCAGTGCAGGCCCATAGCCACCGTGGGGCATTTCGGGGCCTGGCCACCCAACTTCCTGCCAAGGCCCCACAACTTCCATCCAGAAGAAGAAGAAGAAGATATTGGATTTATACCCCTGGACAAGGGGGCTCCAATAGATATTATTTACCTTGACTTCCAGAAAGCTTTTGATAAAGTTCCTCATCAAAGGCTCCTAAGTAAGCTCAAAAATCATGGGATAGAAGGACAAGTCCTTTTATGGATCAAAAACTGGCTAGTTCATAGAAAACAGAGAGTGAGTGTAGGTGGGCAATTTTCTCAGTGGAGGGTGGTAAGCAGTGGGGTACCGCAGGGATCAGTACTTGGTCCACTGCTTTTTAACTTGTTCATTAATGATTTGGAGATGGGAGTAAGCAGTGAAGTGGCTAAATTTGCGGATGATACAAAGTTGTTCAGGCCTTCCCCAAGCGTGACTTGCCTCCCCACTTAGGCAGGCATAGTGCGAATGCTGCAAAAGTGCGTTTTTTAAAATTTTATTTTTTATTTTGTGACATCAGTGCCCCCTGGCTTATTTAAAGGCCTCCTGAAGTACAAAATCCTGGTTATGGACCTGCCGCAGTGTCCTCCAAGCAATTCTGAACTTAAATCAAATTCAACCTTCTTTTTAATTTGTTCCCCCCCCTTTCAGTTCTACACTAAAACTGAATCAAACCTTATTTTTTTCTGTTTTTTTTTCTCCTTGTTCTGCATTACATTCCCTCCCTTCAGTGGTCAGTCCGGTTTCATCCTGCTGTTGCCCTGGGTTTTTCGGATGCTGTTTTGCCACAAACTTAAATCACCTTGACTCGAAGACTGAGAAAATCTAGTGTTCCGGTCAAATGCGGAAAGAACCTAGGTGGAACTATTGGACAATTATGGAAAGCTTTGTACTGCAGAGAAAACAGTTCAGGGAGGTAGGCTGTGGCACAAAATCCGAAAAAAACATTCTGTATGTGCCCAGAACATCTAAGGTCTTGTCTTAGCTCAAGAATTTGGGGATTGAGTCCTCAACACTGAGGAATAGTTGCTCCAGGTAAATTCAATGATTGACCCAGAGGAATCGGAAGTTCTCCCTTGGAGCTTTAGACTGAGCTTTCTGCAGTTATTGAGAGACTAAACAAATCAGTTCCCCTGGAGAAAATGGATGCTTTGCAGGGTGGCCCCTATAGCATTGTATCCCACTGAGCTTTCTGTCCTCCCCAGGCTCCATCCCCAAATCTCCGGGAGCTTCCCTACCTGGATTAGGCAACTCGATCCCCCCATCCCCCACCGGCGGCCAAAGGGAACTTGGCAACCGTGCCTGTTGCCTAGCAGAAATATATCAGAATCCTAGGCAATTCCAGCGGTTTCCATGGCCTGCCTGCACCTTCTGGACGTGTCTGGGGAAAGACTTTTAGTTTTTCCCCCTTATCACCTCTATTAACACACAAACAAACATCCAGTGACATTTTGCTGGCTGCAAGCAAAAAGGAATTTCATATTAATTTTCTTGACTTGCATAAGCAGGCATTGCTTACAAATAGAAAAAGCATACCATTGAACATAACTGACTAAAACATCTAAGCAAAGGGAAAAGTAAAGGTACACTAAATCCAATCCTTTCTTTCTAGGCCTACCGTTCCACCTCAAAGGTGAGCAAAATAATCGTACAGACTCCATATTTCTTTTTCTTGCCGTGTTCATATATTTTTCGCCATCTCTGCCATCTTCTTTGCCTCGTCCATTTTAGACCACGTGCTCTGATCTCAATCTTTGTGTATGTCTTCTTCCCCAACACACCATTCAAAAGCCAAAGGTTCCTCCTATATTATAAATGGGACCACTTCCTGCTGCCTTGTGGGAAATTGTCAGAATCTTGGGAGATTCAAGCCCTTTTCATTGCCTGAATTCCATGGATGCTCTTGATGTTCTGAAC
>NW_015168322.1:0-3655 GCF_001447785.1 Gekko japonicus | reverse complement strand
AGAATCCAAATCAATTAGTGTTCCTGTTTCTTGCAGTTGAGCGTTGGGATAATTTACATTCATTAAACGGTGCGAATGGCTTGGGGGGCTGCCAGAGATTCAGTTAGACAGATTCTACATCTGAAAACGGCCACGGAGGGTGGGCTGAGATGCTCTCATCAGTATTCTGAATGTTAATATGATATAAAAATGATGTTAATTAAAGAATTTAATTTTTTTTTAAAGGCTAAAATAAAGAGGGTGGGGTGTGAATGTGGGTTTTGTTGTTGTTTTTCAGTCGCACAGTCAAGTCCGACTCTTCGTGACCCCATGGACAAGATCTCACCAGGCCCTCCTGTCTTCCGCCGTCCTCTGAGGTTTGCTCAATTTCATGTTCGTTGCATCTATGACACTGTCTAACCATCTCATCCTTTGCCGTCCCCGTCTTCTTTGACCTTCAATCTTTCCCAGCATCAGGGTCTTCTCCAGTGAGTGCTCCCTTCTCATTGGGTGGCCAAAGTATTTGAGCTTCAGTTTCATTATCTGGCCTTCCAGGGAACAGTCAGGGTTGATTTCTTTTAGGATTGACTGATTTGATCTTCTAGGCAAAAGAAAAGAAAAGAATCAAATTCATATACCTGGCTTAGCAGTTGTACACATGAAAAGGGTCTTGCGATTGCGAGAAAGGTCTCAGGAGTGCACTCCATCACAAGCCAAAAAGCCAGTAGCGTGATGCGGCTGCAAAAAAGACTAATACGATCTTAGGCGGCATTCATAGAATCTTAGTATTCAAGTCACTAGAAGTAATACATTCCATTCTGTTCTGTGTAAGCAAATTGGAACTGTTCAGAGGAGAGGAACTAAGATGGGTGGGGGGGGGGGTTCTGGAAAACAAGTCCTATGAAGAACAGATGAAGGGACTGGGTGTGGTTGGCTTGGGGGAAGCTCTTGCCCTTGAACCCTTGAGCGTTGCCATGCGACAGCCCCAGCATGATGACATCGCTACTGGCAGAAACATCCCAACAAGGATCCAGGAGCCCCTACCAAAGGAACTGATCTTGGGTCACCTGGAGATCAAATGGTAACAGCGGGAGATTTCTCATCCTTTATCTTAAAAGTCACTCCTTCAGGAAAAAGCCATTTCTATCCAATTGAATTCGTCTGAAGAAAAGTCACCAGTTCTTTATATTTCTTCCTCCGTTGTCTTACATCAAATGGAATATCCTTCAGTGTTCTGATAGCATTCTCCCCCCACTTTCAGAGTGGCTCCAGACACTGCTTTCAGGACTGCATCCTTTATATGCCTCTTCGAGAATCTTACAACAATTTCCCCAGGCAGATTATTTTTCTTTATATAGCCTGAATATGATCTATAGACCACATACATCTCGCTTTTCAGTTCATCCTCTTTCATACTCTTAAGGGGAGTGCTGGTGCCTTTTCCACAGGGGCTCGAACCAGGTGGGACGTCGCGTTCTCCCGGATTTACCGTGACTCTCCAGACTACGAAGATCAGTTCCCCGGGAGGAAATGGCAGCTTTGGGGAGTGAACTCTGCGGCATCACATCTCTGCCAGGTTCCCTCCCCCTCCTCAAACGCCACCCTTCCCAGGCACTTCCCCAAATCCCCGAGAATTTCCCAAGCCGGAGCTGGGTGTTCCCTCTAAGCTGAGTTAGTGTGAGCCAGCTTGCAGTTTCTTAGCCTCCGGCTCACACATTTTTTGTCTTCGCTCGGGAAGGAGGGCTCCAGAGCAAAACTGATGTATGCAGTCACCAAATTGCCCGCTCACAACTTGAATGCCAAGTCGCTCCCAAAGTAGAATTTTTGCTCACAAGAGTCCACAGCTTAGAGGGAGCATTTTGGTGGTGCTTTCCAGTTCTGGTCCTAGGGTTCCTGCCAGGTTGGCCCTGGCCACCAGCGGGGGATGGGAGTGGACAGGGGTCATTTCCTGCAGGAGCGCACAAGAGCGGAGCTCCAGCAGTAAAGAGCCCAGGGGGCGGGCACATGCAACAAGCCCCACCCCCTGCTCCCAGCAGCCCTCAGTCAGAGCAAGAAGCAGCCAGGTAAGCTGCAGAGTCCCCCCTGACCCAAAACAGTCCAGTGGCATCTTTAAGATCAAGTTTTATTCAGGTACAAGCTCTCCCTCCACTGTGAGGACAGATCTGCATGTCCCCCCCCCCCAATAGCTAGCAATCCAAAATCCCCCCCCCCCCCCCGATAGCTAGCAATCCAAAAGAGTCCAGTGGAGCCTGAGCGGTGGGTGTTGCCTTCTGACACACTTCCGGTGATGTCAGGGGGTGTGGCATATGCAAATAAGTTATGCTTATGAGTTATGCTAATGAGCTCCTGCACCTCTTTTTCTACGAAATGACCCCTGGGAGTGGGTATATAAGAACGTAGGAGAAGCCATGTTGGATCAGGCCATTGGCCCATCCAGTCCAACACTCTGTAGTCACCCAGTGGCCAAAACTCAGGTGCCATCAGGAGGTCCAGCAGCAGGGCCAGAACTCCAGAAGCCCTCCCACTGTGCGCCCCCAAGACCCAAGAATACAGAGCATCGTTTCTCCCAGACAGAGTGCTCCGTCTATACCTTGTGGCTAATAGGCACTCATGAACCCCTGCTCTCAAGAACATAAGAGAAGCCATGTTGGATCTGGCCAGTGGACCATCCAGTCCAACACTCTGTGGTCAAACCCAGGGGCAATCAGGAGGTCCACTAGCAGGGCCAGAACTCTAGAAGCCCTCCCACTGTTGCCCCCCCTGCATCAAAAATACAGAGCATCACTTGCCCCAGGCAGAGTATTCCATCTATACCCTGTGGCTCTAGTGGTTAAGACGCTGAACTGCAAGCTGTGGAAGGTCGCTAGTTCAGCAGTTCGAGACCCGAGTGTGCCGCATGATGGAGTGAGCTCCCGTCTGTAGCTCCCGCTCCTGCCAACCTAGCAGTTCGAAAGCAAGAAATTGCAAGTAGATAAATAGGTACTACTTCGGTGGGAAGGGAACAGCGTTCCGTGCGCCTTGGTGTTTAGTCATGCCGGCCACATGACCACGGAAACGTCTTCGGACAGCGCTGGCTCTTCGGCTTTGAAACGGAGATGAGCACCGCAACCCTAGAGTCAGATTCGACTGGCTTTCGAGCAAGGGAAACCGTTACCTTTAATACCCACGGACGGACCTCTGCTCCATATGTCTATCCAGTCCCCTCTTGAAGCTGTCAGTGCTTGTAGCCACCACCACTTCCTGCCGCAGTGAATTCCACGTGTTCACGACTCTTTGGGTGAAGAAGTACGGTTGCCAGATAAAAACTGGGAAACTACTGGAGATTTTGGGGTGGAGCCTGGGGAGGACAGGGACCTCAGAGGGGTACAATGCTATAAATTCCACCATCCGAAGCGTCCACTTTCTCCAGGGGAACTGATCCCTGTCGCCTGGAGATGAGCTGGCATTCCGCGGGACTCCACTCTGGCGTCCCTGTCGGGTGCATTTAATAGGGATCCCCAAAACTCTAAGTTTGTGTTTCGAAGACCTGCCTTTTAAAAGCTATGCCAGTAAGACTATGCGAGTTGTCCATTCTCCAAAAGGGGTGGGAAGAATTCCTGTACTTCTGGGGAAGGCACCCGAAGGGGAGACGAACCCCCTCGGTGGCATCTAGAAGAACAGGAGATTGGATTGATAC
>NW_015168321.1:0-3636 GCF_001447785.1 Gekko japonicus | reverse complement strand
GGAGAGGGTGAAGCGAAGAGCTCAAGAGGAGAGTGAGGAGGTACCTTAAAAAGTTAATAATGAATATGTAGAAATTAATGAACTGAATTTAGATAAGAAGTTTAATTTCAAGTTAAGAATGGAGCAACCAAAGGGATAAGGGGGTGGGAGCATTGCGGGAGGCCAGCATAAGGGGGGGGAGGAGATATGGGGGGGAAGGGTATATGGGTGAAATGTTGTAAAGTTGTATTGTTGAACATGTGGGTATATCAGATTAATAAAAATTTGTTTAGAGGAGAGCGAGGAGGCAGCACAGAGGCCTTCTTTGGGGAGCCTGTGGGTCTTTCATGGAGCGCAAGAAAGAAACAGACGCACATTGGTAATGTCCGGGCACCCTCAGTGTTTCCAGCCGGTTGGTTAGCTGGTATTGTTGTTGTTCTATCCATAGTTAGGGTTGCCAAATTCAAAATACTTACCGGCGGGGGAGTGTCCAGTCGCTCCGGGAGCCGGCCGGGGATGCGCGCGCGTGCCACCAGAGCATCACCGGAAGTGACATCACACGCTGGGGCGGGGCCATGCCATTTGAGGGGAAAACATGGCCCCGCCCCCAGAGTGCGACACACTTTCGGTGACGCGCATGCCGGGGCGGGGTTCCCCCCGGGCCCCGATTCCCCAGCGTCAGGGAACGGTACCTCCGGGGCGGGGGATTTCCACCCTACCGGGGGAGTTGGCAGCCCTATCCATACATGTGTTATATCCTTGAACTGACAACATTAGAAATTAGATGTATTAGAATATTAGAAATTAGAGCATTCAATGTGGTGTGATACTCTTTATAGCACAGGTCAAGGAACAGTTTTTACCTTTGTTAATTAGATATTTGATGTTTTTCTTTTGGAGTGTGAAAATATTCATGTTTGTTGGACATCTTTTAATAAGAAATCTCTCTATTTCTCATATTTATTGTATTTTATATTCACTTACATGTTGTAAAAGATACGGTTCCAAGCAACATGGAAACCAGGTGGTTTCATTCTCATCCAGTACATTTGATAACCTATCTTTGTAGGCAACTTTTCTGGACGTCTCCAAACGTGGCCTCCACATCCAGAATGAATGCATTGAGGGCTCCCTCAACACACTTTATCATCTGCCTTTCTCACTGCGACTGAAGGCGGGTTACACAGAGGAAGTCCATACAAGCAACGGGATTGGAATCCCACAAATAATGAAACGGGAAATCAAATATCACAAGCCAGCAGGTCTAGGGAAACTGGCCCGCAAGTTGATAGCTGCAATAATCTTCTGCTTGTTTTGTAGGTTGGTCAAAACAGTGTAAGATGTTCAGGATCCAGTGTGAAGAGATGCTGCTTCTAGAAGGAGAAGCAGAAGACCCAAGATGAGAAGGACGGACTCCATCAAGGAAGCCACCAAGGCCCTCAGTTGGCAAAGTCCTCCTGAGCAAGGCTGGTGAGGAGAGGGCATTTTGGAGGCCATCAGCTCATCGGGTCCCATGTTGGTTTTGGATTTATGACATTTTTACCAAAAAAATATTAAAAGGACCTATCCATTTTGTACCTGAATTATTCTTATTGAATATTATACCAGAAAACTGTAATAAACAAGATTTGTACCTTATAGTACATGTAACAACAGTAGCAAGAATACTTCACACTAAATATTGGAGAAGAAAGGAAGTACCCTCAAGAGAAGAACTTGTAAACAAAATTTTGGAAACAGCTGAAATGGACAAACTTACTTTAATCTTAAAAGGACAATCTGAGGAGGTAATGGATACCCTCATTTTTTGTTATGTTTGTCTGTAAATTTTTTTTTTTAAGTTGGGGAAAATTCATTGGGTCTCCATAAGTCAGAAAAAACTTGATGGTGGCACTGCACGGGCACAGACATGGTTTCTCCTCTGGTTCCTTTCGTAGCCACCACAGGATGACTTACGTCCTTATCAATGTACCATCAAACACATTAGAGCATCTTGATTATTGCCCAATTTCACACTTAATAAACATATCTTTGAAACTACGAACGGTTATGAATAGGAAGGATCTAATGCTGTAGGTTGTGGCTGTAATACTAAGGGCACTTTCCCTTTTTTTTTCGAGTAAGGCCATTGAAAAACATGGACTTACTTCCGGACAGGCCTGCTTAGGATTGCTCCGTATGTTCCAAAAACTTTTCATACAGCTCATTTTGCATTGGTAAATCCTTGTCCCGAAAAGCATTGTACTCATTCCAAAAGACCTTCTGCAGATCTGCCCCCAAAATGGCATTGAGAAAAAGACACCCCCAGCCTGCCGCTTCCCCTCCCTCCTAAATTTGTACATTTTCCACCCCACAGTCCCCCGCCAGGTGATGGGAAGAAGAAGAGGAGGAGGAAGAGATTAGATTTATACCCCACCCTTCACTACCCAAAGGAGTCTCAGAGCGGCTTACAATCTCCTTTCCCTTCCCCTCCCCACAACAGACAACCCGTGAGGTAGGTGGGCCTGAGAGAGCTCTTTTGAGGACTGCTCTTGAGAGAACAGCTCTGAGAGAACTTGTGACTGACCCAAGGTCACACCAGCAGCTGCATGTGGAGGGTTGGGGAATCAAACCCTGTTCTCCCAGATGAGCGTCTACGCTCCTAACCACTACACCAAACTGGATACACTCACACCTTCTCCCTGATACCATCCCAAGTCTTTTATGTGGTGGTGGGGGGATCACTGAGGTGGCAAAAGAAGACTAGAGTCATGCAGAGCCTGAAGTTGTAGTAAAAACAGAAATGGTTTTCTGAGGCCCAGAGTGGCCTGGCTCCCTTCATCGGCAGTTCTGTTTTTGACGAGAGGGGTCAAGAGGAACCCTGAAGGGCTTGCTGCCCCTTGAGAGGTCCCCCACCATGACTCCGCACTGCAGGGGTGGCAGAAAACCCTCCTCGGTCAGTGTGGTCATCCTGTTCCCTCAGGAAGGCAAGCCCTCCCTGTTGCCAAAGCCTCGCTGGTGGGGCGGGGGAGCCTCCTGTGGCCAAGTGCTGGCTTCCCTCCAGACGAAACATGCCGCTGAACCACCATTGTTGACAGAACCCCTCTCAGAGGACAGGACGCCGCGCCCAAGCCTGAGGAAGAGCGCTGGTGTCAGCTTCATCAGGAACCACTCAGACGCAATAAGTCCTTTTACAGGTTTTATTGAGAAAACTAATTTATTTGCTGGGCAGTTGAACTTTTGACAGAACTAAGGAATAATACAAAAACAGCGCCAAAGTAATGGGAATCGTAACGGCCTGGAGATTCCAAAACATCGTACTTCCCAGGCTCTGAGCGATAGCAGTAGACATAAGCGTCCTCCCTTATCTCCCACCTGCCCTTGAAGTGTTTATGCGTTTCGCTAACAAGCTTGCCATTTATGAGCATGCGCAAGGGTCACTAGGCAACAACTATCAACATATGAGTTAATACAGAAAGCAATGCAGGTTAAGAGGTCCTAACAGGTGAAGCATATATACAAGGGATCAACCATGACAGCTTGCTGACATTCTGCCCTCTCCAAACTCCTTTCCCACGCCTCCCGGAATCTCCCGGAATCTCCCGGCCATTCCTGGAGGATCTCCCGGTCAGCCTGGGAGACCTCCCGATTTGTCCGGGAACTGCCGATGAAACCGTC
>NW_015168320.1:0-3675 GCF_001447785.1 Gekko japonicus | reverse complement strand
AAAAGGTGAGGGGTTTTCAAACGTTGTAAAGAGTGTGGCAGTAAGCTCGCTCCGTGCAGCAGTAAGCTCGCTCCGCCGGACGGCCACACTCTTTGTATTTTTTGTCTTGGTGAGATGTACCGACCGGTGTCCTGCAAGCATTTTGCCAAGTTCTCCAATCGAACTAGGAAGAACCGAGTGGCATATCTCTGGGTGGCATTACTAGAATCGGTGCTAAATCCCGCTTCCACCATGGATCCAGAAGTACCAGTGAGACCATCGGCATTGACGGCTCCAGCTTCAAAATCCTCATCTGACATCGTCCAGTTGATATCGAAACGTCCAGTAGTGACGGTGCAGTCTTTTGCATCCACTCCTGTGAAAAAGAAAAAGGAGAAATCGGGTAAAGAGCACAAGTCCGCCAAAAAGGGTTCCTCTAAGGTCCTAAAGGTGTCAAAGGCGGGAAAAGTCACAGGTCCTGCACCGGGTAATGCTCCTAAGGTGCCCCCCATTCCGACTACAGTATTGGCATCGGAAGCTTCAGTCACTCCACCGATACCGACCATCCAGCTGATGGACTCTCCAATACACCAGCTAGGCCATGACACGCTGGTTGACATGCATCCTTTCTCCGACATCGATAATGTTGAGATCCTCAGTCGTCTCCTGGGCACGGATCGTTCTCCCTCTGCTCAGTCATCAGTGGCGAAAGTCCCAGAGTTCCGCACCGATATCGATGCAGGTCGGCATCGACAGATCCCTCCAAACACTCAACGTCATCCTCCTTGTCTGTTTGCCAAGGATCGACATTTCGATATCGATGATCGGGCGGATAGGGGCACCTCATGGAGATGAGATACTACGCTGTCTCCAAGACGCTCCCACTCTAGGAGTAGATCCCCATGAGTCTTCCTACCCCCACCACCTCCTGCCCTCTCCTGGGATCACCGTCAACTACGTTATCTTTATGGAGCTTGTCCACCCGCATCTATGCTGTGGTTGACTCCAGTAGGTTACTCAGATTGGGATCATTACTCTGCTCACAGATCACAGTCCCCCAGTCGCACATGCTCGATGTGGTGCAACTAGATACATCAACGGCTATAGCACTACCCATGTCCACGGTCCTGTTACAAGCAGCTAAAGCACCATGGCATAAACCATAATCGGCTCCAGTGTCCACATGCCGCATGGACCATATGTATAGAGCCCAAGAAACAGGAGCGGAATTTTTATTTGCCCATCCTCAACCAAATTCAATGGTAATTACTTCTTCATCCAAATCAAAGAGAACCCATTCTGCCCCTTCAGACAGGGAGAGCAGAAAGCTAGATGCATTTGGACGACGTTTCTACTCTACTGGAGCGCTAGGGGTGAAGACCACCAACTACTTAGCGTGTATGAGTAGATACCAATACACTTTGTGGGGAGAGGCTCTTCGAGCTCTTGGCAAACCTTCCAGAAGACAAGCGTCAGGCAGCCCGCATCATCCAAAAGGAGGGCATGGTGCTGGCAAAACAACAAATTACTACCTCTAAACATGCCCTAGACACCTGCTCAAGGACAATGGCATCAGCCATAGCTCTCCGAAGACATTCCTGGCTACTTAACACCAATCTACAGCCAAATACAAGAACATACGTAGAGGACCTCCCCTTCGATGGCCTTGGTCTTTTTAATACTACAACAGACACCATATTACAAGACATGGACAAAAGCATAAAAGCCTCTCGTGCTCTGGGCGTTTCTTCATCCACGAGGCAGCAATACTGGCCTTGTCCCTGGTCTAGACCCTGGCAAAAACGTACCCCAAACCGTCAGTCTCCTGAGCGGCAATGGAGGCCACGTACATCCTCTGGAGGCCAGAAACCCACATTCCAGAAACCTAGTTTTGGATCAAGTTAACAATCCTCCCGCAGTAAGCAGGCAAAGTCCGCCAAACAGGGTTTTTGACTTCCGTGTCTTCCAGTCACATCCCACCCATTTAACCCCCTTCCTTCGAACTTGGCGCCTCATAACCACAGACGAATGGGTGCTGTCCATCGTGACCCAGGGTTACCACATATAATTTATTCAGAACCCCATTACTCCTGTCTTCATCTCGACACACCCTTCTCCAGCCCTTCTGGAAGAAGTGTCCGTCCTTCTGCACAAGAGAGCCATCGAGCCAGTGCCACTTGATCTACAGGGCAGGGGATTCTATTCCCACTATTTCACGGCCTTTCAAGTGCACCGAGAGTCTTCACAAAGACGATGGTGGTGATCGCAGCCTTCCTTCATCTCAAGGGTATCTCCATCTACCCATACATCGGCAATTAGCTCTTGGTTGCAACTTCCATGGACGCCCTAGTCTCGAACATCAATGAGACGCTAGCCCTCCTGGGAAACTTGGGTCTGCAAGTAAATCTGGAGAAGTCTCAACTTCAACCAGTCCAGAAAATACACTACATCGGTGCACTACTGGACTCCACAAATTGCACAGCCTACCTGCCACAAAACAGAGCCGCCGACATTGTCAATCTAGCCACTGTCATGCATACTCGGCCTTCAGTGACGGCCTTCCAAATACAGAGGTTACTCGGCCTCATGGCCGCTACTACATCAGTCCTGGTGTTTGCCAAGTTGAAAATGTGCCACCTGCAACTCTGGTTTATCCGCAATTTCAATCCAGAGCGAGACACACCCTCGACCCCCCTACCCCCGCCTGTCAAAGTACAGGACTCTTTACTTTGGTGGACCGCCTCTTCGAACCTTTTCCAGGGAGCACCCTTCCATCCTCCATCACCCCAAATTACCCTAACTACAGATGCCTCTCTCTCAGGCTGGGGCACTCACATGATGGGACTTTGTGTCGGAGGCAGATGGGACACACAGAAATGGAATCAGCACATCAATTTTCTGGAACTGCTTGCGATACGGTTCGCTATCACCAGTTTCCTGCCCCTGATCAAGGGGAAGTACGTCACAGTCCTCACGGACAATACTATTGCCCTCAGCTACGTAAACAAGCAAGGGGGCACTGTCTCCCAACACCTCTGCGACCTCGCCCTTCGGTTATGGGACTTCTGCATCGCCCACTACGTCTTCATAATTACCACGCAGATCCCAGGGCACATGAATGTGCAGGCGGACCACCTGAGTTCCCCCAGATAGATGTTTTCGCCACCAGGGTGAACAAAAAGTGTCCTCTGTTCTGCAGCCGAGGTGGCAGGGACCCACAGTCTTTAGGGGACAGTCTCCTCTACCCGTGGTCCAGAGAATTTCTCTTCCTCTTCCCTCTACTGCCTCTACTTCTGAGAGTGGTCCGCAAAATCATCAGCGACAGAGCGGACTGCATCCTCATAACCCCATGGTGGCTGAGGCAACCATGGTTCTCAACCATCCTTGATCTGTCAGCGGGGGTCTACCACCAATTTCCTCCGGTACAAGACCTTCTGTTCCTAACCGAGTCCCCTCTCCTATACCACAACGTGCCACATATGAAGTTGACAGCCTGGCGAGTGGTGTCAACAGCTTTTCCTCCCGCATAGCAAATGTCTTGCTAAACTCCAGAAAGTCCACTACACGAAAATCTTATCATTACAAGTGGCTAAGGTTTTGTTCCTCCTTGGGTAAGGATGCCCCTCGAGCCACCTCCATGGCTCTCGATAAGGTTTTCAAATTCCTATTGTCTCTCGCTGACTCGGGACTGTCACA
>NW_015168319.1:0-3542 GCF_001447785.1 Gekko japonicus | reverse complement strand
CCCCCCTTGCCTGTCGTCATTTGAAGCTTTTACAGTCATCAATGTTGTAAACAGGCTTGGAAATCTGAATATGAGCCAACCAAGCTGGAGATATAAAGGAGTTTCCAGGAAGCCGGCTATTGTTCAGCCGTCTCTCAGAGCCGCTAAGAATAGCCCAATGGCTCCCCATGGGATAATAGCCTGAACTCGTACATCTATTGCATAACGCTTTCAGTTCCTTTGGGATGGAGGTTTGTTCTGACAAATATTTGCCTGCAAAGGGAATTGGAAATGAGGGTCAGAGAGGGACCCGAGAGTTTTCAGCCTTAGCTAGAGGATGGCCAGCCATTCTCACTCCGAAAGTTGCCTGTGGTTTCCACCGTATCCCAGTTCTGCGGCCTGATTTGCATGTTATGCAAACTGTTTGCTAGTTATGCAATCAGACCCATGAATTGTGTCTGCTCTTGGCAACCATCGCAAAAATAAGCAGTGCAGAGGAGATCAGAGGAAATGTCTTTCCTGCTCATGCTTCTCCTCAGACAATAGGGACGGCTGTCAGGGAGGAGATGAAGCAAGCCATGTCTGTTGTAGCTTTGATGCCTCAGTGGCTAGAACAGGGGAAGGCGGGAGATGGTTCGGTTTTCACTAAACCAGTAGGTAAGCTTAGTGCCTGTGGACTTCACACTGGATCTCCAGGTCTAGAGATAGAATCATAGACTTGGAAGGGACCTCCAGGGTCATCTAGTCCAACCCCCTTCCACAAGGCAGGAAATTTACGAATACCTCCCTCACACCCCCTCAGTGACCCCTGTTCCACATCCAGAAGATGACAAAAAACCTCCAGGATCCGCAAGCAAACTGGCCGAGAAAAAATTACTTCCTGACCCCAAAGTGGTGACCAGCATTTTTCTGGGCGTGTAAGAAAGGCCCAGAAGAACTATGCACTGATGGAACCCTTCCTCCCTTCCCTCTCTTGATTTGCCTAAGTTCACAGAATCTGCATTGCTGTCAGATGGCCATCTAGCCTCTGTTTGAAAACCTCCAAAGAAGGAGAGCCAATTAAATTTCATCTAATTAAGTCTGGATTTAATTTCAACCCTTTGGTTCTGGTCCGACCTTCTGGTGCAACAGAAAACAACTCCATACCATCCTCTATATGACAGCACTTCAAGTACTTGGAAGATGTTTTGATAAAAATGAAAGTGAGAAATCCGGACTTCATAATAGCTCCAATGGGCACCAAGTATAGGGCTGCCAGCTCCGGGTTGGGAAATTCCTGGAGATTTGGGGGTGGAATCTGGGGAATCTGGGGTTTGGGGGGGTATAATACCATAGAGGGATAGAATGAGGAGGTGTAGAGTGCCATTGTACTTCAACAGGGTATAATGCCATAGAGTCCACCCTCCAAAGCAAACATCTTCTCAAGAAGAACTCTGTAGCATGGAGATCAGTTGTAGTTCCAGGAGATATCCAGGCCCCACCTGGAGGTTGGCAACCTGAATGCAGAGGCTTGCCCAGAATCACAGCAACAATGACAAAGCCCAGGCACCCAAACTACACAGGAACTAGGAGTCCCATCTCCAGTGGGGGCAGAAATCCCCTGCTTCCATTGCGCACTGCCACTCAGAGCAGTTGTAGGAGAAAAATAATTATTTTTTTAAAACCTGCAGCGCCACACCACCTTCCCTAAAAAGAACCTGGAAGTGGTGTTGGGTAGCTCTAGGAATCACTGGAAACTCTATGGCAAAACAATTTTATTTCTGAATCATTTTATTGTGCTTTATTTATTGTGGTTTTGTGGTCTTATCGATACTATACGTCTTTGGTTTTAGGATTTTTTTTGATAATATATTGATGCTGGGTTTTTTTATATTATACATCTCTAGGGTTGCCAGCCTCCATGTGGGGCCTGGGGGGGGGGGGCTTCCGCTCAACTGATCTCCAGCTGACAGAGATCAGCTCCTCCGGAGAAAATGGCTGCTTTGAAGGGTGGACTCTGTGGCATTGTACCATGCTGAGGTCTCTCCCCTCCCCAAACCCCACCCTCTCCTGGATCCACCCCCAAAGTCTCCAGGTATTTTCCAACCCAGACCTCTGGTTTTAGGAGGTTTTTGATAATATACTGATGATGAGGGGTATTTTTTGGTGTAAGGCACTTTGAACATTCTGTTATGGCAGCTGTGACCAATGAAGCCTACAAAATAAACGCAGGCATACGTCTGAAAATGCTCCAAGCTCCCAGATCCTCGCTCCAGCTCTGCATCTGTATCGGCCAGGGCTATTTTTGGGATCTCTAGGGTTGCCAGCCTCCATGTGGGGCCTGGGGGGGGGGGTCTTCCGCTTTTACAACTGATCTCCAGCTGACAGAGATCAGCTCCTCTGGAGAAAATGGCTGCTTTGAAGGGTGGACTCTATGGCATTGGACCAGGCTGAGGTCTCCCCTCCCCAAACCCCACTCTCTCCCGGATCCACCCCCAAAGTCTCCAGGTATTTTCCAACCCAGACCTCTGGTTTTAGGAGGTTTTTGATAATATACTGATGATGAGGGGTATTTTTTGGTGTAAGGCACTTTGAACATTCTGTTATGGCAGCTGTGACCAATGAAGCCTAAAAAATAAAGTCGGAAAATGCTCCAAGCTCCCAGATCCTCTGAGCCTCGCGCTCCAGCTCTGCATCTGCATCGGCCCTCTGATTTCAAGGCCTTGTGGGAATGTGCCCCACAAAGCAAGCTGCAAGAGCCCCCGTTTATTTACCTTGGAAGCATGAGTCAACTCTGCTGGGATTAACCTGCCCTTCAAGGCCTACTCTCCGGCATGGAGAAAGTCATAAATCACCTTCTAGCTGTATTACAGGGTAGCATTTATATTCGGTAATGCCCCTAATGGTCTGAAAAGCCCTTTAAATGCAGAGTGTGCGAACCTCAGACAAATAGCCGCATTTATTGATGACAGGAAAGCACTGCATATTTTCCAATTAATGGGGGTGGCCACTCGCTTTTGAGTTCATTATTTAGATGCTTCTACACTACTTTTTTTGGGGGCATAATATAATATGCAGTGCACACTGGGGGACCGTAGGCCGAAAGCGCTGTGTTATTTTCCGCTAAGCAACGTGGAAGCAAAAGGTAATTGAGAGACTTACATAGTTCACTAGGCACATTGCCACTTGCGTGGTCTCATTTAGTTTCAAGCACCCGGCTTAAACCTTTTCGGTTCGCTCAGGCGTTGGATTTGGGGCTGCGTTCACTTTTGATTGAGTTTGGTTTTGTTGGCGGTAATTATTTATGTTACTTCGAAGCTGCGTTCTCCACAGAACTTCATTATTTCGCTTACAATAAGGACAGGGAAAGGGACCCATAAAACTACATCAGAGGTCCCCGACCTTTTTGAGCCTGCAGGGACCATTGTAATTCTCAGCTGGTTTTGTAGGCTTCGTTGATCACAGCTGGATAACAGAATGCTCAGAATGGAATGGGCACGAACCAGGAAAATGAAGGTTCACCCGATTCAGTTCATGAGGCTTATGGCTCTTCCCTCCTTCTTTTCTGCTGGTGGTGGCTCCCC
>NW_015168318.1:378-3715 GCF_001447785.1 Gekko japonicus | reverse complement strand
CAGACTGAGAGTTCCTGTCTATACCTTGGATTGGGAAACACCCCTTGTGGCTAATAGCCCCTGATAGACTTCTGCTCCATGGGTTTCTCCAGTCCCCTCTTGAAGCTGTCTTTGTTTGTAGCACTTCCTGTGGCAAAGAGTTCCACCTGTTAACGACTCTCTGAGTGAAGAAGGAGAAGAGAACAGAGGAGAGGAAAACGGTGTTGCCAGCTCCCCCCCGGCCACCGGGGGGGGAGATTTGGGGGTGGAGCTGTGTTAGTTTGAGCCCCGCGCTGGTGTGAGCAGCCAGCCTGTTGTCCACAGCTCATCGTCCAGCCTGTTGTCCCCAGCTCATCGTCCACCCAGCGATTTGAAAGCTTCGGCAAGTAGATAAAATGGGAACCACTCCTTAGAGAGGGTGGGCACACCAATCTCCTTTGTGGGAGGGTGTTAGCTGACGGTCGGGACATTCTGGTCGAGGTTGGAAAAGGTGAAAGAACTTCTCGGCTACAAAAATCCCTGCAGTGGATGTCTCCGGCCAGGCCCACGGTGGCAGTGTGGCGATGTGACATACGGGTCCTGAAGCCTGGTCGACAAGCAGCTGTTTGGAAAATGACTGAGCCAAGCCAGAAGACATTTACACCGTGTGCAATTAAAATGAATATATGTTGTCCTCCCTTATCCCCAATGAACATTGTTAGTCCCCTGTCTAATGTGTAACTGTACATTGCTTTGAACCCACTGGGGAAAGCGATTAATAATTTTTTTGTAAAAAAAGGTTGTGGATCCAGGCAGCTGGGAATGGGGATGACAGTCTGGAGACAAGCTGGAATTCCAGGGGCTCCCCAGGCCCCACCTGGAGGCTGGCATCCCTAGGCGTGAGCCATATTGGGTCCCTGCTGGGGAGAAAGCTAGGGTACAAAACAAAGTACAGAAAGCAATCATATATATAAAAAACGTGACTGCTGGGCGCTGCGTTCTGTTCCCAGAGCTCCTTATCACGGCTGGAGGGGAAAATGTGCCTCCGCTGCCTATCGAGGACGCCGTGAAGAAAGAGCTGCCCTTCCTGAGCAATGCTGTGCTGGTTGGTGACCGCAAGAAGTTCTTATCCATGTTGCTGACTTTAAAGGTACAGGCTGGGGTTCCAAGGCAGGATCCAACCATGAAGGCCGATCCTCTCTCGTTGGGGTATCAAGTGGAGGTCCCTCGCCTAGGCTAGGTCCTTTAAAATTTGAGATGCACCCTGACCTGGATGCAGGCCCGTAGCCGGGATTTTGTGGCTTGTGGGGCAATTTCCCCCCCTAGTGGGGCGGAAGTTCTCAGTGCAGAAAGAAGAGGAGGAGACTGAATTTATCCCCCGCCCTTCACAACCCAAAGGAGTCTCAGAGCGGCTCACAAACTCCTTTCCCTTCTCCTCCCCACAACAGACACCCGGTGAGGTCGGTGGGGCTGAGAGAGCTCTTGACAGAAATGGCTCTTTTTTCAAGCACAGCTCTTATCAGAACTATGGCTTGCCCAAGGTCATCCAGCCAGCCAGGTGCAAGCGGAGGAGTGGGGAATCAAACCCGGTTCTCCCAGATCAGAGTCCGCGCACTTAACCATGACACCGAACAGCCACTGAGCCAACAGAATGCAGTTACTAGGAGAGACTGCTAAATTGCAAGCTGTCAGCCACTTTAGATGACAGTTCTCAGCTGCTGCAAGTTAATCACTTCTGCCAGCCTAAGCAACAAACCATGAAAAACAAGCCGGCAGGGGAGGGTGATGACTTCTGTAGTCAAGAGAGCTAACGCTTAGGCAGAAAAACTCACTTGAAGGAGACCCGTTTGACACAGAGTTAGAAGGGATCCTAGAGGTTGTTGAAATATGTGTGTTGCAAGGTCTAAAATCCAGTCACTATAAGGTTAATCTGTTTACCTTGTGTGCTATCGTTTAGCCTGACCTGGAAGGAAACCTGGCACAGAGCCAATGGAGACAAAGCCCGGGAAACTGAAGTCTGTTTACTAGCATTCATTGGTTAATGTATTCAGGTGATTTCCTTCTAGGGGTCAAGAAGAAAGAAGAATCTCCCTTGTTGTAGACCGTGCGGTCAGTCTGTTCTGTAGCTGTAAACATGTCGTCTCTAGTGTTTGTTGTTTTGTAGATTTTTCAGTGTACCTTTCCCTTTAGAAAGAAAGATTTCACACAGAAAGAAAATGCCTACTCTCCAGTGAAGCAAAGATCCACTGCAAACTGAATATCTAAGTATTTTTGCCCATTTTTTCCAACAGAGGCCACCGACATCAACCCCCTTGCTCGGTGCGGGAATTAGTCAACTATGGCGCCCCACTCTGCTTAAAGGAACACACGACTCTTTAAAAAAATGTCTAAAAATGATTGGAAAAAGCATTTCCAGGAGAAACGCTTGAGGGGCAGTGCCTTTAAGAAAGGGGGCAGAGCTATGGGCCTTCCTGGATAGTCCAGGCTAGCCCGATCTCATCAGATCTCAGAGGCTAAGTAGGGCCGACCTTGGCAAGTACTTGGATGGGAGACCTCCAAAGAATACCAGGGCTGGGAGGCAGAGGCAGGAATAGGAGTCGCCAGATGTTACCCCATGACTTCCAAGTACAGGCATACACACAGAGAGAGAAACTGAGATGCCCGGGGTTGAATCTGGGATCTTCTGCACGCCTTGCAGCTGCTGCACCACTGAGCCACCATCCCTTTCGATGCTGGGATCTTTGTGCAATGAACCTGCCTTCATTTCACGTTTGTAACGCTACAAAAGCTCCCCCCGTTTGTTCCAGTGCGTCGTCGATCTGGATACGTCGGAACCCACCGACTGCCTGACCCAAGAAGCTCGTGATTTCTGCGAGAAGGTCGGCAGCAAGGCCACCAAGGCGTCCGAGATCGTGAGGGAGCGCGATCCGGCCGTGTACCGGGCCATCCGGGAAGGCATCGACCGCGTGAACGCACGTGCCGTCGCCAACGTCCAACGCGTTCAGAAATGGGCTGTCTTGGAAAAGGATTTTTCCATTGCCGGTGGAGAATTCGGTAAGCTCCCCGAGGGTGGGGCGACAGGCTTGGGTATGGTGTGACGAGAAAGCTGTCTGTCTTCTTCAGCTGAGGGTATAGACCAGGGACCTCTAACCTTTCTAAGCCGGAGGGAACCCTTGGAACTGTGAGATAGGGTGAGAGAGGGGAACAGCGACAACATGCCCGCCAGTTTGGCAGCCAGTTTGGTGTCGTGAACTCGTTTGGAGTAGTAGTTAAGAGCGTGGACTTTTAGAGACCGAGTGCCCAAACTGCGACCCAAAACCCACTTATTTATCGCAAAGTGCCAACACGCCCATTTAACCTGAATGCTGAGGTTTTACTT
>NW_015168318.1:0-298 GCF_001447785.1 Gekko japonicus | reverse complement strand
AAAATTATTTGGCAGAGAATTCAACACTTTAATGACGGTCTGGGCCTGGCTGGGGCGATGGCACGCGTGCCCACAGAGAGGGCTCTGAGTGCCACCTCTGGCACCCCTGCCATAGGTTCGCCACCACTGCTCTAGGCTGATCCTGCACTGAGCAAGGGGTTGGGCTAGATGGCCTCTGTAGGGCCCCTTCTGACTGCGTGATGCTGAGATTCTGTGACTCCTCATCACAGACACCTGATCTGTCCAGAGGCAGACTTGTAGATGTTACGGAAGAGTCTGTTTCTTTCAAAGAGAACGT
>NW_015168317.1:0-3734 GCF_001447785.1 Gekko japonicus | reverse complement strand
GAGGAGTTAGAAATGCTTAAGAAGACAGAGAGTGAAAAGAATAGTATACAAGGAAGCAAAGCTGAAAAAGCTGAGACAAGACAAGAACAGAACGAAAATAGGATAATTGCTGGAATGTTGCCATGTGATTCAGCCAAACGTGTAAAGAAGGCTGCTGAGATAAAGAATATTGTGGGATTCAACATGGCACAGCTCATGCTAGAAGGAGTGGAGAAAGCAATGGAAGATGAGGACAAGAAAAATGCTTGAGGATGCAGTGCAGAAACCTGTTGAGAAACGAAAGAGTTCATTAATAACTTCTTTTTCAGCAAAAAAAAAAGATGATTTTTTTAAAAAGTCTTACCTTACACTAATTATGTTTTTTGGTCGCAATGATTACTTTATGTATGGTTTTTAACAGGGGTCATTTCGAGAAAAAGAGGTGCAGGAGCTCATTAGCATAACTCATTAGCATAACATATTTGCCTATGCCACACCCCCTGACATCACCAGAAATGTGTCAGACGGCGACACCCACCGCTTATTGCCAGCGTTTGGGGGGGGGGACACACACACGCAGATCTGTCCTTGCAGAGGAGGGAGAGCTTGTACCTGAATAACATTTGGTCTTAAAGGTGCCACTGGACTGTTTTGGACCTGTTGGCTCTGCAACTTCCCTGGCTGCTTCTTGTTCTGACTGAGGGCTGCTGGGAGCAGGGGGTGGGGCTTGTTGCATGTGCCCGCCCCCCGGGCTCTTTACTGCTAGAGCTCCGCACCTGTGCGCTCATGCAGGAAATGACCCCTGGTTTTTAATACGTTTTGCTGTTTTATTATCTGCAGTATCTGATTATTTTAAAAAAGGGAATCTTTTTTTGGCCTTAAATTTTGTACAATAATGAAAACATTGTCCTATCTTCATTTTTAAAAATCAATAAAAAGGTGTGTGATGGCTGGCTATGGGGATGGTGGAGGCCAGATAATAATAATTTTTAATGAAGTCCTGGTTTTACTTTTAAAATGTTAACTGATCAATAAAAGGTAAAGGTTTCCCTTGCTTAAAAGCCAGTCGAATCCAACTCTAGGGGGCGGTGCTCATCTCCGTTTCTAAGCCGAAGAGCCAGCGTTGTCCAAAGAAGATTTTGTAGTCATGTGGCCAGCATGACTACATGCCGAGGGGCACGGGACACTGTTACCTTCCCACTGTAGCAGTACCTATTTATCTACTTGCAATTTCTTGCTTTTGAACTGCTAGGTTGGCAGGACCTGGGGCCAGAGACGGGAGCTCACTCTGTCATGCGGCACTCGGGTCTCAAACTGCTGAACTACCGAACTGCTGAACTTCAGGTCTGCAGTTCAACGTCAACCTCTGAGACACTGCAGCCCCCTAATTTACCAATAGGCTGACATTAAATTGTTCAGTAATTCACCAGTTTTTTGTCAGTATTTCATCAGGTTTTTTGGAATTTTGGTCAGTAAAATCAGTATTTTTGACCCTCTGACTAGTTTCCACCCCTGCATTAGCAAGAGGGCTTGGAGCCAAGCGCAACAGAGAATCGGTTCTGACCCAAAGAAGAAGAAGATTTGGATTTATACCCTGCCCTTCACTTGGAGTCTCAGAGCAGCTTAGAATCTCCTTCCCTTCCTCTCCCCACAACAGGCACCCTGTGAGGTAGGTGGGGCTGAGAGAGTTCTGAGAGAACTGTGACTGACCCAAGGTCACTGAGCTGCTGCGACATGTGGAGGAGTGAGGAATCAAACCCGGTTCTCCAGATTGGAGCCCGCTGCTCCTCACCACTACACTAAACAAAGGCAATCCCAATAAAGCGAGTCAGAATATGTAGCTCAGCAGGCCTGAAGTTAACTCCTTTGTTTTCCCCGAACACAACTAACAAGCATAAGAAACTCCACCCACTTCAGCAGTTCCCCGAAACTTCAGGGGCTGAAGAGGTCCAAGCAACCCCAACTGAAAGACGCAATACCCTCCGGTTACATTATCCCTTTTGCGATGCGTCACTGAGAATTGCAAGGCTCTGTTAACCCATGCCTCCGAGGATTCACACTTAAAACACCACCATTATGGAGAAAAGCAGCCACTGCTCTTTGCATCCCATGTTTTCACAAACTCTGAACTCAAAATCATTCGAGAAGAGCAGAGCCTCACTGCTGTGAATGACGCCTGACTTAATTTAGGGATCTCGTGGCAGAACAGCACATATTTTTTCACACTGCGATCCCTGCGTCTTCGGCACTCTCCGAATCAGGCCATGGGGCACTGCATCCTCGCTGGATCCCCGTGCGCAGGGCAAAGGAGTGCTCAGAATGTCTCTTGTATTTATGACCCAACCTCTCACCCCTTCAATAGACTCCCAAAGCCCATCTCCCTGCGGAAATGGGGAGGCTGAGTCTTTCCTCCATGGCAGTCTAAAAATGTCTTTTATACAGGTGGCAGCAGCGTCCAAGCCTTAGGAACAAAGCACGCATATTCTGCAGGGTATGCATATATTAAGGGTGTCTTTACTCACACAGAGGAATTGGTTTTACTGGAATTTTTTCCAGCAGCAGGTGTTGCAGGCTGAATTGCTGCTGGTTCTGGAAGTGGCAAAAGCTGCCCCTTCAGGTGCCCTTGTAGCAATCTATACAGATGCACACTAATTATGTTTTGGAAGCAATATGGTTTCTATGATTCCAGGGGCAAGCCAATGAAAGCCAAACAGACGTGGTAATGATGAGTTGACCTCTATGAGAGGAAGCAACTTTATGTTCATCCCATAAGAGTACATCAAAGTCGGGGTGACCCCCAAACTTACACCTGTGTCTTAAAGGATGGTTGGTATCCGGCAGTTAAGGACGTAAGATAATGTAATGTAATGTTTGATAAGGCCAATGTCCCATCCAGTCCAATACTTTGTGACACACAGTAGCCAAAACCCTGGTGCCATCAGGAGGTCCACCAGTGGGGTCGGAACTCCAAAAGCCTTTCCACTGTCGCTCTCCAAGCACCAAGAATACAGAGCATCACTTTCCCAGACATAGTTTTCCACATACCTTGTGGCTAACAGCCACGAATAGACCTCTGCTCTGTATGTTTATCCAATCCCGTTCTCCGCAAAGCTGGAGACAAGACATTACCTCCTTGTTCTATGCATAGTTCTCTAATGGAAAGGCTTATGAAGGATTGGGTTTCCTCCTCCTGGGACACAAAGGCACTGTCCTAGCGCTCCAGAGTAAATATTGGTGGCCCAGTCTGGCTAAACATCTTGTCCACTATGTGACTAACTGGAAATCAGGTTTGTTGGTGAATCCCTCAAACATAGCCAAACCCTCACCCAGGCCCCCTCCCCAAGGGCACTCAACCTTTTGAGATTCTTTACATGGGTCACATGGGGCCACTGCCTCTGGCACATGGATTATAGATATTGCCCAGTCATTGTAACTTCTCTGTCGAAATTGACACGGATCATTGTCCAGAAGGAGCTGACAACTAGGGCATGGTACCTTTTATCATATGTGGTGGTCTTGTAAGAAGTCTAGTGAATACAGGAAAAAAGCACATGCTGAAATTCAGAAGATTTTGAATATAACATTTGCAATGCAACCAGAGACTATGCCATTGGGAATTCCACCCACCACTACTGAAAGAACAATACATGAACTATTTCGATATATGTTAACAGCGGGATGAGTGATGTTTGCATCTAAATGGAAAATGGAGTCCTGCCCAAATCGTGAAGAATGTTAAAATAAGATTGAGGAAT
>NW_015168316.1:0-3755 GCF_001447785.1 Gekko japonicus | reverse complement strand
GCTGTTGGAGCCTCACCCCAAAAGACCCCCAAAGGTTTGAAAATATTGGACCAGGGGATCCAATTCCAGGGGCATCCAAAGAGGGTGCCCCAATTATCCATTGTTTCCTATGGGGATGGTAAAAAGGCAGGCAGCAAGAATCTCTCTGTAAGAAAGTAAGTGAGGTGTGGTGGTGTGAGGGGGCATGTTTGCCAGGCCAGCAGCAGAACCTGTACAGTGTACCACCCAAACCAGTGCCACTGTGGCAGTCAGTGCCCAAACCCAACTGGACTCAGGTCAAACCAGAAAATCTCTGCAGTGTAAAACGAGGGGGTATGTTTGCCAGGCCAGCAGCAGCAGAACCTGTGCAAAGTGGCCCCCAGAAGAACATGTGCCACTGTGGCAGTCACCGCCCAAACCCAGCAGAACTCAGGTCAAACCAGAAAATCTCTGCAGCATAAACCAAGAGGGCATGTTTGCCAGACCAGCAGCAGCAGAACCTGTGCAATGTGGCCCCCAGAAGAACCTGTGCCACTGTGGCAGTCAGTGCCCAAACCCAACAATAGCTACCAATAGCTTTCCGAATTCGCTTCAGAGTGCTGGTACTTACCTTTAAAGCCCTATATGGCCAGGGTCTGACATACCTGAGGGCCCGCCTTTCCCCATACATACCCCAGAGAGCACTACAGTCAGGGGCCCAACATCATCTAGTGATCCCAGGCCCCAGGGAGGCCAGGCTTGCGGCAACTGTGGCCAAGGCCTTTTCAGTGGCGGCTCCTACCTGGTGGAATGAGCTCCCGGAGGAGATACAGGCTTTCTCTTTCCCACCTCACCCCTGCAAAAGAAAATTATTTTTCAATTTACATTCATTATTTATGGTGCTCTTGTGGGTTCTGCTGGTTTCTGTCTGGCTGCTTGGCATCTACCCTACTCTACCTTATTCATCTTCCTCAAGATGGAGAACAGTTTTTATGCTGCTGTTTTAATTTCAGCATGCAATTTTGGTTTGGGGTGGCTGGTAACTCCAGTGCATACACGCACCACCCTTAACATCACCCTGCACTGCATCGCTACCAGGGTTCTGTAGAGGTATTTCTGCTGCAGGTGGAATGGATTGGAGATTGCTGGGCCATTTCTGTGCCAATCAAAATCATTATGGCCCTGGCTGCTACTTCTCCATAGCCTCTCTAGTTTTAGTTATGGGAAGATCGTGTAACCCAACTTCCTAGCACAGACCAAGAGGGGATGCAGGCACAAGTATGTGTGCTCACTTAAATCACCCTCAAAAGTCGAGGACTGGGGGGGAAAACTGGCAAGTTGACCTTCAGGAAGACCAAGTGCTCAACTGACCAGGGAAGCAGGTGTGAGTGATGTGAGCAGACAATGTTGCCTGCATGGGGAAAAACGTGTTCACTCTGCATGCTCGTCGGAGGGCATGAGAGGAGCTTCTGGGCCATGGCAGAGAGGTCTGGCCAGACTGCCTCATTTATGGCCCAGTAGCTCAGTGGACAAGTTGCCTGCAACTCACAGGGTTCTGAAAGGTACTCCCTCACCATAGCAGCCTCTGTGTCTGAAATACACTGGGTTCAGATGTGTTCAAGTGATCAGCTCATAGTTTATTAGTGATTCAGCAAGAGAAAGAAGACTGAGAAACCCCTGGCCGGTCGGGTATTTATGCCTGAAAAGGGTCACACCCAAAACACACCCCGCTCCCAACTATAGGCTATTTACACTACATTGTTTCCCAATTGGGTTACTCTAGGATCCCTGTCACCCTACTGGTCCATTCTAGGATCCTAGCAAGCTATTGTTATGCATCCCCAAGCTAAGTCCTTTTGCAAGTACAGTTCAGGCTCAATACATAACAGTGTCCTTTCTCATGCACCTACTGCTCCCAGTAGAGGGGTCAAGGATCTGCCCAATGACTGGGGAGGTGGAGGATGAACAGCAGTGGAGCTGCGTGCACTCCCCTCTCCCTCAGTTTTTGTCAACGTGCCCCTCTTGGTACGCTGGTGCTCAACTCGCCGGCAGAACTCATCTCACCATCGAGTTAACTTGTTGGCCTGCTCAGCGATCTTGCCCTTGATGTGCGGGTTACAATTGGTTGCCAGCATGTAGACCTTCTGCTGGAGGATAGACTGAAAGCAGTCCTCAAGTCCATCTTGCAGCCTTCTCACTGGTGCGCACACTGCTGGAAGCATGTCTGCACATCTTGCAGCTGTCTCCAGAAATGAGGCCAAGTCCTCATGAGCTATGTGGACCATGGGAATGACCAGAGCCCCTCTTGAAGCCGCCCATACCTGTAGCCGCCACCACCTACTGTGGCAGTGAATTCCATGTGTTCATTACTCCTTGGGCGAAAAATTACTTCTTTTTATTTTTTCTGACCCAACGTTCAGCAACCTCATTGAGTGCCCTCGAGTTCTTGCATTGTGAGAAAAGGAGAAAAGCATTTCTTTCTCCATCTGCTCTGTCCCATGCATAATCCTATAAACCTCAATCATGTCACCCCTCAGCCATCGTTACTCCAAGCTACAGAGCCCCAAGCGCTGTAACCTTTCTTCATTGGGAAAGTGTTCCAATCCTTTCATCATTCTAGTTGCCCTTTTCTGCACTTTTCCAGTGCTATAATATATTTTTTTAAGGTCCGGCAACCGGAACTGTACACAGCATTCCAAATGAGGCTGCAGCATTGATTCATTTAGGGACATTATGATACTGGCTGATCTGTTTTCAATTCCCTGCAGTCGCACAATGTCTCAACATTTTCAGTGAGGTATCTACTACAACTCCAAGATCTCTCTCTTGGTCAGTCTCTGCCACCTCGGAACCCCTCACTGTTTATTTGTAGTTAGGATACTACCACTAATCACTACTAGCCTCTCTAATCCCACTATCAGAAGCCTCCACAGTTAACCTGCTTCCAGTTAGCTCTCCGCAGGCAGGCTCAAGCCCAATCTTATTTCACTAGTTATGACCAACCCTGAACACTTTTGGGTGGCTCTTGTAATTTACCATGGGCTCTCTGCTCTACGATTCTAACATAGAAGCACCATGGTGGGGGGGCAACTCCTTCACTAAGATTATAACTAGGCCTCTCTCTCATTTGTGTCCATCACAAGAATGGATTCTGTATGAATGAAAACAGGTATCCTGCGAAAGGCGGGACCTGACCCCAAACCGTCAGCCACCCTCCTGTAGGAACGGATGGAACCAAACTCTGAGTTTGTGATCTGCAAAGTATAAGCCCTGGTAGTGTCATAACCACTGGGTCCCCATGATCAAGCTGACCCCAGACTTGTCATCCTAGTGTTCTGACTCTGTACCTGGTGACCAGATGTTGCTGCTACCTCACCTGTCGCGGTGAGTTTGCATTGTCTGTCCATGAGAAGACCCAAGTGTGCCTCTGTGCCCTGGACCACCTGCCTGGCATTGGACCGCTGTCCCCCAGACCATTGGACAGATGTTGACACTCCTGCACTTGAAAAGATTATAGAACCATAGAATGTTAGATTTGGAAGGGACCTTGCAGGTCCTCTAGTCCAACTCCATGCACTCTGCAGGAGCAAAGCCAAAAGATAGCCTTACAGTGTTCCTTCTAATCTGAGTTAGTGTGAGCCAGCTCACAGCCCCCAACACCCCTCT
The DNA here is from genome assembly GCF_001447785.1 of Gekko japonicus. Taxonomy (NCBI): domain Eukaryota; kingdom Metazoa; phylum Chordata; class Lepidosauria; order Squamata; family Gekkonidae; genus Gekko; species Gekko japonicus. The sequence continues at coordinate 131 of NW_015168316.1, read as the reverse complement.
GACTCTTGAACAGATGTTGGTTCTCTGTCACCAGCTCCTACGGAAGTTCCTTATTCATCTTCGAAAAAGGTTAGGCACACCAACACCTGTGTTTGAAAATTGTAACCATAGAATGTTAGAGTTGGAAGGGA
>NW_015168315.1:0-4042 GCF_001447785.1 Gekko japonicus | reverse complement strand
TGAAACAGGCTGTGTCATTTCCAAGGAAAGGATTGTGGTGCTTTGGTTACCTCCAACTCGCAAACACTCAAACATGCACAAATAGGCAAGACCCAGGAAGAACAATATGGTATGCAGCAGCTCTCCAATCAGCTCTTTCCTGGAAGTGGCTTCCTTCTTGGCCCCTTCTAAAGTGATAACCTGAACGAAAGGGCCTGCTCAGGTGTAAAGCAAAGGGGCAGGAAGTGCACAGGCCTGAAAATCCAAAGGTCTCACCGTCTGAGAACCAGGAACAGTGTCTGACTGGTACCACCACCAATGTTCCGTCTGACGCTCAGCCAAGGATGCGTGTCCCCACTCCTTGCCATTTGAAGATAACAAAGGCCACGGGAAGAGAGCTGTAACTTTCTGCGCGCCGGATGCTGTGGGATGTCGAACTAAAGACCAATTCCCAGGAGCCACTGCTTTTAAAGATATATACGGCAGTTCTACTTAACTGCATTTTAAACTCTGGCTGGGGCAGCACAACCAGTCTGGCTAAGCCGAAAAGCTTTCCTCACTCCACTCTTTCTCTCGGAGAAGAAGTCAGTAGAAGCATCAGGGCTTGATTTGGGAGCAAATGTCCAGGGTCCACCAGCCCTCACACAAACACAGAAAGTGTAGCTAGCCATGAGTGAACTCTCCCCATCTCAATAGCTCACTTTATTCTTGCACTGCTCTCAGTCTCCCCCTCTAGTCTGTTCTGGGGACTGTAGTTCCTCCTAGAACTTAAGATACTGACAATCAGGGCTATTTTTGGGCAGGAACGCACAGGAACGGAGTTCCGGCTGGCTTCAGAGCTGGCCACGCCCACTACAGCCAAAACGTCTGCGTGCGTGGCTACGGAGGGAAGGCCTGAAGAGCAACACACACACCCCGGCGACTCCGAGGCGGGGTGGGGGGGGCCCTGGAAGGATCGGGGAGGCATTTAAATGCCTCCCCGTGCCTTGCCCTCCCCTCCAAGGGCCGGCTTGCCCGGGAGTCCCCGCAGCTGCGGGGTGCCCAGGCAAGCCAAGGGAAGGCAGTTTAAATATGCTAATGAGTTCCTGCTGGGCTTTTTCTACAAAAAAAAGCCCTGCTGACAATAATACATTCTGGAAACAACTCCTAGAACACTCAAGGGCAGAGGAAGCGTGTGTATAATATACACACGCTGAATGGCGCCTTCTGGTAATGTAGTTCTCATAGCACATGACAATTAATGTCAAGTGCTCTGGGAACTACAATTCCCAGACAACATGGGGGACTGTGGAGGAATTAAAAGATGGAGGGAGGGAAGACACTGCAAGAATTCTCGGTCCACTGCATTGTTCTCTGTCAACAGGGTACATAGTGGGTGGAGGGTGCCCGCTCTGGGTTAGGAAATACCTGGAAATTTTGGGAGTGTGGAGCCTAGGGTGGGTGGAGTTTGGGAAGGGGCAGGACCTCAGGTGGCTACAATACCATAGAGTCCACCCTCCAAAGCAGCCATTTTCTCCAGGGGAACTGATCTCTCTGGTCTGGCGCCCAACTGTAATAGCAGGAGATTTGATACCTGCCTGGCCAGATTTGTAATACTTAGCCAGATTTGAATTCAGCAGCTGAGAAGCTGGTCTCCTAGTTGGAGCTAAAAGAATACAGCCTTTGTCTGTGTCTCTCAAATTAGTCAGATCTGGTGATGAAACTAGCGATGGAGTGAGAGATGTAAGACTATTAAGCTGAGGGTCTAACATTAGCTAACTATACCACTGGCAGCTAATGTGGAAAAACCACCTGTCTCTCCTTAGTGAAATCTGCAAAAAGCTCTAGAGTCTTATTAGAGGAGCTGGAAAAACAAACATGGCTGCCTCAGTTCAGTTCTTGTGAGGTTGCCATTGGCAACAAGAAACAGAAAATGTAGGCTGAACACTATGTGTGTATTTTACCATGGCATTTTCCCCCTCTTTGTTTAGCTTTGAAAAATGCATAGGTCCCAAAAATCTGTGGCTAAAAATGAGAGCTTGACACAAAATCCTTCACCGTATTGATCACAAAGAAAATCATAGCCAATTTCTGCAACAATAAATCCCTGCCACTCAATGAGGTCTTTCTGCATTACGCCATGTTCCCAGATAGCATCGGACAGATTACAGTGTCTAAGATGAAAGCTGGGATGGAGGAAAATGTGATTCTTTTAAAATTAAAGGCAAGGCTGTACTTTGATATGACAAAATTCTTTCCTTTGCTATCTTTACAGAATAAAAGGCACATTGTTAACAGGTAATAACTACTTCCTCCTTGCTAGGGTCGGCTTGACTGATAATGCTCTGCAGGTTCCATGCAATGGTTTATCGAGTTTTCACTCAATTTGACTGAGGTCAGGTTTGATCCGAGGGAGGGGAGGGGCTGGTATGTAGGGTCTCAACTTCAAAATCTAACTGCGACTCCTTACGTTGGCAAGAGTTGGCACTGATTTCTTATTTACTTTAAAACAGGGCTATTTGGGGGCAGGAACGCATAGGAACGGAGTTCCGGCTGGCTCCCAAGTTGGCCACGCCCAGCAGGAACTCATTAGCATGATAGGCCACACCCAACATCAGAAACTCATTAGGATTGGCTACTTTAGGGGGGTGTGGCCTTACATGCAAAGGAGTTCCTGCTACAAAAAAAAAGCCCTGGGTTTTGACAACAAACAAGGTAAACAGAATAAGAAGCAAAAGGTGGGTGTGGCTGGATCACCACACTTCTGGTAACATGGGGGCGTGGCCTAATATGCTAATGAGATGTGATGTCAGGGTGTGGCCTATTATGCTAATGAGTTCCTGCTTTTGGGTGTGGCCTATTATGCTAATGAGTTCCTTCTGGGCTTTTTCTACAAAAAGAGCCCTGCTTTAAAATACTTACATTTTCCTTTCCCCGTAATCAGTGGGTCTCAAAGTGGCTTCCATCCAGCAAGTTATATAAGCTGGCATGGTGCCCACAATTCGGATTGCCAATGCCAACTGGCCAGGTGAAAAATGTCCTGGAGCCGACTTATGGCAACCCCATAGGGTTTTCAAGGCAAGAGACGTTCAGAGGTGGTTTGACATCATCTGCCTCTGTGTGGCAACCCTGGACTTCCTTGGTGGTCTCCCATCCAAATATAAACCGGGGCTGGACCCTGCTTAGCTTCTGAGATCTAATGAGATCAGACTAGCCCGGACCAGCCAGGCCAGGGCCCTGTTCTGTTTAATAGAGGCTTAATGGGATGTTACTTAGCACAGAGTGTTATTTGCTATGAATAGCATATTCAGAGCTATGAAAAGGGGCACCCACCCATTTCTATACATTAAGTCACTATTTAAGGGAATGTCCAGTGTTCCCTCTAATTTTTTCTCCCCTACTGAGCAGAGCAGTTCACATCCTGGGCAGAATATAACTGCTGTGATCTTAAAACGGGCAATGGGCAGCGCAGGTCCCCGTGTGGCTCCAGATTGCTGCTGAGCGGGGCTTCCAGGGTTAACGAGTGGCTGCTCACCCGCACAGCTTAGAGGGAACACTGGCAGAGGACATGTTTCTCTAGCCCAGTTGGCAACCCAACCCACAATTCCTCCAGTCACTATTTCAGTACCCAGTGCAGGCTTGGATCGTCACCGACATACTGACCAGGCTCATAATTTTAATAACCTTTCATGGAGCTTACTCCCAGATCACATCCTTGTTTCTTCTACCACCAGATGCCCAGTGTGTTCATGAGGCCAAAATGACATTGCTCTCTTGCTTGCTAAAACCTTGAGAAATTTCAGACAGACTATATAATCTGGAAGAGGAACGGTTCCCAAACGGTTTCTGGTCTGTCATTTCAGACAGAACCATTTTAGAAATGGTTCCCTACCAGAATATATTTGTAATTTCAGACACAAACGCTTCTGTCCCGTTTAGGAAATGGGGCTGAAGCCTTTTACCTGTCAGCCGCTTCCAAGTAGTCTTCAGTTTCCTCTCCTGGTTCCAATGCGTTTTTCCCCGCCATTTTTTGCCCGCACGGGCGATCTCTGGGGTTTTTTTTGAACGTTTGCTTTATAGCGCT
>NW_015168314.1:3505-3950 GCF_001447785.1 Gekko japonicus | reverse complement strand
TGTGTGGCCGTGTCATCATGTACTTTGTCTGCGACGGAACCTCCTCTTTTTTGGCGCATGTGCAGGAATGTTATAACATCATAACACTGTTTTTTTAAAAAGCTGTATGTATCGTGGGGAACAGCACAGTCACCACATTTTAAAGGTCCCCCACTCCTCCTTAAGAAGCTGCGGTGGCTCAGGTGGTTAAGACGCTGAACTGCAGGCTGTGGAAGGTCAGTAGTTCAGCAGTTCAAGACCCGGGTGCCGCATGATGGAGTGAGCTCCCATCTCTAGTTCCAGCTCCTGCCAACCTAGCAGTTCGAAAGCAAGAAATTGCAAGTAGATAAATAGGGACCACTTCGGTGGGAAGGGAAACAGCGTTCCGTGCGCCTTGGTGTCTAGTCATGCCGGCCACATGACCACGGAAACGTCTTCGGACAGCGCTGGCCTTGAAACGGCGATC
>NW_015168314.1:3042-3275 GCF_001447785.1 Gekko japonicus | reverse complement strand
AAACATTGAAAAAAAAAAAAAAAAAGGGCTGGATTTATTGTGGGGAACAGTATGGTGCCAGCATTTCAAAGGTCCCCTGCTTCTCCTTAGTTGCCAACTAAGGAATATTCCCATAAAATCCTAACGAAAATAGCATTCTGTTTTCAATTGTCAAACTAAATACACCAATTCATAACAGTATTGTTCAATAATTATGAAGCATGTTAAAAGTGTCATCATGTACTTCTTCAGCA
>NW_015168314.1:0-2423 GCF_001447785.1 Gekko japonicus | reverse complement strand
TTTTCTCGCCACAATATAATGGTGATGTTTTAAAAGGGGGGGGGGGGAATGTTTCCTAACACAGTCAATATTACACTTTTTAAAAATTAGCGGATTGCTCAGGGGAGAACCCAAGGGAGGGCAGGAGGTTGGGAGTGGTGAACATGCAACACTGACGACACAAAAGCGTGGTGGGAAACAAAATTGGGAATTCCTCACTGGAAAATTGTGAGTTCAGATCCGAAGGGGGGGGGATTGTGGAAAAAAGTGGATTTGGAAAACACAGGGTAATGGGGCACTAAATTCAGATCTACTCCTGGGAAGGCAAAAAGTTGTGCAGAAAGTTTTACAAACTTTGATTATTTAAGAACGCTGGTGTAAAGGTTTACACGTGGGGCTGCCAAATGCCCCCGGGGGGCGGAATTCCCCCCGGTTTTGAACCCCGATTCCCGCTCCCGCGGAATCGGGGCCCGGGGGAAACCCCACCCCCGCGTCACCTGGAAGTGACGTCGGACGCTGGGGGCGGAGCCACGCCATTTTGGGGGAAAACAAAGAGTTTTCCCCTCAAATGGCTGCCAGTGTCGAAGAGGACACCGGCCGGGAGCCCACCGCTCCCAGCCAATTTCGATTTGGCAATCCTATTTACACATATGGAAATGGTCCCTGTTGTTTCTTCTAGGCCTCTTGGTGGCTTTTGATATCACCACCTATGTTATCTTTTTTGGATCAACTGCTGGAGGTATGGGTAAAGGTGCTGTGCTTTCAGTGATTGCAGTTCTACCTGGTAATTTGATTCTAGAAGTTGATGTTGGAGTGGGGGGTAATTGTTTGGCTTTGTTTCACATGAAATATGGCATTCTGTCATTTTTTGTTCTGCTCCCAACATCTACATGAAACCACTCAGAGAGGTTGTGTGGGGATTTGGACTGAAATGTTAATAATATGCAGATGATACTATTTCATCTTCTCATGGGTCATGTACGATGGTGGACATGAACTATTGTCTGGAGGGAGTAATGGGATGGATGAAGATCAGTAAACTGATGCTCAATTTGAATAAAAAGTTCTTTTCACAGATAATAAGATTAATCAGAATTTGACGTCAGCTCATTATAGATGGGATTGTAGTTTCCCAAATGACCAGGTTCGCACCTTGGGTGTGCAAGTAGTTCTTGGTTGACGAATGGAGATGTTGGACCACTTGCAATGTGGTCTACATGGGACTGCCCTTGAAAACTGTTCAGAAGTTTCCATTGCTTAAAATGTAGCTGCTAGGTTACTAGCAGGAGTAAACTAACCAGATTAGGCCAGTTGTTAAAGATCTTCATTGGATGCTGGTTTGCTTCTGAGTATAATTTGAAGTACTGGGGATGATTTATAAAGCCCTATAGAATTAGGGAATCTGGAGCATTTTCTCCTCTGTGCACCTATCTGACAGATAAAATTCTCATCAAAGGCTTTTCTTTATGTAACCTGATGAGAGAGGCAAAGTAGGTTGAACTAAAGGCAGTACCTTTTATGCTATGGTGTGGTGGAAGTCCTTCACCACATGAACTTAACTGGCACCAAATTTTCAAACTGTTAAATGCCAAGAATTTTTTTTTTGTTCTCCTAAGTTTTGATGCAAAATCTTTTGTCACATGTCCTACTTTTATGTCTGTCTATTCTGTAGTTAAGCAGTTTCCTGCGCTTAAGATTGGCTTTTGAGATATTTTGTGCTTCTGTGGCCCCGGTCACATGGCAAAGTTGCCACGGGAAAGGCACGGGAGTCCCGCGGATTTTCCGGGCGCGATCTCACCCCAACATCTGGGAAGCGCAGTGCTCCCGTGGCGAATCCGTGGCTCCCCACCGAAGGTGCGAAGTTAAAAACTAGTACCTACGAGGTACTAGTTTCCTGAAACCGCGGGCCAAGGGCGGGCATCTGATCACGTTCCCGGTGGACTTACGTGGCATCCAGCGCCTGCCACTGTTTGTCTCTGCAGGTTGCGCAACAGCACCCAACAGCGCATGCGCACAAAAAGCGATTGCTAGTGCGATTGCGCGGCGTGGCTTCTGTGCTGCGCTGCAGGATACCCGTCTGATCGGCATTTCCCCTGACCCACAGGACCTCGACAGGGACATGTGCTCGGGCAGCCACGCATTAGTTTCCTCCGCCACGCCTCCCCCCCCCCGCGATATCCGGCCCGTGTGACCGGGGCCTGTAATAGGTTTCTCTTTGCTTATTTTGCTGTTGCTTTTTTGTTTTTATCATCTGTGTTTTAGATATATTGTTTTTTGTAAGGACCTCAAATAATGTGGGAGGTAGAGATCAGGATATAAACTGTTCTGTCAGATACATACAACACTCTGTTATGCTGGCATGATGCTTTGGGCCAGCAACCACAGAATGCAAGTATTGGCATTATTCTGACTCTATGAAGGTTGAATGGTAAACTAAATATTTT
>NW_015168313.1:3359-4218 GCF_001447785.1 Gekko japonicus | reverse complement strand
AATATGCCAGATATCTCCCAATTTTGATTTTTTAAAAAATAGAACATTGTCATTTGTGCTGCAATAGATATTCTACCCTATGCCAAAAAAGGGGGGAAAAAGAAAAAAGGAGAGCACTTAAATTGCGTGAACATTATTTTTAGTGCCCTATTATCACTCCTTTATTCTGCATTTTTTCCTTACTTTTCAGATTAGCCACATAGGTAATCTTACCCAATCAGGGATTTATTTACTTTACTTTTATCATTTTAAAATGTGTTTTATGGTTTTTTTGGGGGGGGGAGCCTTCACTGGAGGGGTGAGGGACCGAGGTCATTATCTCCTATTTATGATGTTAAAATATGTCTGCATGAAAATCCCTCACATCCTTTCATTGCAGTTCTCAGGTGTGTGAAAGAGAAGGGAATAGCTGGGGGGAGAATGGATCCTTCCAGACAGAATGTATAACATAACTGACTTTGTAATTCTAAGCCAAGTTCACTGTTCTAAGCTCATTGACTTCAGTGGGCTTTGGGGTGGGGAGTCAATTTATGGTGACCCCGTAGGGTTTTCAAGGCAAGAAAGGTTCAGAGGTGGTTTGCCATTGCCTGCCTCTGCAGAGACCTCCTTGGTGGCGGCCCATTCAAGTACTAACCAAAGATGATCCTATTTAGCTTCCAAGATCTGCTGAGATCAGACGTGACTCTGCTTAATATTGCACGGTTAAGGACCTATTCTCATTCTCTTGTTAGGTATGGTACACCGTGGGTGCGTTCAGACGAGGCATTTGCAACGTTATAGGTGCCGGTTGGAATCGGTGTACTTACCGGCGTTCACACGGCAAACATCTGCCTTCCGTCCCTAACAGTTGCAAAGAGCT
>NW_015168313.1:0-3321 GCF_001447785.1 Gekko japonicus | reverse complement strand
GTGTTTAGTTCTTTTCCCCCCCCCCCCCCTTCTGATCGCCCTCCACCATTGTAGAGCCACTTCCGTTCGGAAGCCTGAGGCTTTTGATTTTCACCCGCCATTTTTTTTTAGGTCGCGATATGCGTTTTGGCGAAGCTTCGCCCCTGCGTTTGTTTAAAAAAGAAAAGAAAAGGTCCTTAGTGTAACGTTTTGGAGGAGTCCGGGACCTCAGGGAGGCCAGTTTGCTCTTTAAACTTTAAATGTAAGTCCACTCTTCAGGCCATGCTTTTCTGGACGGGGTGTTTTGCGTATGCCCGAAGATCGCCATTCTGTGGAAGGTTGCCTATGTGCATGCGCAAACTGAGATTAAAAAAAAACAAACGCCGATGCCCGCTGTGTGTAAATGGGCATACAGCGATGGGCTCTGCAGACAGGAGGTAAGTGTGATTGCGTTTTAGCCGGCATAAGCTGCACCGGTTGGAACTGGTGCAGTTTACACCGGCTGAAACACCCCATCTGAACGCACCCCATGACTGCTAGCCTCAGATGTCCAGTGCTGATTCTGCAGTGTGAAAGTTGATGCCATGCACAGGTCTCAGTATAATGCCAGATAACCTTGTGCTGGTGGGATCAACCCTGTAAGTTCCACATCATGCAATTCCATCTGAGGCGGACTCTGAAGCCCGCTTGGAGTACTTCTGAGAGGAGGAGGGAGGACAAGTCGTCTGCTGCTGACCCTCGGTACAAATCCTTTAGAGGCAGAGTTTGGAAACCAGTCACACCACCATCTTCGCAAAGTTTGAGTCCAGTGCCACCTTTAAGACCAACAAAGTTTTATTGCCATGTAATTTCTTTCTTACATCCAATCTCAGCTATAATCACCCAGCACTTAGTCATCTTGACTCGAAATGGTCCTCCCTGACAACAACCCCCACTCCACCTCCTATAAGTAATGGTTGAAGAGGTTCTTTCCACTGTTATCTGACAAAGTATGCTTGCACACAAAAGCTTATACCATGAATAATAACTTCATTGGACTTAAAGGTGACACTGGATTCATACTTTGTTCTGCTGCTTTAGGCCCACATGGCTACACTACCTGAATCTACCACCATCTTAAGTGAAAACAAAAAAATGGCTGTACTTTAAATACAGGGCAGGGGTCATTTCCTGCAGGAGCACACAGGAGCGGAGCTCCGGCAGTAAAGAGCCCAGGGGGCGGGCATATGCAACAAGCCCCACCCCCTGCTCCCAGCAGCCCTCAGTCAGAGCAAGAAGCAACCAGGTAAGCTGCAGAGCCCCCGGCCCCCTGGTCCAAAACAGTCCAGTGGCACCTTTAAGACCAAGTATTATTCAGGTACAAGCTCTCCCTCCTCTGCGAGGACAGATCTACACGTCGTCCCCCCCATAGCTAGCTATCTAAAATATTCCAGTGGAGCCTGAGTGGTGGGGGTTGCCTTCTGACACACTTCCACTGATGTCAGGGGGTGTGGCATATGCAAATAAGTTAGCCTAATGAGTTATGCTAATGAGCACCTGCACCTCTTTTTCTAACCCCTGTTAAAATATCTCACATCTTCAGCCTATGAGGAAAGGCCATTAATGGAAATCTCCCCCCCCCCACAAGACACTGTTAAAGTGCTTAAAATAAGATTTGTGCCCAATCTCCTGTTGTTATTCACACTGTAGAGTCAAGGGTTAGATGATTTTTCTTCTGTATCTCAGTGCTTGTGAGACTAGGTCAGTGGACAGAGCCAAGTCTTCACATGGTTGAATATATGGCCAGTACTGAAAATTTGCCCTGACATTGATAGCCCAGGTTAGCCAATCTCATCAGATCTCGGAAGCTAAGCCGAAGAAGAAGAGAAGAGATTGGACTTATACCAGGCCCAGATGACATACATCCGAGAGTTCTGAAAGAACTCAGATGTGAACTTGTGGATCTCCTGACAAAAATATGTAATCTTTCATTAGAATCTGCCTCCATTCCTGAGGACTGGAAGGTAGCTAATGTCACTCCCATCTCTAAAAAGGGTTCCAGAGAAGATCCGGGAAATTACAGGCCAGTCAGTCTGATGTCAATACTGGGTAAGCTGGTGGAAACTGTTATTAAGGAGAGAATTAGTAGACACATTGATGAACAAAAACTATTGAGGCAGACGCAGCATGGGTTCTGTGAGGGAAGATCTTGTCTCACTAACCTGTTAGTGTTCTTTGAGGGGGTGAACAAATATGGGAACCCAATAGATGTTACCTTGACTTCCAGAAAGCTTTTGATAAAGTTCCTAATCAAAGGCTCCTAAATAAGCTAAATAAAAAAATTCTAGTTAAAAAAATAAGCTCAATAGTCATGGGATAAAAGGAGAAGTCCTCTTGTGGATCAAAAACTGGCTAATTAATAGGAAACAAAGAGTCGGTATAAATGGGCAATTTTCTCAGTGGAGGGTGGTAAGCAATGGGGTACTGCAGGGCTCAGTAGTGGGTCCAATGCTTTTTTGACTTGTTCATTAATGATTTTGAGTTGGAAGTAAGCAGTGTAGTGTCTAAATTTGTGGATGACATGAAATTTTTAAGGGTGGTGAGAACCAGGGAGGATTGTGAGGCACTCCAAAGTGAGGCACTCCAAAGGGATCTGTTGAGGATGAGCAAGTGAGCATCGACATGTGCAAAGTAATGCACATTGTGGCCAAATATCCTAACTATAAATACACGTTGATGGGGTCCAAACTGGTGGAGACTGACCAAGAGAGAGATCTTGGAGTCATAGTAGATAACCCACTGAAAATGTCAAGACAGTGTGCGACTGCAATAAAAAAGGCCAGCACTATGCTGGGGATTATTAGGAAGGGAACTGAAAACAAACCAGCCCATATCATAATGCCCCTGTATAAACCGATGATGCAACCTCATTTGGAATACTGTGTGCAATTCCGGTCACCATACCTCAGAAAGGATATTATTAGCACTGGGAAAAAAATGCAGAAAAGGGCAACTAGAATGATAAAAGGGTCACTTGGAACTCATTCCCAATGAAGAAAGGTTAAAGAGCTGAGTGGTGACATGATTGAGGTTTATAAGATTATGCATGGGATAGAGCAAGTAGAGAAAAAAGTTCTTTTCTCCCAGGCCCGTAGCTACCACAGGGCCCATGGGTCCCGCCCCCCTAGTGGTTTTTATGAGCCTTCCTTCCTGACCCTTGGCTCCCCCTCCCCCGATTGCCTGCCGGCCTGTCAACAGGCAGGACAAGGGCAGCAGAAGCAGCAGAGGTGGTGAGGCTGGGCTGAAAGGTGCTTGCTGACCAGCCAGCCGGCAGGAAATAAACCCAGCCAGGCAAGGCAAGGA
>NW_015168312.1:2918-4229 GCF_001447785.1 Gekko japonicus | reverse complement strand
TGCAAACAGGCATGTAAAAATTAGAGCAATAGACTATCCGCAGATATCACAAACCTTAATACTCAAAACACTGAAACAACTGAAAACCAACGTAGGTTAGTGCCCCTCAAATGCTCACTTCAAGATCACCTGCTCACCTGCTTTTGTAAACTTACCAGAACTAGGGTTGCCAACATCTAGGTGGTGGTGGCTAGAGATCTCCTGGGATTACAACTGATCTCCAGTTGACAGAGATCAATTCACCTGGAGAAAATGGCTGCTCTGGAATGTGGACTCTATGGCATTATACCCCATTGGAGTTCCTCCCCAAATCCTGCCCTCCTCAGGCTCCACCTCAAAAGTCTCCAGGTATTTCCCAACCTGGAGCTCGCAACCCTAGATGTGCCCTCCTTGTATCTTCTGGAAAGCTGTCCCAAAGAGATGGCAACTTTATGCACTTCAACCATTATTCTGAGTTGTCCCTCCTGCTGCTGCTGCTACTGCTGCTGCTACTACTCCTACTACTATCACTTCTCTGTCTTCTTCTACTACTACCAGTGTTCCCTCTAAGCTGAGTTAGTGTGAGCTAGCTCACAGTTTTTTAGCCTCTGGCTCACATACTTTTGTCTTAGCTCAGGAAGGATGGCTCCTGAGCAAACTAATTTATGTGGTAGCCAAAGTGCTCACTCACAACTATAAAGCCAGTAACTCCAAAAGTAGAATATTTGCTCACAAGCATCCACAGTTTACAGGGAGCATTAACTACTACTACTTTATTTATAGTCTGCCTTTCTCAATGAGACTCAAGGCAGATTACACACTGTGAGCCAATGCAATCAGTAGGATGAGGTATCTAATAAGGAATGTAATAAGACTAGGATTACGGCAGTCTGCAACAAAACTTAACATATTTAACATGGTATGTTACACAATGCTGAAATTGGTATTACATAGTGAGAAAACCATGCAGTGAGAGCAGGATAATGCATACAGCAAACAGATAATACTATACATAGTGACACCTTTAAGACCAACGAAGTTTAATTCTGAATATAAGCTTTCGTGTGCATGCACACTTCAGTATGCATGCACACAAAAGCTTGTACCCTGAATTAAATTATGTTGGTCTTAAAGGTGCCACTGGACTCTAACTTTGTTGTTGCTTCAGACGAACATGGGTACCTACCTGAATCTATACATAGTGGTATAATTCACAGCAGGGCTTTTTTTGTAAGAAAAGCCCAGCAGGAACTAATTAGCATAATAGGCCACACCCAACAGCAGAAACTCATTAGCATATTAGGCCACATCCCCATGCCTTCCCTTGGCTTT
>NW_015168312.1:0-2845 GCF_001447785.1 Gekko japonicus | reverse complement strand
ACAGCTGCGGGGAGCCCGGACAAGCCCCCCCCCCCCTTGAAGGGAAGGGAAGGCAGTTTAAACTGCCCTTGGCTTTCCCGGGTGCCCCACGGCTGCGGGAACCTGGGCAAGCTGACCCTTGGACAGGCCGGGGAAGGCACGGGGACGCATTTAAATGCCTCCCCGATCCTTCCAGGGGCCCCCTGGCCCGCCTGCCTCGGAGTCGCTAGGGGTGTGTGTCACTCTCCAGGCCTTCCCTCTGTAGCCACGCACACAGAAGGTTTGGCTGTAGTGGGCGTGGCCAACTCTGAAGCCAGCCGGAACTCCGTTCCTGTGAGTTCCTGCCCCAAAATAGCCCTGGTTCACAGTCCTGTTCCCTTTATGAAAGCACCTTCCTGAACCATGTTTTTTATTAGCCCAATTGCCTTTATAAAAATGTTCTCCTGAATGGTTCTATTTTACATAGTTTGCGGAATGCCAGAAGCATGGGAGCGTTCCTGACCTACTCAGGCAGACCATTCCACAAGAGGAGGGGAAACAGTCCACCAGAAAGCCCAAATGCAGCATCATTATCCTGCAGCCTGTTTCGACCTACTTTGCTCACCTGAGGTTGGAAATTAAGGGGGGGGGGGTAGAGAGGCAGGCCAGCAGCTGGTACTTCCTCAAGGGGCCATGTTTTTGCCATGGGTTGTGTTCTCAGAACACTGCCAGGGGATTTGAGGACAGTGTTGAATTTTAAAACCTGTGTACTTACAAACATATTCATTGAGTGGCAGGATGAACAAACACTGAAACAGCCGACAGCCTTTTTCAGATATTTGATTTTGGTGTTCCAACCATGTATAATGGCACCTGCGATCCGCCCAATATGTGCTGTGGTCATTATGCATGAACGGAACAACATGTGTATTTTCCCATGCACATACAGCTTGGGAACTTGTGAATGGATATCCTGAAAAATCCAGCGTTCAGTTTGCACATAAGCTGGAAACTTACACACAGTGCCCTTTTCACACAGAATGGCAACTGTGTGCTATTGGGAGGGCAGCACATGCTCCTGTTATGCATGGTTAGCGCACCAAAACTGGACATCTGAAGAAGGCTCTGTGAAGCTGCCACTTCCTGACAGCTTGAAAATTCACTTCTGTCTCCATTTCAGCCCCCATTTCTTGCCAGGCTTCTCCTGAGTAGGTGAATGTATGTGGAGCTAGTAACCACTACCTACCTATGCTCAGTAAAGAAAATCTTATATATACTGTAAGCAGTGTTCGCTCTAAGCTGAGTTAGTGTGAGCTAGCTCACAGTTTTTTAGCCTCTGGCCCACACATTTTTGTCTGAGCTCAGGAAAGATGGCTCCAGAGCAAACTGATTTATGCAGCAGCCAAATTGCTCGCTTACAACTTTAATGCCAGTCGCTCACAAAGTAGAATTTTTGCTCACAAGACTCCACAGCTTAGAGGGAACAAGCCATTCTAACTTTCTATGTAGCATTTTTATCCCATTCTTTCTCCAAGTATCTCAGGGCAGCATACATGGATCTTTCCTCTTCTGTTTTCATCCTTCTGACAATCCTATGTGGTAGGTTAGGCTGACAGAGTGGCCCAAGGTCACCCAGCAAGTTTCATGGTGGAGTGGGAATTTGAAACCAGGTCTCTCCTCTCTAACCATCACACATCTAACCTGGACATCACACACACAGCCATTCTACAAGTGTTTTTAGCTACCTGTAGCATTTCAATCTTGCACATTTTACTCTTGTTTTTTCCTTCAGAATCTTTACGGTCTACTAGTGTGTTTGAAATGTATAAACCACCCCAGCTATCTGTGACGCCATCTAACAGTAGATCAAATTGCTGAATGGTACTGGAGCTTAATTGTAGTGTCTACATTTTATTATGAATTGATGTATATTTATTCTATGTATTGATGTGTTTACATGTTGTACACCACCCTGAGTCCTGCTTGCAGGAAATGGCGTGACACAGAAATTAATTTTGATGGTGATGGTGGTGGTTATGATGCAACCTGTCATGGATGTGGCCAGGAATATAAGTTGCTGGTATTGACCAGAAATATCATGGAGGTTGCTTCTGCAAGCCAGAAACAGAGCTGACCCAGCCTCTCAACTAAACATGTCAAAAAGGGAGTCTAGAATAGAATAGCCTTGGAGAGGAGCAAGAAACAAAGGAGGAACACAATTACAGCCTTGTGTAGATTAGAAACAGTCCATATGCGTCGAGACACCAGTGGATGAAGTTTATGAGAATGGCAAGATTGTCCAATTCACAGAAGTGAAGATATAATTCAAAGATGGGGTGTATTGGTTGAGGGGCAACCAATGATCAGACACATATGAAAGCTGTAATCAGTTTTTTAAAAATAGAATATGTTATGACAAAAGCAGCAAGAATGAACAAGTTTTTACATATTTTAAGGTATTCAAGTATGGATGACTTTGTTTGGTGTTTAAAGTTGAAGAGATAATTAGTTAGCCAACAATGTGCTTCTCAAGTAGGGCAGCTAGCTATTGTTAGGAGATGGTTTTGAAAACCTATAAATATGGGAAGCCGAACTGATTGGGAGCTTTTTCTTAGGAGAGGCTCCTTGCTTGTGACCTGCTTCTCTTTGGGTAAGATACTTCTATGGACTCATGTAACTGCTCTCCTTTAATTAAATATATGTAGCAGTGAAAATGGATGGTATAATTTTGTTGAGTTAGTCAATGTTAAAGATGCAAAACAGTTATGCTGTAATAAAGGATAAAATGGAAGCAATGATTCTCTAGTAGTATTACTTGTGTGCTATGCCTGTAACAGACCAGAAATGTTGTTGTAGTATACTTCTTGCCATGAATTAAATGATCTGA
>NW_015168311.1:1078-4279 GCF_001447785.1 Gekko japonicus | reverse complement strand
CTCTTGAGGCAGGGTAGTCTCTATGGTCACGAGGAGCGAGAGGGGGAGACGAAGAGCATTACCTAACCGTCCCCCACGTTCTGGCCCCCTCCAGCTAGCAGGCGGGTGGGGCCCCTCGCCGCAGGGACGTCAAGGAACTGGGACGATCTCGATGACACGAGAGAGAGCAGTTTCTAGGCGCTGTGGAGGGAGAGGAAGCGGTGAGCCTCTTCTGCTAAATAGATGCAAATGAGAGGCGATCTGGGTGGGCCTTTAATAGCTGGGGGGTGGGTGGTCTCTGTGGTTTCTCCGCCTGTCTTTTTAAAAGACACAGAACAAAGAGTGTGAGTCCAGTGGCGCCTTTAAGACCAACAAAGTTTAATTCTGGGCATAGGCGTTCGTGTGCATGCACACTTCATGCTTAATCCCATAATTAAACTTTGTCAGTCTTAAAGGTGCCCCTGGACTCACACCCTTTTTGTTCTCTTGCTTCAGTCCACCCACCTGAATCTATTTACAAGACACAGTTTGGAAGAACATTCCGACGCAGCGTGGTGGTTAAAGCGGCCGACTGCAGTCTGGGAAACCCAGGCTCCAATCCCCAGTCTGCCCGGGAAGCCCGCTGGGGGTGGTGCTTGGGCAACTCACACGTGCGCAACATAACCTACCTACCTCACAGGGTTGTTGTTGTTGTGAGGATGCAGTAGTGGAGAGGAAGCGGCCTTGGGTCCCCAGTCGAGAGAAGAGCGTGGTATAAGTGAAGTAAGGAGATCTATGAAATGTTTGCCATTTCGAATCCAGAAACAACTGAGAGGAGATAATAATAATAATGAGAGGGAGAGAAGCTAAGTAACAAAGCGCATTCTGGCCGTAAAGACCCAGTGGCCACGTTTAGACATTGCAATAGCACTCCGGTGGCCTGTGATGGGCACGGAGGCCGTCAGGCCCACACACTCCCTCCCCTTTGTGGTTCGAGTCATCATGGCTGGCCAAGTCTTCTTGACTCAGGTTCCAGTTCAACATGAGGCCTGTAAGCAGCTGTCTGGGCCAGCTGGAGCGGGTGACTTCCCACAAGACAGTGAAGCGTAAAGTGGGAGTTTGTGGAGAGTCATCGGACTCCGGCTGGCCCGAGCAGCTGCATTGAGACGTCACAGCAAATGGGAGTTTGGATCCAGGTTTCTCCAGGAGGAGGGGGTGGGAGCCGCGTTCCTGTCCGCCGTGAATCGAGGTGTAGAGTGATGCCTGAATGTGGCTAGTGAGGCACAAACTCTGGTTTGCTCCATGAGAAACTGTAGCTTGGTTTATTTGCGCATGCCACGCACACGCGCTTCTCCCCTCCCCCTTCGGATGAGGCCGAGACTGGAAATTTGCTGGCTTGATCTAGTCCCAGTTCATGGTGGCATCCAACTTTCTTACTCACACACAGGCGTTATAAAGGAGGAGTAAGTCTTTTCCTTAAAAAAATGAAAAGAATCCACAGTCTCCAATTTGGCGAAACGGCCCATTTTTGACATGGCCAGAGGTGTGGTTAGAGCAAAGACGGCCCAAAGCGAGGCCGTGCGCACGGGGGCTGTCTGGGCTGATGCATGGCTGTGTGTGCGGCCCCCCCTGGTCTCCTCAGAGGTTTTGGGCGGAGGTCAACAGTGCCTTCCCGGGTGCCGCCTTTGGGGTCGGTGGAGGAGAGCAGCCCCCCCCCCGGGGCCTTAAGTGGCCTTCCCCAGTTCACCCGCAGCCACCCTGGCCTTCCCTTCCTCCCACCCAAATTGGTCCGGCGCTGCCCAGCGTGAGTCACTGTGAGCTGGCCGGTCCCTCTGCTGCGCGGAGCGGCATTCCGGAGTGGGCCGAGGGAGTCAGCGAGCGGGAGCAGCAGCCTTTGTGCCAATCTGACTTTCCTCCGTCCCGGTTGCTCTTTTGCCATTTTTGGCCAGAAAGTCTCTTGCTTTGGAGCCGTCCCTGTTCTAATTATACCTCTCCCACCCCTTTGGCTGGGCGGTGGGGAACAGCCGCGTCCTTTCCCAGAGCGACTCTCTGCCCTGCAAGCAGACCCGGCCCACGTCCCCCGGGGAGATTGGCGGGACGATCCGGCTGAGCCCAGGAGCCGTGGGGAGGCTGCTCCGGTGTGATGCGGAGCTGGCTGAGAGGCGCGAGACCTCCGTTCTTTCCCTGACTGCTCCTTCCCAAGTTCTTGCTGATTGTTTCCAGAAATCCCTGCGCTGTCTTCTTTTTCCTCCCCCCCCGCCTGGCGCACCCTGTGTGGGTGTGCTGTTGTTGTTGTCCTGACACGATACTTACAAATGACACGTTGCTCCTCTCTCTGCAGCATCAGTGTGAAAACGGGGATTGGGGGCGGCGACGGAATGCAGGCAGCAGATTTTCTGCGTGGGGCACTTGAAGAGGAGAAAGGAGGGTGCCTCCGTGGGTTGTGTCCTCCGGAGGCGGGCCGCCCCGCCCCCTCGGCCGGCTCCTCGGCCTTGTAACGGGCTTACGTTTTGTTGCTCAGAGCTAGTTTCCACCCTGGCAGGGGCACGGTGCACACACTGGGGGAGGCTGGCATTGGATTAGAGGAGCCTTGCTGGTCTGGATCGACTGACAGGCCTCCGCGGGCTGTGCCGTGGGGGCTCTCTCGTTTGGATGCCCACGGGCAACTGGAAAAGTGCTGGAAGCATCCGACAGCAGGAGTGGGGGGGAGCAAAAAGAGTGTGAATGATACTAACGATGCTCCAATGCAGTGTTCCAGATTAAATCCAACCACAGGTGGTGGGGGGGGGGGTTATTTCCACATTGTGTTAAACGTATGGATGGCCCCTTTCTGTGGCGCATTAGCACTGTGGGAATGTGCCCCACGCCAGTGTCCAAAGTGCGCACGTGTGACTGCCAGCAGCCCAGCTCGCATACGGTGCCCGGCACACGAGACCCTGTCTCTGAGCATCACTTCTGTTGCCGTGGGCTCCTGATGCTGAGGCCGTTGGCCAAGGCTGCCTGTGGGGCCGCTGCTGGTGCGCAAGTCCCTTGCGAGAGCGCTGTGGGAAGATGCTGTCGAGAGCACGGGGAGGGCTGGGACCCCGACTCCTGCGGGCAGCCCAGACGGGTGTGGGGGAATGAGAGAAGGGCTCTGATCGCCCCAGGCCCACCGGCAGGGAAGCCGGAGCGGCTCCGAAAGGCCTTAGGAATGTCCCTCGCTGGCTCGGCGTGTGTTGCGCGTTGTTACCTCTCGGCCCTGCC
>NW_015168311.1:0-590 GCF_001447785.1 Gekko japonicus | reverse complement strand
CAAGTAGATAAATAGGTACCGCTTCGGTGGGAAGGGAACAGCGTTCCGTGCGCCTTGGTGTCTAGTCATGCCGGCCACAGGACCACGGAAACGTCTTTGGACAGCGCTGGCTCTTCGGCTTTGAAACGGAGATGAGCACCGCAGCCCTAGAGTCGGATCCGACTGGCTTTCGAGCAAGGGACACCTTTACCTTTACCTTTTTACACCCATTGAACATTTCTCTCCAGTCCTGCACAAGGCACAGTTCTTCATTCAGAAATCATCATGGAGTGAAGTGTCACCCTTGCGTTTGTAGCAGGACACTGCAGGGCTCTGTGCCCACCTGTCTGCCCCCCCCCCCCGCCCCAGTCACAATGGGTGGGCCCGCACAGTGGAGTCTGCTCCCCTTTGGCTGGCAGGTTCTGCGTCGCCCCTTTGGTTGTACAGCCGTGGCGATTTGCAGCTGTTCTAATGGCTATGCGCACATGTGGCCGGGCAGTCACTGTGGAAGAGGTTTTTTTTTTTGTTCACTCGCAAAGTTACAGGGAAAGTGCCCCCCCCCATATGCCTGTGTGCCTGGAGGGGCAGCTGATGTGTTTTCCACAGAGCAA
>NW_015168310.1:0-4308 GCF_001447785.1 Gekko japonicus | reverse complement strand
CGTGTGACTGGGGCCAAAAATATATAATAGGTAATAAATGTATAATAAACCTATAGGTTAACCTTATGCCAATTTTAACATTTTCTCTGCGATGAGGAATTCTCGTGTATGATAAAGGGAGGCCTCTTTTGAGCAAGCAATTGGTTTGTACTGAAACTCCCTGCCATATCTGAGACTTTTGTCTAGCAATACTAAAGCACTTAGAATGTATAATAAACCTATAGGTTAACCTTATGCAAATTTTAACATTTTCTCTGCGACGAGGAATTCCTTGTTCTCGTGTATGATAAATGGAGGCCTCCTTTGAGCAAGCAATTGGTTTGGACTGAAACCCCCTGCCATATCTGAGACTTTTGTCTAGCAATACTAAAGCACTTAGAATACCTACGATTCTGTGACACTGTTCACAGTTCTGGTCACCGTCTCTTACAAAGGACACCACAGAACTGGGATAAGTCCAGAGGAGAGGGACCAAGATGAGTGGGGGGTTGGAGTCCCTTCCCTATGAGGAAAGGCAGAAGAGTCTGGGACTTTTCAGTTTAGAACAGAAATGACTAAGGGGAGGACATGATAGAGGTTTATAAAAGTATGCATGGGGTGGAGAGAGAGCTGACAAAGACGTCTTTCTCTCTCTCCCAAAATACTAGGACTGGAGGGCATCCAATGAAGCTGATGGGCAGTAGGTTCAGGATGGACAAAAGGAAACACTACTTTACGCAGAGAGTGATTAAATGTGGACTTCACTGCCGGAGGATGTTGTGATGGCCACAGGAATAAATGGCTTTAAAAGGGGATTCATGGAGGATAAGTCTATCAATGGCTATTAGCCATGGTGACTGAGGGGAACCTCTACGTTCAGAGGCACTGATTCACTGAATCCCAGAGCCAAGAAGCAACATCAGGGGAAGACCTCAACCACTATAGCTTGTTGTTGGGATTGGTTGGCCACTGTGAAAATGGAAGACTGCCACAGGAAGTGGTGGCAGCTACAAGCATGGACGGTTTCAAAAGGGAATTAGATTAAATGTGGACTTCACTGCCGGAGGATGTTGTGATAGCCACAGGAATAAATGGCTTTAAAAGGGGATTCATGGAGGATAAGTCTATCAATGGCTATTAGCCATGGTGACTGAGGGGAACCTCTACGTTCAGAGGCACTGATCCTCTGAATCCCTGAGCCAAGAAGCAACATCAGGGGAAGACCTCAACCACTATACCTTGTTGTTGGGATTGGTTGGCCACTGTGTAAGACGGAATGCCTCTTATGTTCTTATGTTCTTAAGACTGAGCTAGATGAACCATTAATCTAATCCAGCAAGTCTCTTCTTGTGTTTTTGTGAAAGCCCTGGCCTCTATGCCCTATGGTTAGACCACCAGGGGGACTGGTTGGCCACCATGTGAGACAGGGTGATGGACTAGATGCAGGGCTCTTCTTATGTTCTGACGTTCTTAACTTTTTGCAGTTTTCCACTGCTGTAAGTTATTCTGGTGATTTACTGTGGCTTTGATGGTTTGTTGTTTGAAGCTGCTTGGCCTTCAAGAAAAAGGAAGGGGGTACATTTTAAAAATGAAAGATAAAACAATACATGCATGAGAAGCTGGGGGAGGAATTGGTTTCTTTCTCCCATATGGAGGATGGTTCCTCCATTCTTTTTGCTATGAATGGCCAGACCCAGAACCAATACTTGAGAGTCTATGGGTGCGTTCAGATATGTGGTTTCTGCTGGCATAAACGCTAGGGCGAAGCTTCGCCCAAGCGCATATCGCCATCCTTAAAAAAAATGGCGGCCGAAAATTGGAACCCTGAGGCTTCCTAACAGAAGTAGCTGTGCTACGGTGGAGAGCGATCAGACGGCGAGGTACAGCGTTTACAACCGTTGCACTCAGGATACCCCCACTTGGGACCTAGTGGCAGAGTGCAACGGTGTAAAGGGCTTTACACCGGTTAGGGACAGGAGGCAGATGTTCCCCGTCTGAACACCGGTGAGTACACTGATTGCAACCGGCACCTATACCGATGTAAAGCCCCCGTCTGAACGCACCCTATATGAGAAGAAAGGTATGTGGGGGGCAGGAGACCTTTCAAAGAGGGTTGTCAGAGCAGGAAGGAAGGAGGTAGCATTGCCATCTCCAGGGTGGGAAACTCCTGGAGATTTGGGGGATGGAGCCTGGAGGGGACCAGGACCTCAGTGAGGTATAATGCCATGGAGTCCACCCTCCAAAGCATCCACTTTCTGCAGGGGAACTGATCTCTGTGGTCTGGAGATGAGCTGAAATTCTGGGGGATCCCCAAGCCCCACCTGGACACTGGCATCCCTACTTTCAAACTTGCAGGAAGATATCCCGTTCTGACAAGTGATGGATTGCGGGCACCCTCTGAAAGCCACCCTACCTCTGACTAGCAAAAGTTTGCACTAAAAGGTCAGATAGGCACAGACAACAAAACATTACAAGGTCCATTTATCTGTAATTGCATTGCATTATCATGCCGGTGGAAATTGCTAATGCGTAAATTGACAAGAGGTTGGGAAGCAGAAGCACAGCGATAGAATTGTAAAACAGAAACCAAAGGCTGAACCAAAAGGAGGGGGAAGGTAAAGTAAAGGCAAAGGTTCCCTTGCTCGAAAGCCAGTCGAGTCCGACTCTAGGGTTGCAGTGCTCATCTCCGTTTCAAAGCCGAAGAGCCAGCGCTGCCCGAAGACGTTTCCGTGGTCATGTGGCCGGCATGACTAAACACCAAGGTGCACGGAACGCTGTTACCTTCCCACCGAAGTGGTACCTATTTATCTACTTGCAATTTCTTGCTTTCAAACTGCTAGGTTGGCAGGAGCTGGAACTAGAGACGGGAGCTTACTCCGTCATGCGGCACCCGGGTCTCGAACTGCTGAACTACTGACCTTCCACAGCCTGCAGTTCAGTGTCTTAACCACTTGAGCCACCGCAGCTCCTTAAAGGAGGGGGAACCAACTTGCAAACCCTCCCCTGTTACTTTAGACTAGAAGAACCCAGCGGCTACCTCAAGCCTCCACTTGGCCACATGCCCGTTACAAACTGGGCAACTGTCGACTGCCACCAGTGACAATTAGAAGCATCTCATGACACATGACCACACATGAAGGTGCCTTATACTGAATCAGAAAAACAAACAGAGTAAAACCCCGCAAAACAAGCAGTCACTGTGATTTATGGCCACTTTGTTTTATAGTTAATAAAAATACAATGGTCCTTACACATTACATAGATAACAGAAAAATATCACCACTAATAATGTGATCCGGCATCACAAACTTAGAAAAGTCCCATCCTTGTGATATTGAAAACAGCTTCCATAATAAGTTGTAGTAAAGATGAGCATCTAGATGTAAGCCTGTTTAGTGGCTGATCTTCCTCAGAAGTTATTTTTAGTAGATCTTCCTCAGAAGTTATCTCCCTAGAATTAACCATTATCTTTATAACACCAGGGACACCACACAGCTGAATGGAATCTTAGTATTATAAAGGAGCACATGCTGTTTTATTTAGACTTAGTCCGCATGGTCAAAGCAATGGTATTCCCAGTAGTCATGTATGGCTTCTAGAGTTGGACTATAAGGAAGGCCGAGCGCCGAAGAATAGATTCTTTTGAACTATGGTGCTGGAGAAGACTCTTGAGAGTCCCTTGGACTGCAAGAAGATGAAATCAGTCAATCCTCAAAGAAATCAACCCTGACTGTTCCCTGGAAGGCCGGATAATGAAACTGAAGCTCAAATACTTTGGCCACCAAATGAGAAGGGAGCACTCCCTGGAGAAGACCCTGATGCTGGGAAAGATGGAAGGTCAAAGAAGATGGGGACGGCAAAGGATGAGATGGTTAGACAGTGTCATAGATGCAACGAACATGAAATTGAGCCAACTTCAGAGGATGGCGAAAGACAGGAAGGCCTGGCGTGATCTGGTCCATGGGGTCGCAAAGAGTCGGACTCGACTGTGCGACTGAACAACAACAAAAATCTCTTATTTACAACTCAACATTTACAGAGGACGCAAGCCAGTCCATAATCAGGTACAAAGCCTTTCACGTCATCTACTGCCTGGTCCTTTCAACTGGAGGTGCTGGGGATTGAACCTGGGACCTTCTGTATGCCAAGCAGATGCTCTACCGCTGAACCACAACCCCTCCCAAAAGAATCCTTCCAGTCCTGCCAAACTGAGTCATACCTGCATTGCCCAGTTACCACACCTCCTGCTACACTTCTACAAGCAAGGGCAGAGCTACCACAGCTTAACAGTTATCGTGCTGCAGTGTAGTAGAGATGGGACTATAAAGA
>NW_015168309.1:3688-4069 GCF_001447785.1 Gekko japonicus | reverse complement strand
GTAAGGCATTCTGCATATTCTGTGTGGCAACAGAATTTCGTTGTATGAAAAGTTTTCGTAAACTTTTAGGCACACATGTTCAGGGATTGCAGTGTTTCAATAACTCATTCTGAAGGAGTTTGTTTGCACACGAAAGCTTATACCTAAGATAAAATGTCGTCGGTCCTAAAGGTGCCACTGGACTCAAATTTTGTTCTGCTGCTTCAGACCAACATGACTACCTACCTGAATCCACCCTTCTGACCAATAGCTCCTTTACATTTTGAATATGCATTATCACAGAATCATGGAATGTTAGAGTTGGAAGGGACCTTGCAGGTCATCTAGTCCAACCCCCTGCACTCTTCAGGAGCATAGCCGAAAGAGAGCCCTACAGCATAC
>NW_015168309.1:0-3034 GCF_001447785.1 Gekko japonicus | reverse complement strand
CGGGAAACCTCTTGGACGTGTATAGCAACCAAGGGATGATGGAGCCAGCGATAACCGTGAGCAACTCCTGCCCGGCTGACCTGCCGAACATCAAGCGAGAGATGTCAGGTACCAGGCTGCAGGAAGGTGGGCATCGGGGGTCTCAGCACTGAAAGGTGCTGTTCTGCGGGGGAGGGGGGAGTTGGTCCAGGGCTCTTTTTGTAGCAGGAACTCCTTTGCATATTAGGCCACCCCCCCAATGTAGCCAATCCTCCAAGAGCTTACAGAGCTCTTCTTACAGGAGCTACTGTAAGCTCTTGGAGGATTGGCTACATTAGGGGTGTGTTGCTTAATATGCAAATGAGTACCTGCTACATAAAGAGCCAGCTTTGGAGTCAGCGTTCATCCCGTGTGTGTGTTTTTCCTTCCCCTTGGCTTTGTAGAAAATGAAGCGAAGGCGTTCCTGAAGGAGAGACAGAAGAAAGACAACCATAATCTAAGTGAGTGCTCGATCTCAGTTGGGGCCGAGGTGACCTTGATCTATCAAGTGGGAATTGACCCCTCCAGTACTGTCTGGAGGAAGATAGATTCGGGTGGGTCGCCGTGTTGGTCCAAAGCAGCAGAACAAATTTTGTGTCCGGTGGCGCCTTCAAGACCGACAAAGTTTTATTCCTGGTATAAGCTTTGGTGTGCACGCACACGCCTTCAGATACCTTCTTCAGAAGTGTGCGTGCACACGAAAGCGAATACCAGGAACAAAACTTTGTCGGTCTTGAAGGTGCCACCGGACTCAAACTTTTTTTCTGGCGGAAATTGGGACGGGAATAGTCTCTCCCAAGATGGCAGCTCCGAGCCTGCAGGGAGCCCCATTGAAATCGGAGGGACATTCTTCAGAACGGGCTTATTTAAGTTCTTCTGCCTTTCGGACAGTCACTCAAGGCGCTTTCCAAGTAGACAAACCAATTTCATAAGTGTTAAAATTTTCTGCATCACCACTGCAGGTCGGGTTCCGAGTTAAGGTTAAAGAATTCCGCCTTTTCCCCCCCACCAGGGGTTGGATCGAGACCCAAGTTTTCCACTAACGCAAAGGGAGGTGTCATTTCTGCCAGGTCCCCCTTCCTGCCGCAGAACTCCCATTTATGCTATTCCAGAGGATCCTCCGTCCTCCAGGAACAGCACTTGGGGGAGATCGATAGACTGCAGTGGGAGAGGAGAAGACAGGCGGGAGAGCTCTGTCCTGCCGATCTTAGTGCCTTCCGCTGGCGGAAAACAGTCTCGGTCCGACTCCGGGGATGCCACTTTCCTATCTGTCTCTAGGCAGCCCATTCCAGAGGACTTGGGCTTGCTGCTGAGAAAGCTGGTGTGCAAACGGAAACCGCCCTGACCTCGTTTGGCATAAGGACTGTTGTGGGGAGCGCGGCCCTCTTGAGAGCTCACGCTAGGACCAGTGGCCCAGCAAGAGCATAACATATTTTAACTGTTTTTATTGCTTACTATCTACTTTTAATTACTGATTGATTTAAATTTATTGTTGTAAACCGCCCTGAGCCCGCTCGTGGGATGGGCAGGATATAAATAAATAAGAGAAGCCATGTTGGATCAGGCCCGTGGCCCATTCAGGCCAACCATCTGTGTCATACAGTGGCCAAAAACCAGGGGCCATCAGGGCCAGAAGTCCAGAAGCCCTCCCACTGTTGTCCCCCAAGCACCAAGAAGACACAGCATCACTGCCCCAGACATAAGAACATAAGAGAAGCCCACGTGTGGGGAGGGCGGGATATAAATGCAATTAAATAAAAATAAATAAAATATGTTGGATCAGGCCAGTGGCCCGTCTAGACCAACCCTGTGTCACACAGTGGCCCAAACCCAGGGGCCATCAGGAGGTCTACCAGTGGGGCCAGAATTCCAGAAGCCCTCCCACTGTTGTCCCCCAAGCACCAAGAAGACAGAGCATCACTGCCCCAGACATAAGAACATAAGAGAAGCCACATTGGATCAGGCCAGTGGCCCGTCTAATCCAACACTTTGTGTCACACAGTGGCCAAAACCCAGGTGCCATCAGGGGGTCCACCAGTGGGTCTAGACCTCCAGAAGCCCTCCCACTGTTGCCCCCCCCAAGCACCAAGAATACAGAGCATAAATACAATTGGATAAACAGTCTTAAAAGCAATCATAATAATAACAACAACCCAACAATAAAACGGTTCAGTGGAAACAATACAAGGACCGCAAGACAGATGTAATGACTAATTAAACACCTGTTGGAAGAGCTTTGCCTTGCAGGCCCTGCGGAAACTAACTGAGGTCCCACAGAGCACGTGTGTCCTCTGATAAAGCATTCCACTGGGATGGGGGTCACCACGGAGAAGGCCCTCGCCTCAGGAAAGGAGAGTCACTCAAGGGCCATGCACCACCAAAAGAGCGCAGGCGAGGTGGGGATTCGTAGCAGGAGAGGCAGTCCTCCTGCGGAAGCATCGTTTTCCTTGTATGCAAATGTAGTTGAATAAAACACACAGGACTGGTCACAGAGCTGCCCTAGTTAGGTTCCCCGCCCTAGTTTTAACACCTTGGCCAGCAGCGATGCTTTGGCGCGTCTGTCTCCTTGGCCTAACTGACCTCATGGGACTTCTCCGGAGGTGCCAAAGGGTTAAGCGCTCCCAGCCCAGGAGTGCTGCAAGAGTGAAGAAATATTGTCGAAGCTGAAGTGCAGTGGGTTGAGTTTGGAAGCTCCATCACCCTGGGTGTGTGTCTGGACGGAGGCTGAGCGCGGCAGAGCGGCTGAGCCTGTTGGCCCGAGCCAGAGGAAGAAACCGGGGGTGGCTGACGTAACCCGCTTATCCGATGGTGGGAGAAAGGGCAAGGCCCACAGCTGGTCCAGTCAGGAAAGCCAAACTGGTTGAACTGACTTAGCAGAGGATGGCTTGTGCTGCCGGGGTATGCGTGGGGAACTTCAACTGGTTGACTCCATCTGCTTGGCGAACGTCATGTAACATTTTTGGTCTTTCTCGGACATACTTTGCCCGACAGCTCAGTGTACTGGTTAAGTGCGCAG
>NW_015168308.1:0-4346 GCF_001447785.1 Gekko japonicus | reverse complement strand
ATTACATACGTATTGAATAGGCAGATATTATTAAAGGAAAACAAATAAATCTGAAAGTCCATCCTTTCAAAGATCCCTAGCTCTGTATTTTATCCTACTGTGTAACTATCCCTCTCAAAGATCAAAACAGAACACCCTCAGCAGTATCTAAGCAAATTCATTGAGATATTAGTCCCATTAAAATTAATGGGATGCTGAGTGCCACCACATCTGACACACCTATTGTGCTTATCGTGTATAGATCGGTGGTTTTATTTTATTTATTGGTGCCCCACTTCTCTCCCCAATGGGGATGCCAAGCAGTTTATTTATTAATTATTTGCATTTATATCCCGCCCATCCCGTGAGAGGGCTCAGGGCAGGTAACATAATCAGGATAAGTACAATTTCAGTTTAAAACATTAAACACTAGAACACGATAAAACATTATAACAATTAAAACAATGGATACAGCTTGGAACAGCGTCAGTTGGCTATAAAGTTCTGGTCCGGTGGTACAATGAGTTAAAGGTCAGTTGTCGGTGGTCAGTGTTAAGTATGCAACTCAACAACGTTGTAAGTAACAAGTGAATCAGCTTTATTGAGAACGAGAACTTCCAAGATCACACAAGACACGACGACACAACACAAACAGTGGAGCCTAGCTCCCTTTTAAACAATCCCGGGCTGGTGTAGCCACGCCCTCACATAGTTAAGGTCCAATCATAATCCAGATATAACATCCAATAAACATAGTTCCCTCCAGCACAGTTCTCTTACACTTGATTGGTTACAGCCAATGGTATTGTTTCGGATTAGAATCCTGGCTGAGGTTTCAAGTTTAACATGGTTTCTCTATGGTGAAGACACAACAGTCAGTAGACAGGTGACAGACGGGTGACAGCAACCTCAGGGAGGCCATAGATGGGCACCCGCCGCCTCAACCAAAGGCCTGGCAGAAGAGCTCCGTCTTGCAGGCCCTGCGGAATTGAAGGAGATCCCGCAGGGCCCTGGTCTCAATAGGGAGCGTGTTCCACCCAGCTGGGGCCAGGACAGAAAAAGCCCTGGCCCTGGTTGAGGCAAGATGGGCGTCCTTCGTGCCAGGGACCACCAGGAGATGTTGACCTTTCGAGCGTAATGCTCTTCAAGGTGTATATGGGAAGAGGCGGTCCCTTAGATATGTCATTATTCTTTCCTCTTCCATTTTGTTGTCACAACAACAGCTCTGTGAGGCAGATTAGGCTGAGAGGAAGAGTGACTCACCTGAGATCACCCAGCCAAGTTTCCATAGCAGAGAGTGGATTAGAGCCCAGGTCCCCCAGATTCTAGTCCAACACTACACCGGCTCTCCAGCAGAAAAGTTTTGAATGATTTGTGTGGTGTATTCAATATGACAATGTTTGTATGTGAACTCACTCATTGAATCACCATGTGAAGCTTTCATCCTGGGCTAGGATCCTAATCCTTCAATTGTAATTGGTAGCCCAGGAAGAGCCGACCAATCACCAACAGCCAGTTCCAAGAGCGGGAACTATTGTGATTGGACTTTATCCCTGCAACCTCATAGGTTGGTATTTGTATAGTAGGCGTGGCTACATTAGCCGGGAGAGTTTAAAAGCAGAACAGCTTCAATGCAAAAGCTGTTCTGGCTATTCATGTTGATCTGTTTGGAGTTGAGTTACGAGTTGCTGAATAAAGCTGATCTTTTGCTGAAATCACTCTCTGACTCTTGGTTAAGTAACCGACTTAATAACTTGGGTATGGTTCCTTATTTACAGATTGTAGACAGTTATGTTTACAAGCACCTTTGTGAGTGGAGAGAGTGCAAAGGGAGGATTTCCACGTCTTTGATCCAACCCTTCCGTTAATTCTTTATGTGCATGTGTCAGGGTACCAGAGTTCAGCCCAGGGGTTCAAGGATCCAGAGGCAGGAGGCATAGTTACCAGCAGGCATAGTCAACATAGTCAGCCTCTAGGGCAGGACTAGGGAGTGGCACATTCAACCTCAGCCTGGCCTGGTTCTACTCTACAAGTTGAGCAGAGTGAAGAAACAGTCTACAAACTAGGCTTCACGGAGCCTGAGGTATCATAATTGGCCCGAGCTGTCATGTGATCAGCGAGGCTCAGTCAGGTGATGCTTGAAGGAGGAGTAGAGATTACATCCTAGAGGGCATTGCTACATTACACAAACTCCAGATCCTCTTTTATTTATTGAATTTCTTCATTTATACCCCACCTTTCTCACCAATGGTGACCCACTGTGGCTTACAGCATTTTCCCCTCCTCTATTTTATCCTTACAACAACACTGTCAGGGTCACCAAGGCAGACTGGGGATTGGAGCCTGGGAGAGCCAGATCCTAGTCCGACACTCTAGCCACGACACCACTCTGGCTCTTTTGCTTTTATACTGCAGTTGGTTCACTGGCATAAGTTGTAAGGTACTGAATACTGACCGGAAGAGCCTGGTTGGAGACCCAGAAGGTAACCTGACAGCCCTATCCAGTTATAGGAATGGATTACAAGGAACCAGAATTCTGTAAATGTATACATGATTTCAGGAGCTGCGGTGGCTCAAGTGGTTAAGACGCTGAACTGCAGGCTGTGGAAGGTCAGTAGTTCAGCAGTTCGAGACCCGGGTGCCGCATGACGGAGTGAGCTCCCGTCTCTGGCTCCAGCTCCTGCCAACCTAGCAGTTCGAAAGCAAGAAATTGCAAGTAGATAAATAGGTACCACTTCGGTGGGAAGGTAACAGCGTTCCGTGCGCCTTGGTGTTTAGTCATGCCAGCCACATGAC
Organism: Gekko japonicus; assembly: GCF_001447785.1. NCBI lineage: Eukaryota > Metazoa > Chordata > Lepidosauria > Squamata > Gekkonidae > Gekko > Gekko japonicus. The sequence continues at coordinate 1,571 of NW_015168308.1, read as the reverse complement.
CACGGAAACGTCTTCGGACAGCGCTGGCTCTTCGGCTTTGAAACGGAGATGAGCACCGCAACCCTAGAGTCGGATTCGACTGGCTTTCGAGCAAGGGAACCTTTACCTTTTATACATGATTTCAGTGTAGGCTTCCAAAAGGCTTTCCTCCCCCTCTTGAAACCTTTAATTCTATTGGTTGGATCATACTAATACAGTGAATATTTGGTATAGCTTAGAAACCTACAGAAGCATATATTATACCTCAGCTCATACTAAATTAAAGGAAAGAAGGAGAATGGTGTATGCAGGCCAAAGTCCCAGCACTGGACCATCACAGCATCTGTGGGGAGGGGCCGTGGCTCAGGGGAAGAGTCTCTGCTTGGCATGCAGAAGGTCCCAGTTTCAATCCCTGGTGTCTCCCATTAAAGGACCAGGCAGTAGGTGATGTGGAAGACCTCCGCCTGAGACCCTGGAGAGCCACTGCCACTCTGAGTAGCTAATACTGACCTTGATGGATAACAAAGAGTCGGATTATAATTTTTTTTGTAACTGAGCTGTTTTTAGAGGATTTAACGTGATTTTAATTGTTGTTTGTATTGACTCGTGTAAGCCGCCCTGAGCCTGCTTGCGGGGTATAAATCAAATGAATAACATAAACATAACATAAATAAATAAAAAAATTAAGTAGAAGGCAGCGTCGGGTTTTTTCGTCGTGTGTTCAGCAGTCATGGGGATTTCAAAATTTGCTTTCTGAGTCCTGCCTCCCTTTTTAAAAAAAAATCAGAGCGCAAAGGAGTATTCATTCTATCCGTATGAGCAAGCAAAGGGAAAGATCATCTGAGAAGCACAGGCAGGCAGAGGGCTGGTGTGGTGTAGTGGTTCAAGTGGAATCTGGGAGACCTGGGTTCAGATCCTCGCTATGGCGTGAAGCTCTTGGGCCTAGCCAACATAACAGTGTTGCTGTGAAGATAAAATGGGAGGGAGAATAACGTAAGCTGTCCCAAGCTTCTTGGAGGGAGAGTGGGACAAAGAACTATTAGATAAGTAGGTGGTAAGAAGGAGAAATCATATTACTCCCAAAAAGCCATACTACTCCCCATACAGGGCTGTGACATCTTATGGGTATGGGTTGCCATGTCCCCCCTGACTACTGGCAGGAGATGGTGGGGTAGGGTTGCCATATCCAGGTTGGGAAACTCCTGGAGATTTGGGGATGGAGCCTGGGGAGGGCAAGGACCTCAGTGGGGCTGCAATGCCACAATGTCCACCCTCCAAAGCATCCATTTTCTCCAGGGGAATTGATCTCTGTAGCCTGGAGATGGGCTGTAATTTAGGGGGATCCCCAGGTCCCACCTGGGGGCTGGCATCCCTATATGATATGTCTGCCCTGGGCATAGGTTGGTTTGCGCCACCCTCAACATGATGCTAGTTTGGGCAGTTTGCTGTTGGTTGTTAAAGAGAGAGACAACACGTTCCCCCTGTTGATGGGGAAGGAATGGCCTGCAGGGGGCGAGGTTGGTTGCCCTGTGCTGCAGCTGAGGGTGGCACAGTCAGATTGAATTGACAGGGCCGTGAGACAAAGGAGCAAG
>NW_015168307.1:2159-4519 GCF_001447785.1 Gekko japonicus | reverse complement strand
GAAATAATACATGCTTACCACTCTAAAACTTTCTCTTGTCTGTGCCCCCAAGCGGTCAGCTTGGAGGCAGCAAAAAGGAGGGAAACCAGCTCTTTTCCTTCTCCCTTTTGCAATGGGGTACTCTGAAGCACTGCATCTTTCTTTGCCCAGTTTGGGTGGGGTGGGAGTAATGAGATCTTTATTTATTTATTTATACTTTCAATTTGTACCCCGCTCACCCCCGAAGGGCTCTGAGCGGCTTACACGGTGCATGGTGCAGAGACCTATGCAGAAACCCTAACTATGGCCACAGTACGTCTGGGGTGGGAGCAGCCCTCTACCAGGTACCCTTCAGGCTCTGATCATTCGTTATTTATCTGGCGAGTGAGCGACTTCTTCCAGCTCTCTCTGGTGCAGCTTCCGCGGTCTCCGCTGTTCTTCTCCGACTCTCTGGCGACTCCTCTCGGGGGCTGTTGGTTGCGCAGCCGCGGTGGCCGTCCCAACGTCCTTGCGGCTCCGGACGTCTTCCTGCTGGCCACGTCATCAGCTGCCGAGCCAACCGCCTCCTTGGGATGTCGCTTTCTGCCCTTCCCCTTGCAATACACACATTAAAGGTATTAATTCTGACCCTGCCCAGCTTGGAAGAAAGAGCTCTTTCTCTCCTTTTTGCAATGCAGACATTAAAACTGTTGCTTCTTTCCCTGACTAGCTTGAACACATGGGAAGAGTGTGAGAGCCAGTTTGGTGTAGTGGCTAGGAGCACGGACTCTAATCTGGGGGAAATGGGTTTGATTTCCCACTCCTCCACAGGCAGCCTGCTCGGTGACCTTGGGTCAGTTATGAGTTCTTTCAGAGCTGTTCTCTCAGGAACAGTCCTCGAAAGAGCTCTCTCAGTCTTACCTACTTCACAGGGTGTCTGTTGTGGGGAGGGGATCACCCACTGATTACAATGCTAAGGACTCCTAGGGCAGTATGTAAGTGCTCCACAGACATAATAAGACTGTGTGATTAATGTACTTGATATGTTGTATTACTTTTATCAGGGTCCTTGGTCCCTTTGCAAGCTGTTTTCTTTCTCTTTTGAACAGTTACGCCCGATGCGCTGAGGGATGGAGGTTTGGAGATCTTCAGAGGAGGTCTGTCAACTTTTGGGGCATTTGTAAACATATTTATTTTATTTTATTTATTTGAGATTTATATCCCGCCCTTCCAAGCGGCTCAGGGCGGCTAACAAGCGGCTAATGCCGGATTAAATAGATAAAATACAATAAAACAATATTACACATCCACAATAAAACTCATAACAATATTTAAGGTGCTCTATTTCAAGGTTGTGTGAGAGAGCCATTTTTGGTGTAGTGGTTAGGAGCGCGGACTCTAATCTGAGAGAACCGGGTTTGATTCCCCACTCCTCCACATGCAGCCTGCTGGGTGACCTTGGGTCAGTTACAGGTTCTCTCAGAGCTGTTCTCTCACGAGCAGTCCTCGAAAGAGCTCTCTCAGCCTCACCTACCTCACAGGGTGTCTGCTGTGGGGAGGGGATCCCCCACTGATGATACGATGCTAAGGACTCCTAGGGCAGCATGTTAAGTGCTCCACAGACATAATAAGACTGTGTGATTAATGTACTTGATATGTTGTATTACTTTTATCAGGGTCCTTGGTTTTTATACCCTCTGTAAGCTGTCTTCTTTCTCTTTTGAACAGTTACGCCCGATGTGCTGAGGGATGGAGGTTTGGAGATCTTCAGAGGAGGTCTGTCAACTTTTTGGGCATTTGTAAACATATTCAAGGTTGTGTGAGAGAGCCAATTTGGTGTAGCGGTTAGGAGCGCGGACTCTAATCTGGGAGAACTGGGTGTGATTCCCCACTCCTTCACATGCAGCCTGCTGGGTGACCTTGGGTCAGTTACAGGTTCTTTCAGAGGTGTTCTCTCACGGGCAGTCCTCGAAAGAGCTCTCTCAGCCCCACCTACCTCACAGGGTGTCTGTTATGGGGAGGGTGAGGTTAAGGAGATTGTAAACTGCTCTGAGATTCCTTTGGGTAGTGAAGGGAGGGGTATAAATCCAATCTCTTCTTCTTCTTTTATATCTTCTTTTATATCTTTTTATATCTTCTTTTATATCTTCACCGGGTAGCTGAGGAAGTGGGGTGGGTAAGAACCCAACTCCTAACTAGGGTTGCCAGCCCACCTGGGGGCAGGGGATCCCCCCAACTGCCTATCAGTTCATCATTGGGGGGGACTTACCACCGGTGAAGGGAATCTATGTGCACTGGAAGTATTGTCGTTGTGTCAGTGGCAGTGCAGAGATGCTCTGGTATCTGGACAAAACCTCTATGGTAAAAATGGCTTCTACCGTCAAGTGTTTGCCCAAATACAC
>NW_015168307.1:0-2067 GCF_001447785.1 Gekko japonicus | reverse complement strand
CCAGGGGGTCCCTTCTTCCAGCCGATCCCCCCCCCCCGCTGTGAGCCAGCTTCTGACCAACAGGCATTTTGTTCTGCGACTGCCTGAGTTGCTTGCTGCAATCCAAGATGCCCCTGATCGACTCGCAATCTGATCATGAGTGTCAAACAAGGTAAATTCATCAGCCGGGCAGGTTCACTGAGAAATTCATGGCATCCCTGGCCTGATCCCCTTTGGAAGACATAATAAGCAAAAGCGCGTATTGTACTTTTCCCATTTGTTCATTTTCTAAGAGTTTCCCCAAGTGTAGCAGCATCGTTTCATTTTTTTTCTCTTGAGCAGATGTTCCTCCAGAGTCTGGGGACCGGTTGTTGAAGACCCCTGAAGCAGGAGCTAAAGACGTGTCCCCAGTTGATTCTTCTGTCTCTTCTTGTACGTTGATCTTAACTCCTTTTGACAATGCCACGTCATAAGCAAAAGCAGGGCTTTTTTTGTAGAAAAAGCCCAGCAGGAACTCATTAGCATAATAGGCCACACCCAACAGCAGGAACTCATTAGCATATTAGGCCACACCCCTGATAACACAACTCATTAGCATATTAGGCCACATCCCGTGCCTTCCCTTGGCTTGCTGGGGCACCCTGCGACTGCAGGAAGCCCAGGCAAGCCGGCCCTTGGACACGCCAGGGGAGGCACGGGGAGGCATTTAAATGCCTCCCCGATCCTTCCAGGGCCCCCCAGGCCTGCCCACCTCAGAGTCGCCATGGGGGTGTCGCTCTCCAGGCCTTCCCTCTGTAGCCACACATGTGCAGAGGTTTTGGCTGTAGTGGGCGTGGCCAACTCTGAAGCCAGCCGGAACTCCGTTCCTGTGCGTTCCTGCCCAAAAATAGCCCCGAGCAAAAGCATGACTGCACTCCCCCCCACCCATTTTCTAAACGATTTGCAAAGTGTAACCGCGTGGTTTCTTTCTTGTCTTCAACAGATGTTCCTCCGGAGTCTGGCGACATGTTGCTGAGGACCCCTGAAGCAGGAGGTATCGATGGTCAGTGTTGGGAAGGCACCATCAGACAGCTTGTGAGATATCTATGGGTCAAAGAGGGTCGTGTTGAGAAGACACCGTCAGACAGTTTGTGGCTGTGATCACACGCACAATTAGCCCCGACATAGGTGTGAATGCCGGGCGGATTTAAAGGGCGCAATCAGACAACAACATTTGGGAAGCGCCCCGTGGCCATCAGCAACCCATTCTGCTCCGCCGCAGAAGCGGAGTTAAAAGACACCGGGGGAAATCCGGTAGTAAACGGGTTGCGATGGGCCACAGATGGACTTTCCTGTGTCTGATCGCTCCAGTGTGCTCTCATGGTGTCGGGACGGTCTGATCAGGCTATCCCGATTCCATACTGTTGTTCCCCCCCACCCCTTTGCAGTATGCACACCATCGCAAACTCCATAGGGAGCCATAGGTGCAGAGGTGCGATTCATCAATCCCTCGTTTAAGCGCATGGGGGGAAAACGGGAAAACAAAAAACCCGACTCACCCACAGTTGCGTCTGATCACACACTGACGGAATGTGCCCACAGCTCCAAAGGGAGGTGTGATCATGCAACTGCGAGTCAAATTCCTTTGGAGGAAATAGCCTTGCTCCCCGCCCCATCTTTCCTGTCACGTGTGACTGCAACCTGTGAGTGTTCTGTGGGTCAAAAGGGGCCATGTCGAGAAGACACCCTCAGAAAGTAGGTGAGAGCTGTGTGGGTGAAAGGGGTCAGAGGCGGTCTTGGATCAAAGAGATCTGGGAGCTCAAACCATTTCTAAATTGAAGGTGACAACCGAGGTGGGCTCAGAAGGCAGTGCTAAGCCAGATCAAACTTAATGGAGCTTTGGGGGGGGAGGGGAACAAGTGCCTAGTGTTCCTTCTCTGGATTCACATTGTCATCGGAATGCAAGCAGGCATTAGAGGGCAGGAAGAGCCTTGCTTGAGTCAACCTCAAGTCTAGCTTGCTCGGGTTTCCCACAATGTTCCACCAGAGGCTCCTAGGAAGTCCACCAGCAGGGCCTGATGGTTAGCGACCTCTTCATCCGTTATCTCC
>NW_015168306.1:2977-5366 GCF_001447785.1 Gekko japonicus | reverse complement strand
CAACATTGTTTGCATATCATTTGCAGTCAGAGGAGTACCGCCTGCTTTTAATTGGGAGAGACCTCCCCCTTGGCTAGGAGAGGGAGATGGAGATGGTTTTTTAAAAGTTCCTGATGCCATTTTACTTTTATGGTTTCCCTCTTAGATCACAACTTGGTATTCTTAAATTACTGTTATTATTATTATTGGGGTGTTTTATTATTATTTTTGTTTGTTTGTTTATTATTTTTTTCACAGTGTTTTGGTGTCAGTATTGGTATCAATTTTTCCCCTCTGTATCACTTTAAGCCACTTTGGAGCAGGTTCCTGTTATGTCTTATTTTGTTTTTTTCTGTTTATGTATTTTTTCCTAGTTTTTCTCTCTATTTTACCTCCTACTTTTCTTAATCCTACTTCTACTTCTTATTTCAAGCTCCCTTTGTTTATTTTTTCCCTCTCCGTTTTTTGCGTAAGACTCTGATCTTTTACAACAGTATTTTATGCCTATTATCCACTTCTTCCCGCCGTTTGCGCAAGTCCCCGGCTGCTTACTACGTAGTCCTACTTTACAGCTGTTATTAATCTCTCCTTTCTTCTTCCGTCTTTTGCGTAAGTCCCTATTGCCTCCTTTTGCCTATTACACTGTCTCCAACTACTGACGCTGTCGTTTTTTGCACACGCTCTCTCTTCGGCTCTCCACGCCCCGACCGTTTGATGCTCGGCACGCCACTCTCCGCTCAGCTCAGCTCCACTCCTTCCGGCTCCTATTGCCTCCTTTTGCCTGTTACGCCGTCCCCGGTCATCAACACTGACGTCCTTGCGCACGCTTCTCCCTGGATCTCCACGCCCCGTCCGTTTGATGTTCGGCACACAGCTCTCTGCTCAGCCCCACTCCTTCCGGCTCCACTCCGTCTCTCTCTCCAACACGCCACTTCGATGCTTTCTCTCCCTTAAAGAGACAGGGGTATAGAGAACCAGGTGTAAGTAATTTACAAAAGTATATCCTTTCCGAGTCTTTCAATCTTTCAGTTACTTATTTACTTATTTCCTGAGTTAAATTTCCTCCCCTTGCGCTGTTATCACCTTCTTTTTACCTCTATAAGGAAAACTCTTTATAAGGCTACTTTTTTTTTTTTTTAACTTATTCCTTCTCTTCTAAGCGCAGTTATATTTTATTACTAAGCATTCACCAATGTATAAAGCTATTCTATATCTACTGGATATATTTGAAAAAATTAATAGTTCACTTAGCTGCGGGTTGTATCTCCTCTGTTCTATTCTCCCCCTTTGGTTTTCTCGTGCCTCGGCTTGTGCAGACGGTCGATTCTTCTCGCCGCTCTGCCTCCTGCACTTCCAAGCTTCGGAACAGCCTCCTTTGTCCCTGAGAGAGTTGCCACTTCCCTCAGAAGTCAGCCCAAGTTCCCTGCCAAAGTCCTTTCTTCATGTAAGGGCTTTTGTTCGATATTGGAACATTTTTGAAAGTGAAGGAGAAGTTGGACGCTCAGAGCAACAAACTCTGCGTCCTCCCTCGTCGAAACCGGAAACCAGAGTCCACACTGCTGGACCTCCTGATGGCACCTGGCATTTTTGGCCACTGTGTGACACAAGACTGTTGGACTGGAGGGGCCATTGGCCTGATCCAGCACTGGCTTCTCTTATGTTCTTAACTCAGTCTGGGACAAGTGATGCTCTGTATTCTTGGTGCTGGGGGGTGGCAGCAGTTGGAGGGCTTCTAGTGTCTTTGCCCCACTGCTGGACCTCCTGATGGCACCTGGTATTTTTGGCTACTGTGTGACACAAGACTGTTGGATTGGAGGGGCCATTGGCCTGATCCAACACTGGCTTCTCTTATTTTCTTCTCAGTCTGGGGCAAGTGATGTTCTGTATTCTTGGTGCTGGGGGGGGGGCAACAGTGGGATGGGTTCTAGTGTCCCAGCCCCACTGGTGGACCTCCTGATGGCACCTGGTATTTTTAGCCACTGTGTGACAGAGTGTTGACTAGATGGGCCATTGGCCTGATCCGACACTGGCTCAGTCTGGGGCAAGTGATGTTCTGTATTCTTGGTGCTGGGGGGGGGGCAACAGTGGGATGGGTTCTAGTGTCCCAGCCCCACTGGTGGACCTCCTGATGGCACCTGGTATTTTTAGCCACTGTGTGACAGAGTGTTGACTAGATGGGTCATTGGCCTGATCCAACACTGGCTTCTCTTATGTTCTTATCTCAGTCTGGGGCAAGTGATGTTTTGTCTTCTTGGTGCTTGGGGGGGGCCAACAATGGGAGGGCTTCTAATGTCCTGGCCCCACTGGTGGACCTCCTAATGGCACCTGGTATTTTTGGCACTGTGTGACACAAGGTGTTGGACTGGAGGGGCCATTGGCTTGCACAGTAGAACCCTTATGGCCTACTGAC
>NW_015168306.1:0-2638 GCF_001447785.1 Gekko japonicus | reverse complement strand
AAGTGACGTCACAGGAAGTGACGTCACAGGAAGTGACATCACAAAAGTCTCCTGGCTCCACCCCCAAAGTCTCCTGGCTCCACCCCCAAAGTCCTCAGATATTTCCGAATTTGGATTTGGCAACCCTAACAGCAGGAGGATACCCTCCTCGAGAGGCAGGGGATATCTGAAGGTCAGACTGGAAAACCACAATTTTAGGTGACCACCTACTTTGAATTAGGGTTATGCAGAGATAGGATAGGGGATGTAATGCTTCCATCCCTGCATGGGGGTCTTTCCATGGAACTTCTATGTTCTGTATCAGGCACGAAGGTTACCTTTAAAAGATATGGTCACCACATTGACTACTTCAAGTCTCATTTCCACTGTGTGTATGTGGTTGCTGATTGGCTAGTGTTGGAGGCGGCTAGCCTGCCAGTGACTCTGCACTTGCGCAGTGCCATCTGAGGCACCCCCATTGCTGGCCTTCAAGTGTTACTATCTCCACCCTCCTTCGTCTTCAGTCACACGGAAGTGGCAGCAGGTGGGTCCTCTTGGGCTGCTGGTACCCGGAGCAGTCAATCTGGCAAAAGGGTTGGGCATTTGTGGGGAAAGGCAGCAAGCCCGCCTCACTTCTTTACCATAAGGCACCTTGTGAAGTTTTCATCCTAATTTCCCAGCTTTACTTTAATAAATAAAGCACAGATGGATCCAGCATCTGTGTTTTTCACATCCCCTTAGACAGCTATTGCTAGTCAGTGCCTCATTACTGGGAGCCAGAACCTTCCTACATCCATGCAGCCTGTTAGAAGACAAGCGCTCTCCGGGTCACATCATTAGAGAAGCTTTAATCCTTTAGAACAATTTTTCAATACTCTTTACACCAGGGACTTACTCCTACAAATCCTGTTTATACAAGACAAGAGTAACACAGGAAGAAACTATTTGTCTCTGATCTCTGCAAAGGAGGAGAGCAAACCTGAGTCCTCAGGGGGGCTTTCTCTCACTTAAACTAACCAGGAGGGGATTAATCAAAGAGATCTCGACGGCTGGGTACAGAGCTCTACCATCATCCTGATCAATGGATAGCATAACAACGGAATCACAACCTCTAGTGTTTTGCAGGCAAGGAAAGATGCACCGTTCCCATTGCTTCTGCTCTGAGCCAACAAAACGAGCAGTTTAACAGTACAAATCCTATGCAGAGTTCTTCCGGTTGAAGCCCATTTATTTCAGTGGGTTTAGAAGGCTATGGACTCTGTTTAGGATTGTACCGGTAGCCTTCTAGAAGGTAGCGGCTTTATTGTTTTCTGTGGTGCAGGGGTCAGGGTGTTGGAGGGAAGCCAAGAAAGACTTGGGAACAAATCCCCCCTCAGCTGCAAAGCTTGTTGGGCTGGGGACTCACTCTCAGCCTAATCTACTTTATAGGGTTGTTGTGAAGAAAAATGAGAAGGTGGATCGGGTCTGTCTTCCTGAGTTCCTTGGAAGAAGGATGGGATAAAGATATAATCGATCAGTGGTGCCATGGTTTTTAAGAATGAAGAACTTCTACCGCAGTTTGAACTGGTCTGATCCAGCCGGGCTCTTTTTACGTTCATTTAGACAGCATTATAGTGAAGGCAAGACTCAGGTCTTCTGCTAGAGCTCTCAGTTGCACACCAATTAGCACTTCTGAGAAGACTTTGCAGCATCACTTGCCCCAGACTCCCTATCTATACCTTGTATAGATCAGTGGTGCCATGATTTTTTAGAATGAAGAACTTCTACTGCACTTTGAACTGGTCTGATCCAGCCGGGCTCTTTTTACATTCATTTAGAAAGCATTTCATTTAGAAAGCATTATAGTGAAGGCAAGTCTCAGGTCTTCTGCTAGAGCTCTCAGTTTCACACCAATTAGCACTTCTGAGGAGACTTTGCAAAATACTAGAGGAGTCAAAAAATTGTATAAACAGAAACTTTATTTTTATAAGAATCTGGTACAGCATCAGTGCCCAGGTGGGTTGCCAGCCTCCAGGTGGGGCCCAGAGTTCTCCTGGAATTACAACTGATCTCCAGACTACAGAGATCAGTTCCCCTGGGTGAAATGGCCACTTTGGAGGGTGGGCTGTATGGCACCACATCCTTTTGAGCTGCATCCCTAACTCTGGCCACCCAAGGCTCTGTCCCCGAACCTCCAGGAATTTCCCAAACTAAAGTTGGCACCCCAGGGCTTTCTTTGATGACATGCTAGAACACAAACTGGCTGATGTGTGGTCCAGACCTGAATCTGCAAAAGGCTGATTCCCGATAAGAGCTGTCCTTGAAAAAAGAGCAGTTCCTGTCAGAGCTCTCTCACAGGGTGTCTGTTGTGGGGAGGGGAAGGGAAAGGAGTTTGTAAGCCGCTCTGAGACTCCCTTGGGTAGTGAAGGGCAGGATATAAATCCAATCACTTCTTCTTCAAGGCCAAGAAAAAAAACAACCCTTCAAGCTTTGTAACATTTACTGCACTTCTACATTTCCTTTCCTAACCTTGTATACAGAAAGTTGGAAAGGATGTGCTCTGTGTACGTATCTGTGGCATAATTTTTTTTTTTGGTTCTGCTTCTAGTGTGAGATGTCTGGGGGGGGAGGTAAGAGCTCAATAATGAAGTCTCCAGTGCAAAACACAAGGTGGTTGCCA
>NW_015168305.1:0-5767 GCF_001447785.1 Gekko japonicus | reverse complement strand
GGCGCCTGGTTGTGCCTACATGCCAGGAGTCACGTATAGCATATAGGAGTGGTTAGAGTTTAGGGATCACATGCTGCAGGTGTGGCCTTCAATACTACTGACCATTCAAGACAATTGGACACTCCCAGGTCTACTTCAATTGGCTCCTGGCCAGAGCTCATTTGAAACCTGGAATTGCCCTATATCAGTCTAAACCCATAGAGAAGAGCTCAGATTTTCTTGCTCTGTCTCTCTCTCTCTGTTCCTGGATGTACCCTGACGTGCTGTCTCTGCCATGTGGCCTGAGACAGAACAAAGAACTCTTTTGTGCAGCTGAGCACATGGCTGCATGCTTACAAAGATGGACCTCTTACTCCAAATCCCTTGGAGCTCTTGGATTATTGCCATGGACTATCCTGGACTAGTAACCATACCTGATGTTGGTAAATATGCTTCTTATTATGTAGTTAGGCAAAATATTGCTTAGGATGTTCTTTTCAAGTCTTTCTAGTCTGATGGCAAGCCTGTCCTGAATAAACTATTCTTGTTATAAATAGTGTCTGCTTGATGTGCAAACTGACTCCAAGTTAACTCCTGTGCCTGCACTGCTCACCACCTTATGCTACCTTGCTAAGAGTATTCTTGTATAAAGTCCCAGAGGCCAGTTAAGAGTCTGAACCTTGCTCTTGGACTGGAAGGGGACTATAGTCAAAAAGGTTCTGGTGGCTCTTGTCTTGAAATCCAGAGAGACTATCTCTCCTGGGTTCTTGTGTAATTTATTGTTTCAGTAAAAGATTCTTTCCCCTTCCATTCCTGGACTGGGCTGGGGAGGAGAGAGAATCTTTACATGGTGTCTTTTTTCTTGTGGGATCTGAACTGGAGTCCAGTTTTGCCATCATCTTGGGTATCTTTACCCTATGTGTGCAGAGCTTGCTCAGACTGGTGAGAAAGTTTTTTTTTATTTTAAAATAGTGCTAGCTAGGAATTTGGCTACTATGGCTGAAGGAGGTGATTCCTTCAGCATGGAAAATGTATCTCTGCTCACTGTGGATGAAGTGAGGGACCAGGATGAGTTCTGGGATGCTGCTGATGCTGGAGACCCGGTTGTACGTCCAAGGAGAGCCCCTTTATACCAGAGAGAGGTAGAGCAGACGACTGGCTGTTTGCTGGCTCTAGAGACCCTCCTGGTGCACGGGAGAATGAGGATTGGAGTCTGCCTCGACGCCCCTCTCATCTCCGCTCTTGGGACCAGCCCGCAGCCTGGCATGCAAGGGGTCAGGACGTCACCAGCCACCACAAACCCGGTGCTGAAGGATTTTCTGGAGGTCGGAGGGAGCTGTCCACAGCCAAGCCTCGACAGTCTGCTGATGATTCCAGCCAGAAGGATGGTGAGCATATTCCTCGTGACCCCCTGAAATTTGTTGCCCCCTGGGATGTGGACAGAAGGATGTTTCCTTACTTCAAACAAGGGCAGGACGTGCGGGGCAGGACGTGCTCGGATATCTTACCCTTTATGAGCAGACCTGCAGAGACATTGGGTTACACCCCAAACACTATATGCTGGTGTTAAGATCTCAATTGTCTGGTGGACTGGCTGATCTGTTAGGGACCCTTAGTGGCCCTGATGCTTCAGACTTCCAGAAATTCAAACAGCTAGCCTTGAAGAGGTTTGGCTTATCTGCTGAATCCTACAGGAGATCTTTTCGCAAGGTTGAGCGACATTCTCCTCCTGATAACTATCCGCTGACTGCGGCTTGCCTAACCCAGAATTTGGATCACTGGCTGAGTGCTGAGGGGGTGCACAACTTAGCCTCCCTAAGAGAACTGTTCCTGAAGGAACAATTTTTCCGGTTGCTGAGTGATGAACTTGCAGCCCTTGTGCGGGACCGGAAACCCACCACGCTCGAGGATGCCGCTGAACTTGCCCTAAGCATGCGAGAGCACACAGAGAGAGGTTATGGGAGACCTGCTCGCCCTGCTGCTGGGAATCCTCTGCCTCCCTCCAAGTCCAAGGCTCCCTCACCTAAGCCACCCAACTCAGCTGAGAAGTGGAAGACCCCTCCCACGTTGCCGGTCAAGAAACTTGTGGATCCCAAATCTGGTTTGAGCTTTGAGTGCAAGAGTTCCTCACACAAACGTGCTGCATGCCCATTATGGCAGGTGAAGAAAGGGACTCCACCCGCTACAATCAAGCCCCAGGTTCGTGTTATTCAACAGCTGGAGCCTGCAGGCCCTGCACACCTGACTCCGGTGAACCTACCATCTGAGGCACCAGAGACAGTGACTGGCCCACAAGCCTCCATCTCCTTGGTGAGTTTTGCATCTTTCATCGACCAAGGACAACTGGAATGGGTGCGCAAGAAGTACAGTCATGAGATTACAGTGAACGGTGTGACTGTGAGTGGACTCTATGATACTGGTGCCGAAATAATGTCTGTGCATGAGTTCATAAGGATCAGCTTTTGTCTAAGGAAATGTTGGTGACTCCTTATGAGTCAGGAGCCATTTCTAGAAGGCTTGCTGAGGTTGACGTGAGTTACCAGCATTATCAAGGTAAAACTATTGTCTTAGTACATAAGATGTGTGTAGCTAAGGTCCTTATTGGCTCTGACTTAGCTTATAAATCTGCCTTGGCTGAAATAGAGCCCACTGTTGAGGGAGGGGGGGAATCCCCACCTGGCCGCTGTCCAGAGTCCTGAAACCCCAAGCCTCCCTGTCCCTGTCCCAGTTCTGTCAGCCACCACTGAACTGACAGTCACTGCTTCTCACACAGACAGTGAGAAGGGGGGAAATTATTTTTTGGAAGCTGTCTCTGAGTTCCAGGGAGATGGGAAGTTCAGAGAAGCCCAACTAGCTGATCCAACCCTTGAGGACTGCTGGCAAAGTGTCCATACTGACCCCAGGGCGACTGCTGAACTGCTGATCGCAGGGTGAAGTTTATTGTTAAACATGGCCTTTTGTATCACCAGTGCCAAACCAAGGCACGTGGGGAACTTGAGCAGCTTGTTGTCCCACAACAATACCGTGAAATGGTGTTGAAATTGGCCCACGAAAATGTGTTTGCTGGTCATTTTGGGAGGAAGAAGACCTTAGAGAAACTATCAAGGTCCTTCTACTGGCATGATGTGTATGATGCTGTCAAACGGTTTGTGCAATCCTGTACGATCTGCCAAATCGAAGGGTATGAAAGGGACAAACCCAGGGCCCCTCTGCAAACCCCAGCTCTCCCAGAGGAAGTTTTTGCTAAGTGGGGTGTAGATGTATTGGATCCCTTACCTTACCCCAGGAAAACTGGAAAGAAGTATCTCCTTACTATTATAGACCATTTGTTCCATTTTCTCTCGGTCATACCCCTAACAAACATCGGGGCTAAGACCATTGCTAATGCTTTGTTGGTTCAGTCGACCCACTGGGGACTGCCAAAGACCCTGGTTACTGATTTTGGGTCCTCTCTTGTCAGTGGTCTTATGCAAAAGGTCTGTGAGATATCCCAGATAGACCACCAGCTGTCAATCCCGTATTGTCATTGGGAGAATGGCAGAACTGAAAGGATGAACAAAACTATTGGTCAGATGCTCCGCATGTACACAGCTGACTATCATAAAGATTGGGAGCAACATCTTTGTTACTTAGTGGCAGCCTATAATGACACGTTTCAGGAGTCACTGCAATTCAGCCCAAATGAATTGGTTTTTGGCAAGACTCTGAACACCCCTCTACGTATGCTTAAACAGCAATGGGAAGGTGTTTCAGATTTGCGGCCTGTCTCAGTACTGGAGTACTTCCAAAAGCTGAGAGAGTCATTGCAAGGTGTGTGGGAAACAGCCAAAAAGCACCTTGTCAAGGCCCAGAAGACGCAAAAGTGATTCTATGATAGAACTGCTGTGCCCCGGGAGTTTTTACCTGGCAACCAGGTCCTGATGCTTAGACTGGTGAGGAGTCACAAGCTGGTTGCAAAATGGTTTGGTCCTGGTAAAATTGTGGAAAAACAGATTGCTGTGCACTATCTGGTAGAATGTGAAGCTGAG
Organism: Gekko japonicus; assembly: GCF_001447785.1. Taxonomy (NCBI): domain Eukaryota; kingdom Metazoa; phylum Chordata; class Lepidosauria; order Squamata; family Gekkonidae; genus Gekko; species Gekko japonicus. Next base: position 1,760 of record NW_015168305.1, on the reverse strand, counting down.
CATTCTCAACCTAAGCTATATCATGTAAACAGCTTGAAAAAGTTCTTTGAAAGGGCGCATAATGTGTTTGCTTACCATCTAAAGGGTGATGTACCAGACCAACCCTTGGATTTGTTTGAAGAATGCAAACAAGAGGGAGGCCTTGACCAAGTAGTACTGGATCCTGCCTGTACCCCTGACCAGGCAGAGCTGTTGAATGAGGTGCTGCAGGAGTTCAAGGAACTATTTACCAGTGTGCCTGGCAAGACACATTTGATCACGCACACTATCAAAACTGAGAACGTAGCACCAATCAGTTCTCACCCCTACAGGGTTAGTGGGAAACATGGGCAAGAAATTGCTAAAGAGATCCAAGAGATGTTGGATCTTGGTGTAATTGTCCCTTCAAGGTCCCCTTGGGCTTCCCCTGTTGTCTTGGTACCAAAGAAAGATGGTGAGGTGAGATTCTGCGTGGATTACCACCGTCTTAACACGATTTCGGTCCCGGATTTCTTCCCTATGCCTCGCATAGATGATATGATTGAGAGGTTGGGCCGTGCCAAATACATAACTGGCAGGTTGGTCTAGATGAGGACGCCAGCGTGAAATCTGCCTTTATTACACACCTTGGGCTGTATCAATTTGTTGCCATGCCCTTTGGGCATCGCTCCGCCCCAGCAACCTTCACAAGGCTCGTTAATATCTTGCTGTCAGGCTTGTCTGACTTTGCCATGGCCTATTTAGATGACCTGGCTATTTTTAGTGAGTCTTGGTCTGAACACATGTCCCATTTACACCAGATGTTGACTAGAATTAAGGATGCTGGCCTCACGATAAAGGTGCAGAAGTGCCAGTTTGGCCTTGCTGAAGTTGAGTACTTGGGACACAGAGTGGGGCTTGGAGGCATTAAGCCTCTGGAGGCTAAGGTGCAGAGCATTCTGGAATGGCCTGTACCCACTACAAAAAAGGAGGTTCAATCTTTCCTAGGGCTAGCCGGATATTACAGGAGATTCTGCGCCCACTTCAGTGCTCTCTCCAGTCCCCTAACTGACCTGTGCAAGAAAAAACAACCTATTAAAGTGGTGTGAAGTGTCAAAAAGCCTTTGATGCCTTGAAACAAGGCCTTGTCAACTCTCCTGTGCTGCTAGCTCCCGACCCTGCCCAAGATTACATTGTGCAGACCGACGCCTCTCAAAATGGGGTTGGCGCGGTCCTCTGTCAGAAGGGTCCTGATGGGGAGTTACACCCTGTAGTGTTCTTAAGTAAAAAGTTTGTGCCCAGGGAGAGACGCTGGTCTGTCATTGAAAAAGAGTGTTTTGCAATTGTGTGGGCTTTGACTAAGCTGAGACCGTACTTATGGGGAGTCAAGTTCCACCTGCAAACAGACCACTCTCCTCTGTGTTGGCTGGACCGAGTGAAGAACTCCAACCAGGAATTGTTGAGATGGAGTTTAGCGTTGCAAGATTATGATTTTTCTATCTCGCATATTAAGGGGTCTCAGAATATTACTGCTGATGCTTAATTTAGAGTTCACCATGACCAAGACCCCACCCTTGCTGTTGACTGAATGTTCTAACCTGTTTTGTTTCCTTTCTGTGACTTGAACTGTATTGGATTGTCATGTTGTAAGCTGTGCCTGAAGTGAAGATGTAACTTCATGAAGTGAAATGATTTTTTGTTATTTCTGGAATGTTTCTGTATTCCTATATAATGCTGTATTCTGTACGTGTCTAATGACTCTGCTGTGATATGTAGTGTAATCCTCAAATGTATGCATGTTC
>NW_015168304.1:0-5744 GCF_001447785.1 Gekko japonicus | reverse complement strand
TTTGCCTTGAAAACCCCACAGAGTTCCCAGAAGTCGGCTGCAGCTTGATTTGATGGCACTTTCCTCCACCACCAAAGCAATAAGGGGCTATTTCTTTTCAATAACTTTCACTAGGGGGTTGCCCGACCCCCCCCCCCGGCCACTGGCAGGGAGGGGGTAGTGTTGCCAGCTCCAGGTTGGGAGACTTGGGGAATGGAGCCTGGGGAGGACTGGGAACTTAGTGAGGGTACAATGCCACAGGATCCACCCTCCAAAGCATCCATCTTCTCCAGGGGAACTGATCTCTGTCGTCTGGAGAGGAGCTGTCTTTCCAGGGTGGGTGGGTGGATCTCCAGGTCCCACCTGGAGGCGGGCATCTCTAACTTTCACCCCCACCCAGCCCCATAGCTAGGGAATTTTGGGGGAGGGGGCCTCAGGGGGCCCACCAGCTAATTAAATGAAAGTACAATGCAGGTGGTAAGTTGGAGCACTTTGGAGGCAGCCCGGGAGGGAGGGGCCCCAGAAGAAACACTAGGGGGCCAGGCCCCATGGGCCCCATGTTAGCTACGGGCCAGCCCCCACCCCCACCTTTTCAGGTACTTTGGTGAAATTGTTAAGGTTAAAATTTGTAGGGGGCTTGTATTTCATTCCAATTATCATTTATGATTAGATATTTAGTTTTGCCTTGCTTGCTTCATACATGACTCAGTTTGTTTCTGAGCATATCAGTACATGTACGTCGTTAAAAAAAACATTAGATGAACACATTTTGGCTTTGAATACTGTACAGAATTGGACCTGTTGCTAAACAACACTGTAAGCATGTGTTGTTTTAAACTGTACATTAGTTAAGACAAATTAGTGCTAAGAATACTGAAGTGAATTGCCTTAAATTCAAGCACTTCATTTTAACTAGAATATATGTTCACTAGTTGCCTTCACAAGTTAGTCCCGGCAAATCGAAGAGTGTGTGTTAACACAGCCCTTTTATCCTGATGGGACCTGCCATGAGAATTTATTTATGTACACCCTTCCTTTCTCCCCAGTGGGGTCCCAAAGCAGCTTTACAGGATTCTCCTATTCTCCATTTTAGTCTCACAACAACCCTGTGAGGTGGGTTAGGCTGAGAGGGTGTGCCTGGCCTGTGGTCACTCACGACACAGCAAACTTCCGTGGCAGAGTGGGGATTCGAAACGGTCTCCCTTATCCTAACCCGACACTAACCTCTAAATCCCATTGGTTCTCAAGGGACTTTGATTTTGGCCTGATGTCTTGAAGAAAATAAGTTTCAGACCTTAGTTCTGTGTAGATGTCCATCAGAACAGAAACACAACAGTGGACGAGCTCCAGGCCATTGGTTTGCATTCTGTAGGGAACGTCCAGCTGCAAGTAGCTGTAAACATTTGAAGAGTTCATCTTAATAGAGAAGGTTAGGGTTAGGGTTAGGGTTAGGGTTAGACTCCACTTTGGAGTCTTGTCCAAATGTGTGTTGTTTTTTGATTACAATAAATGATCCCTTCCCTTTGGACAACCCCCACTGTCAGGGCTTTTTTTGTAGAAAAAGCCCAGCAGGAACTCATTAGCACAATAGGCCACACCCAACAGCAGAAACTCATTAGCATATTAGGCCACACCCCATGTCACCAGAAGTGTGGTCATCCAGCTACACCCACCTTTTGCTACATGACTCAGTTTGTTTCTGAGCATATCAGTACATGTACGTCGTTAAAAAAAACATTAGATGAACACATTTTGGCTTTGAATACTGTACAGAATTGGACCTGTTGCTAAACAACACTGTAAGCATGTGTTGTTTTAAACTGTACATTAGTTAAGACAAATTAGTGCTAAGAATACTGAAGTGAATTGCCTTAAATTCAAGCACTTCATTTTAACTAGAATATATGTTCACGAGTTGCCTTCACAAGTTAGTCCCGGCAAATCGAAGAGTGTGTGTTAACACAGCCCTTTTATCCTGATGGGACCTGCCATGAGAATTTATTTATGTACACCCATCCATTTTCTCCAGGGGAAGTGACCTCTGTAGTCTGGAGATGAGCTGTTAATTCCAGTCCCACCTGGAGCCTGGCATTCTTCGGATGTTATGGTGTGAGAATGATGCATGGATTGCTGGACTTCTGAACCAATACTGAGTAATCCTCCCGATAGTTTTGGGGAGATCTGTGGATAATGAAAGATCCTGCATCTGTACTTCTACATACAATATCCTTTTATTTATGCCTTGTTCTTGCTTCATGACAGTTCACTGTTTTCCACACATAACGATCAGTGATCCGGGATCCTTCCACAGTGCCTTGTAGCTTAGTGGCGATTCATTTAAAGAGTCAACATTTAGTGCCATTTACTCTTCCATTTTTTATTTTCATTTGCCCCTTGATGCATCTGGCACTAGGCTAATATCAGGAACTCATTTGGAATAGTCTTTGGCCGCCAGTACAATAACCGTATTGACACCAAAGTCCCGTAGAAGGCTTAATAGCCTACTGGATAATCACAGGCTATATTACACATTCTTAAAATGAAGTAATTCCAGTAATTCTTCTGATTTGTTCAAAGGTGAGCCAGAAGACCAGGGACCAAGGAGCCTGTAAAGAAGGAAAGAAATTATCATTGTAAAAAAGAAAGAAACAGCTGTTGACCTGGTGAGAAGAATCCTGAAAAAATCTCAGCACAGATTATAATTCTTGAGTAATTAGTTGTTGTAGATTTTCCGGGCTGTGTGGCCGTGGTCTTGGCATTGTAGGACCTGAAGTTTCGCCAGCAGCTATGACTGGCATCCTCAGAGGTATAACACAGAAAGGTGGAGTACTCTCTGTGTAAAGGTGAGAAGAAAAATGGTAGGCAGGTAATTTATATCTACTCAGGAAGGTGGGGGTAGGGCAGGAAACAGGAAACCCCCTCAGGAAACAATCCATATGCAAAAGAACCTCCTCAGGAAACAGCCAATCCATATGCAAAAGGACCTCCTCAGGAAAGCTCCTCCATTAGCATGTCACAGCCTGGGGAATTCCTACATGATAATGACTCAGCCCTACCCCACCTTCCTGAGTGGGGTTCTTTTGCATATGGATGCCGGTGCTATGCGGTTACATACAAGCATCGTTCTTACTCCACAGACTAGGGTTCCCAACCCCCCCACTCTGGCCCGGGGTTTCCCCGATTTTCGGGGCTTCAGTCCACCATCGACCGGCAGCTGGCTGGCAGGGGAAGCTCCACCCCCAAACAGGGACATCGCCGCGCAATGTCCCTGTCATGACGACATTACCCAGAAGCAACATCGTAACACTGCTGATGTTGAGGGGGTGCCACTGTAGTTATGTCCAGACTCTATGGTTTTGAGGGCAAAAAACCCCATAGAGTTTTGCCCAAAAACTAGAGTGGCACTCTCTTGATGTCACCTCCAGGTGATGTCACCATAGCGTGCGGCGCACCTCACACATGTGCCCGAAGTTCCTGCAAAAACCGGAGGGTGTCCCCCCCCCCCTCCGCCGCCAGCAGTCGGTAAGGACCCGGCAACCCTACCACTGACGTTCACTTTGTCATTGTATATAATGACAACACTTAGCAGTGAAAGCTGGGAGTCCAGATGCCAAGTATGCAAAAGGCATCTTGCAGTTGTGTAACACAGCCAGGGGTCATTTCCTGCAGGAGCGCACAGGAGCGGAGCTCCAGCAGTAAAGAGCCCAGTAAAGAGCACATGCAACAAGCCCCACCCCCTGCTCCCAGCAGCCCTCAGTCAGAGCCAGAAGCAGCCAGGTAAGCTGCAAAGCCCGCCCCCCCCCCAGCCCAAAGCAGTCCAGTGGCACCTTTAAGACCAAGTTTTATTCAGGTACAAGCTCTCCCTCCTCTGCGAGGACAGATCTGCACGTTCCCCCCCCCCCCGCAATAGCTAGCAATCCAAAACAGTCCAGTGGAGCCTGAGCAGTGGGTGTTGCCTACTGACACACTTCCGGTGATGTCAGGGGGTGTGGCATATGCAAATAAGTTATGCTAATGAGCTCCTGCACCTCTTTTTCTACAAAATGAGCCCTGATACACAGCAATACAAGCTAATGAGTTTTGAGTATAGTATGCCAAAACATTTTTTTTTAAAGGAAGCTTACCATTCGCATCCATGTTGGTACAAAACCTTTGTATAGAGACAGAAACCCTTCACCTTGAATTGCCTGAAACAGGCAGTCAGTGGATGATTTATACAGCAAACCCCTAGAAGGGATTACAAAAAGCAAAGTTTGATGTCATATTTCTTGAAATAATTCTTCAAAATTTGATTCTTTTTCCTAACCACAGACCTAAATAATACATCATTTAGGATTAATTCTGTCCAATAAAGTATCATAAATGTCTCTTAAATTTTGCATAGCAGCTGTTCTGGAGAGGGTGTTCCGTTCTAACAAATGGACACTTGCCAGTAGCACAGAAGATTAAGGATGCAGCCTGTAGACTGGGTTTTGATCTACGGACTGTATCCTTAATCTTCTGTGCTGTTGGCAAGTGTTCATTTGTTAGAATATCTGCTATGCAAAATTTAAGAACCTCTGGTTCTCAACTGTAATTAAAAGCAGGAAATATTTGACATACCTTCCATGTTCATCTCTTGGTTGATTCATTATTCGGGTTTTGATCACATCTGCAGGAGTACCCAAAACAGCCGCTACCACCCCGGAACATCCACTGTTAAACCAACATTTGAACAAAATACACATATCATAGCCTGCGTGTCCAAAGAAAAGCAAATCCACCTGCCCCCAGGCTTCTGTTTGCCAATGAAACAAGTCCTAAGATTTGTTCACTAAAGGAAAATGGGCACAAATTTTCAAATACAGTTGTGCATTACCCCTGTGCATTTTTTTAAAAAATAAGGCTACCGATTTGCTTTCAATTAGATAAATACAAACAGGGCTATTTTTGGGCAGGAACGCACAGGAACGGAGTTCCGGCTGGCTCCTGCCACACACACCCTAATGTAGCCAATCCTAATGAGTTTTTGCTGTTGGGTGTGGCCTATTATACTAATGAGTTCCTGCTGGGCGTGGCCAACTTGGGAGCCAGCCGGAACTCTGTTCCTGTGCGTTCCTGCCCAAAAATAGCAGGAAATAGCCTGGAAATGGGCACAAATTTTCATATACAGTTGTGCATTACCCATGTGCATTTTTCTAAAAAAATAAGGCTACCGTAATTTGCTTTCAATTAGATAAATACAAATCTAGACTGCAGCCTTGCAAATACCGTCTCAAAGGGTGACTGCTGACTCCCCATTCTGCCCACTTCACTGCTTTTCCTCTCCCCTGTTTTTCCCCTCATCTCCCAAGTGTCCATGTGTGCTACTGTAGCACAGCAGTCTTTTCTCCCTGGCCACCGAAATGCATCACTACAGAATGGCACAATGTTACCAACCTCCAGGTGGGGCCTGGAGACCTCCTGGAATGACAGATCATCCCTAGCTTACAGAGAGCAGTCCTCCTTGGAGAAAATGGCTGCTCTGTGGCATGATTCCCTGCTGAGGTCCTGCCCCAGGCTCCACCCCAAAATCTGGAATTTCCCAAAATGGAGTTGGCAGTCTTACAATGGCGGCGGCTGCCACTCGCCCACCTCCTTCCCACTTAAGCCAGGACAGAGTGGAGAGCCTGGCAGCGATCATAAAACGTCTGCACCTTGGGAAGAGGAGGTGCAACCAGGACTCCCTCCTTACAAGGCTGCCAAACAGGTGACATTTTCAGAACATTTAGCCTGCCAAGATAAAT
>NW_015168303.1:5092-6057 GCF_001447785.1 Gekko japonicus | reverse complement strand
TCTCTTCAATATTTCAAACAGAAGCTGTTGTCAGCTACGCTGCCATGGAGCTGGGGAGAGTTGCTCATAACCTTGCATTCTTTTTCATGCGCTTAATTGCTTAGCAGCTGTAACGCTAATCTTTGATGTTGTACTGGAGAGGCTGTGGTGTCTAACTTTCATGAGAGTTTCTCCGTTCCCAGCTAAGCGACCATTAGAGAGTTGCCCGCACGCGGGCCTCAGCCCAATTGGCCATTGCGGTGGGGGGTGCATACGAATACCCTATATCCCATTATGCGCATAGGTATCCCACCATTCTTAACAGTGCTCTTGTTATTGCATCTACGGCTTTTCAATAAAAGTAAAACCTTCATGGAAGTGTGTACTGAGTTGTTTAGCTGTGGGTTCTGACAGCTGTTTAACAGGACGTCTTTTAATCTGCACAGCCAATCAGAAGCCCTGCTGGGCAAAACCCCCATCTGGCCCCACTCACTTCTTAAAAACACTTGGCAGGACCTAGGAAATGTCAGTGGGCGCCATAGCATTCGGGGGCACCATGTTGGGGACCTCTGTCTTAGACTCTCAAGAGCCCCAGGCACTCTTGACCAATTTGCTTTGGATAAACATTTGGAGCAAAGGTTCATCAGCAGCCATCAGCCACAAGGTACAGATGGAACACTCTTTTCTGATCCAACATGGCTTCTCTTATGTTCTTATGTCTGGGGCAGTGATACTCTGTATTCTTGGTGCTTGGGGGGCAACAGATGAAGGGCTTCTAGAGTTCTGTCCCCACTGGTGGGCCTGCTGATGGTCCCTGGGTTTTGGCCACTGTGTAATACAAGAGTGTTGGACTGGATGGGCCATTGGCCTGATCCAACATGGCTTCTCTTATGTTCTTATGTCTGGGGCAGTGATGCTCTGTATTCTTGGTGCTTGGGGGGCAACAGAGGAGGGCTTCTGGAGTTTTGTCCCCACTGGTGGGCCTG
>NW_015168303.1:838-1067 GCF_001447785.1 Gekko japonicus | reverse complement strand
CCCCATTGCTTGGAGAATATTTTTTAGAATCTCCTCCCAAGATGGGAGATGGGGAATGAGCCAGGAAGTGACCTCATTAAAACAAACAAGCAAATACATTACCACATCAGGGAAACTAGATCTTTTTTTGGGGGGGTAGATTTTTATTTTTAAAAAAACCTTTCAACATACATACAATTTGTTACAAGTACATGAATCTGCCAAATTACAAATGTGTATTCTAATAATT
>NW_015168303.1:0-716 GCF_001447785.1 Gekko japonicus | reverse complement strand
ATGACACACATGTCCTGGCCCAGCAAGGTCTCACTTAGGTCAGATCCAGCACTTATAACAAATGAGTTCAACACCCCTGCTAGAACATGATAGCCAGTGTTCCCTCTAAACTGAGTTAGTGTGAGCTAACTCAGTTTTTTAAGCCTCCAGCTCACACATTTTTGTCTAAGCTCAGGAAGGAGGGCTCTGGAGCAAACTAATTTATGCCGCAGTGCAGGGGTCATTTCGTAGAAAAAGAGCTAGGGGGACTCATTAGCATAACTCATTAGCATATGCCACACCCCCTGACATCACCGGAAGTGTGTCATAAGGCCACACACCCCGCCCCCAACGGTTCTGGCCGCCCCCCTTGCAGCTCCACTGCCGAGCCCCACGAGGGGCCCGGCGGTTGACCTGCAAGGCCGGCGGGAGTGCAAGGAAGCCCCACGAAGGCCCTCCCTGGCCCACTCCAGCACCTCACGGGGGGTGGCGCCCCCCCCCGCGCCCCCCCCAAATGCCCCCTGCCGCAGTGAAATCACTCACTCACAACTTCAACACCAGTAGCTCACAAAGTAGAATTTTTGCTCACAAGACTCCACAGTTTAGAGGGAGGATTACAGCCAATACTAAACTACAAATCTACCACTTTCAAACAACACTAATTCATACGTTTAACAGTTTAACACTTTACTAGTTTATTGGTTTAAGCATTCTACAGATTAACCTGTTTAACAAAT
>NW_015168302.1:0-6013 GCF_001447785.1 Gekko japonicus | reverse complement strand
TAGAGGGAACATTGCTGGCAACCCTAACTGACCCCTGACTACCCCCTGCACTCACTCTCTCTGAATCCTAGAATCACAGATTTGGAAGGGACCTCCAGGGTCATCTAGTTTAATGCAGGAAATTCACAAATAACTCTCCCCCCACATCTCCAGTGACCCCTACTGTATGCCCAGAAGATGGCAAAAAAACCTCCCAGATCCCCAGCCAAAGTGGCCTGGAGAAAAAACGCCAGTGATGCGGATTCTGTGAACGTAGGCAGCCCCCTACAGTAAGATAGGCAGGGAGATAATGATTGGCCGATGGTCACCTAAGCAGCTTCGTGCAGGTATTGGGACCCAGGCTTCCCCAGTTCCAGTCTCACTAACCACACACATGGACACATGAAACTGCCTTTTACTGGATCAGACCTTTGGTCCATCAAAGTCTGTATTGTCTACTCAGACTGGCAGTGGCTCTCCGGGGTCTCAGGCTGAGGTCTTCATAGAATCACAGAGTTCGAAGGGACCTCCAGGGCAACGCTCCCTCTAAGCTGTGGAGTCTTATGAGCAAAAATTCTGCTCTGTGAGCTGCTGGCATTAAAGTTGTGAGCGAGCGATTTGGCTACTGCATCAATTGGTTTGCTCTGAAGCCCTCCTTCCTGAGCTCAGACAAAAATGTGTGAGCCGGAGGCTAAAAAACTGTGAGCTAGCTCATAGTAACTCAGCTTAGAGGGAACACTGCTCTAGGGTTATCTAGTCCAACCCCCTGCACAATGCAGGGAATTCACAAATACCTTCTTCCCCACACCTCCAGTGGCCCCTGCTCCATGCCTAGAAGACGACAAAACTCCTCCAGGATCTCCAGGCCAAACCGATGATTTACTGCTTTACCAAATCAAAGGAACCTCTCTCACACACACATGCACACACCATTCCCTTCATTAATTTGGAAATGCACATCTTTTCTTTGAAGCCATGTGCTGGGGCCAATGGGGGAAAAACAAATCAGCCCGTGAAATGTTTTAAGATTCCCCTCAAGGTCACGCATCAACCCTGAACCGAAACAAAGATCTCCAACGACGCCACGCGCAAGGCGGTCCCCCTCTCCGTCCCCCCAAAAGATGCCCATTCAGCGAACTTCCATTGCTTAGGCGATCCGGGATTTAGAAACAAAGAGGGGCAAACCACGGGCAATTCTCCTTGACACAGTCATTGACACCTCCTGGATCCTCGTTGACCTATGATTTATTTATTTATTTGAAATCTGAAATGTGCTTTCTTAATTGGTTCCATCTACATTTTAATAATGCATTAGCTTGCAATAAAGCCGCCCGGTTCTCGAAATTCCATAATACACAATGCACAAATCACTCTCTTTCTGTCTTCCTTTTCCCTCCCCCCCCCCGCCGCCCTCCCCTCACGCAGCCCTTGACTGAATTGAATTATAAAGCGCTGTTGACGTTCCGTAGAGGGGGTTTGCTTTATTTCTTGCTACATATTTTCTCATTACATTCCCGTATGATTTATTTATGACAGAGCTATGCATATAAAATCTACGCGGCTCCGGAGTTCACATTGCAATGACCGAAGCGGCAGTCCTGGAAAAGTTCAGAGGGATGATTCACAAGCGAATAACTTCTTCTGGCAAACGTCCTTCCCTCCCGCAAAGTTAAGTCCTCAAACATCTTGCCTGCGCTGGAAAGCAGGAGCGGAGACTTCAGTCTGAGCCTTCGAGTAAAATAGCAGGCCCTTCCGCCCAAGGAGACGTTAAAAACAGTTGGCCGAAAGGCCCCGAGCTTCCCCTCCGTGGAAGGGTTCTTAAGCTTGTCTATTATTCATCAGTATAATTAATTCAATCCGCATGCGTTGGTCAAGCCAAATGCAATTAAACAGAAGAAGAAAGCTGAAATGAGGTTATTATTTTTTAAGGGCTTGGAAGATTTTGAGCCGCCTCCTTCTTTACCGGATCATCGGAGGTGTTAGAGCAGGAGTCTCCAAGCTTTTTGGGCTCATGGGCTCCTCTGAAAATTTGGAAAAGGGTCTACATGGGCCATGGTGGCTCAGAGGTTAAGATGCTGAGCTGTCCAGCTTGGCAGTTTGAGACCCTAGCGCGGTGTGACAGAGTGAGCCCCCACCTCTGGCCCCAGCTCCTGCCAACCTAGCCGATCGAAAGCAAGAAATTGCAAGTAGATAAATAGGTACCGCTTTGGTGGGAAGGTAACGGTGCTCCATGTGTCTTGGCATCTAGTCATGCCAGCCACATGACCATGGAGAAGTCTTTGGACAGCGCTGGCTCTTCGGCTTGGAAACAGAGATGAGCACTGCACCCTAGAGTTGGATTCCACTGGCATTCCAGCAAGGGAAACCTCCATGTTTTGGTCCTGTTACATAGAAGCAGCCTTTACAGGTGCTGACTAGAGCTTAGGAGACCTTGCCCAATGTTGAAGAAAAAGAACAGTATTATCCTATAAGGAAATGGAATGAGACTCCCAATGTTCTTTGTTCCTGAGGAAGGACCAGAAGTCTGAAACACTGGAAATTACCTAGGAAAAGTGTTGGATATTTACTTTGGACTCTGTTTTTTTCCTATTATGGCTCTTGTGGGCGCTAGGAAAAGTGTTGGATATTTTCTTTGGAATCTCTTTTTTCCTATTATGGATCTTGTTGTCTTCTGTATTTTCCCATGAGGGATTATATGACTATATATGCATTTCACTTCATTTAAGTCACCTTTAGTATACATTTTCTGCCAGATATTCAGCTCACAGTTGTTTTCCGTTTTCTTTGCTAAGAAGAGAAGAAGAAGAAGAGATTAGATTTGTACCCTGCCCTTCACTACCCAAGGGAGTCTCAGAGTGGTTTACAAACTCCTTTCCCTCCCCCTCCCCCCAACAGACACCCCTGTGAGGTAGGCGGGGCTGAGAGAGCTCTGACAGAAAATGCTCTTTTTCAAGCTCTTATCAGAACTACGGCTTGCCCAAGATCATCCAGCCAGGTGCAAGTGGAGGAGTGGGGAATCAAACCCGGTTCTCCCAGATTAGAGTCTGCGCACTTAACCACTACACCAAACTAACAGTTTGCCTGGAGAAAATGGCTCAATCCCCAAATGTCCAGGTATTTCCCAGCCTGGAGCTGGCAACTCTGAGGTCCTTTCGACATTTGGATCTCATCCCTGGTTTCATCAGAGTTCAACTTGGGACACAATACCTTGCATTTATCCCTGGTTATAACAGCATCTGTTTATCCCGGGACAAGTGTGGGGTGAAACCGGGGTAACCTCAATGTCATGTGGAAACAAAAAATACCCTGAGATAATTACAGGGGTGGATTCGAGTGGAGTGTAGAATGTAAAAACACCCTGAGATACTTACAGGGGTGAACTTGAGTGTTGTGTAGAATGTACAAATACCCCGAGATAATTACAGGGGTGAACTTGCTTGTAGTGTAGAATGTAAAAATACCCCGAGATAATTACAGGGGTGGATTCGAGTGGAGTGTAGAATGTAAAAACACCCCGAGATAATTACAGGGGTGAACTTGCTTGTAGTGTAGAATGTACAAATACCCTGAGATGATTTCAGGGATGAACTCGCGTGTAGTGTAGAACGTAAAAATACCCCGAGATAATTACAGGGGTGAACTTGCTTGTAGTGTAGAATGTAAAAATACCCCGAGATAATTACAGGGGTGAACTTGCTTGTAGTGTAGAATGTAAAAATACCCTGAGATAATTACAGGGGTGAACTTGCTTGTAGTGTAGAATGTAAAAATACCCCGAGATAATTACAGGGGTGAACTTGCTTGTAGTGTAGAATGTAAAAATACCCTGAGATAATTACAGGGGTGAACTTGCTTGTAGTGTAGAATGTAAAAACAGCCCGAGATAATTACAGGGGTGAACTTTCTTGTAGTGTAGAACATAAAAATACCCCGAGATAATTACAGGGGTGAACTTGCGTGTAGTGTAGAATGTAAAAACAGCCCGAGATAATTACAGGGGTGAACTTTCTTGTAGTGTAGAACATAAAAATACCCCGAGATAATTACAGGGGTGAACTTGCGTGTAGTGTAGAATGTAAAAACACCCCGAGATAATTAAAGGGGTGAACTTGCTTGTAGTGTAGAATGTAAAAATACCCCAAGATAATTACAGGGATGAACTTGTGTGTTGTGTAGAATGTAAAAATACCCCGAGATAATTACAGGGGTGAATTCGTGTGTAGTGTAGAATGTAAAAATACCCCGAGATAATTACAGGGGTGAACTTGCGTGTAGTGTAGAATGTAAGTTCAGGGACATGGGTGAACCAGGATTTAAGGTCTAGTGCGGAATCACCCTAAGTAGGGGTCATTAACCAGAGGTCGCCATGACTTCCAGGTGCACACATACTCACACATGCACATAGAAAAAAACTACAAAAAGAAAGAAAATGGGTGGCTTGTTACAAGCCTGCAATTATAGGGACCTGGGACTCTTCACTATTGTTTCCAGTAAATGCCAGGGTGCTGCATCTCAATTCTATTAATGGGATCTTTTTTTCTTGTCTAGCTGAGAAGCATGAAATGGACTGCCAGATGTTTACTGGCTGTTATACATGAACGTTCCTTGTTAGGATGAGCAGATATTATCTTGTATCAGTCCCACTCCCATTGTTACACACCACAAATGGGCCCATGTGGTTGCAGTCAGTGTTCCCTCTAAGCTGTGGAGTCTTGTGAGCAAATATTCTGCTTTGTGAACTACTGGCATGAAAGTTGTGAGCGAGCCATTTGGCTGCTGCGTGAATTAGTTTGCTCTGGAGCCATCTTTCCTGATGCTAAGGCAAAAAGGTGTGGGCCGGAGGCTAAAAAACTGTGAGCTAGCTCACACTAACCCAGCTTAGAGGGAACACTGGTTGCAGCATGAGAGAAGGATCTGAGAGACCCAGGTTCGAATCCTTACTCTACCATGGAAGCCCACTGGGTGACTCTGGGCAAGCCACAGGGTCTCAACCTAACCCACCTCACAGGCAGTGCTCCCTCTAAGCTGTGGGTCCTTGTGAGCAAAAATTCTACTTTGTGAGCTCCTGGCATTAATGTTGTGAGTGAACAATTTGGCTACCATGTCAATTAGTTTGCTCAGGAGCCCTCCTTCCTGAGCTAAGACCAAAATGTGGGAGCCAGAGGCCTAAAAAGCTGTGAGCTAGCTCACACTAACTCAGCTTAGAGGGAACACTGCTCTCGGGGTTGCTGTGAGGGGAAATGGAGAATCGTGAAAGCCATTTGAGGTCCCGTGGGGTATAAATGGAGTAAATAATAAATGTGTGTGTAAAGGAAATTCACAGCACAGCTCTAGGAACACTTTCATGTGGGTGCAATGGGACTCGCTTCGGAGTAGGCCTCCATAAGTGTGCCCTCTCAAGTCCGTGGCCTCATCTGAAATGTGTCAAACCCTGCTATACTCTGCTTGCATAATTCTCGGGGGGAGTGCATTCCTGTGGATGGGGGTGAGGGAGTGAGGGAGTGAATGAGACCTAGAAGATGTAACTTTCCCACACGTCATCCGCCTTCCCCTCCTCTTTCGCTTTCCCAGGGGAAGGTGGCCTTGAACACATTCTTTTGCCATCTCAGACTCTAGATTACTAGGGCACATATCTCTCCTGGTTGGCATGACAGTTAGGTGGAGTATGGCTGTGACGTGTGCCCAAGGGATGGATGGGATTTGCCTGAATTTCCTATAATATGATTGTACCCGCCAAAAGTCTTCTAACACAAGTGACTTTCTGGATCTTGCCTACAATTCAATAAACCTTCACAGTGAGAACGAGAGTTGTTGAGTGTAACTGGACTGGGGGGGTCTGACAAATGGCACTGGAATGATTTCATGTTTTGGTGTGTGTGTGTGTTTCTTTAAATGTTTAGTTTGACTGCAGTACTGTAAGAAGAGTGATAGAGGGAGATAAGTGTGGTGTGATTGGCTGATGACTATGAGTGTGGGAGGTGAGGTGTCTATGAGGTGATTCTGCCTGTGAAGCTTGAAGAGAGAGCATAGTCTG
>NW_015168301.1:5092-6128 GCF_001447785.1 Gekko japonicus | reverse complement strand
ACAGGTATGATGGTCCCAGGCTGCATAGTGCTATAAAGGTCAAAACCATAATTTGAACTGGATCTGGTATTTGATCAGCAGCCAGTACAGTTAGTGCAACACCAGCTGAATGTGCAGCTGCACAGGTGTTGCCATCAGCAAGCATGGTGCTGCATTCTGCACTAGCTGTAATTTCCAGATCAGCCTCAAGGGTAGCCCTGCATAGATTCAGCCTGGAAGTGATTGTTGTGTGGATCACTGTAGCTAAGTCCTGGGAGGAGAGATAGGGAACAAGTTGCCTGACCTGCCACAGATGATGAAAGGTAGACCTGGCAACAGTGACAACCTGGGCCTCCATTGAAAGCAAGGCATCCAGGATCACCACAAGGCTCCTTGCTCTCAGCGCTGGTGTCAAAGGTGCCCCACCAAGTGTTGGGAGCCCAATTTCTGATCCCAAACTCCCACAACTCAGATACAGGACGTCTGTCTTCATTGGATAAATCTCAACCATCTCTGCTGTAACCATCCAAATTATCTGGGGCAGAAGCCATCCATCCATCCATCAGCAGATAGAGCTGAGTGTCATCAGCATATTGATGACAGCCCAACCCAACGCCCCAGACCAACTGTGTGAGAGGATACATATAGATGTTAAATAAAACCAGAGCGCAGATCGCCCCCTGAGGTACCCTGCATCAAGCGGATATCATGGGGACATCCTCTCCCCCAGTGCTACCCTCTGTCCCTGATCATGGAGAAAGGATAAAAGTCACTATAAATCAGTCCCCCATATCCCAACATCAGCAAGGTAGTGGGTCAATAGATCAGTCAACCATGTCAAACACTGCTGTCAGATCTAAAAGCAACAGCAGTGTTAACCCGCCTTGATCCAGATGCCTCTGAAAGTTATCCATGGGGGCAACCAGTGCAGTCTCCACCCCATGGCCAGAGCAGAAGACAGACTGGAAGGGATCCAGTATGGAAGCATAATCTAAGAAGGCCTGTAGTTGTACAGTCACCTCCCTCTCAACTATTTTACCCAGAAATGAAAGGTTCA
>NW_015168301.1:4537-4689 GCF_001447785.1 Gekko japonicus | reverse complement strand
CTTGTCTTGAGGCAAGGTAGTCAAAGACCGAATTGTTCTAAATAAATGGGCTGAGTGAGAGCTAGCAGATGCAATAGAGGCCGCATAGGAGTCTTCTTTGCAGCCTTCACTGCCATCTCATAGGATTTCATAAACAACCTATAAGATGTACT
>NW_015168301.1:0-1385 GCF_001447785.1 Gekko japonicus | reverse complement strand
CTTTGGATGAGGGCCCAGCATCTTCTTGTCCTAAGCTTTGATCACTATCGCTCGCTGTCAATTCTTGTAAGAGTTCTTCTGCCTCTTCCATTGTTGTTATTGTTTTCTTGCCTTTTTTTCAGGAATATTTCTAAAGCAAAGGGAATTTTTCAACAATATCTTAAGGCCCTGGTCACAAATAGGCGTGGCCAAAGTGCGGCTTTTTAGAGCCGCACCAAAAGAGATGTGCGGCAGCGGGATCAGACAGATCCCCTTAGCCGCCGCGCATTGAAGTCGGGCGCACCGGCAATCCCACGGCCGCGCTTGCTGCGGCGTTTCAGGTTGGTAGTACTCTTTCCTAGTTTTTTTTTCCATGCACGTTTTTGGGATGAAGGGACGGATAGGGGACGGGTGCGCGCCGCTTCCCAGATGTTGCGGTGTGATCACGCCCATTTGCTACACCCCCAATCCGTCCCTCTTGTGGGGCAAAACTTCCATGCACAAAAAAGCCTATCTTTTCTGTTGAAATACTTGTTTCAGAGTTCCAGATTCTTTCCTTTTTTAATTGTGTCCAGAGGAAGGTCTTGAAATTTTTGTGTTTCTCGTACTTCGGATTTAAATGTTCTTTTTTGTGTTGTAGTACAATTGTATTTTTCTTTCTGTTTCATTCAAACAGAGCCTGAATCAGAAGGAAGGGTGGGGTATAAATTGAATAAATGAATAAATACCTCTTGGTAATTTATTTTGACTTGTGTATCTTGAATTAATTTTGACTATTTGTTCAGTTTCCAGGAAGTCACCTTATACCTTTGCATAGTCTTGTATTAGTTTTTGGAATCCATTCTCTAAATCCTGGTCATGGAAAGGTTCTGGGATACAGAAAAATCACAAATTATTGCTTCTAGGTTTTGTTTCTAGAACTTCAATTCTTTAATTTGCTTCTTTCAAGGAATTTTCTTGGTGTTGTTTTAAAGCTTCAATTCCGTCTTGTTTTCCTTCAAATCCTTTTTTGCTTTGTCTTAATTTCTTGAATTTCTTGTTTATTTTCTTGTATTTTTGGCTTATTATTTGCAATCCAGAAGAAATCTTTGTTGTCTTTGTTGATGTTTTGTTGCAATTATGTTAATAAACCTCTGTTGTTTAAGCTCAGTTGCCAGAGTTTTGATTTGTCAAGAAACAGATTTCTCTATCTGCTCAGTAATTATATCAATGTCCTCTTCTGAGCTGATTTCTTTCTTGGTTGATCTCATTCCACCTGCCATCTTTCCAACTTCCTTCTGGGTTGGAACAGTTTTTACAGCCTTTCCATACATCCACATAGTCAAGATCATATAATCTTAAACAATAGTCAAGCTATGGACCTGGTGTCCCCCATGACAGCACTAGGATTCTCCCAGATTGTATCA
>NW_015168300.1:1382-6733 GCF_001447785.1 Gekko japonicus | reverse complement strand
TGGTCCTAACGGCCCAATCAAGTGTCCTTTCTGATGGAATTTTCCAGAGGCTGTCAGTTTCCGACTCCTGCAGCAATCAGTTCCTAACAGCTTTCATGCAAAGAAGTAAAATGTATTCAGACGTTGAGAGTATGCAGAGTATCTTAACCATTTCCTGTTAGAACTGAAGAGAAAACATGTGAGGCAGACAGATATACAGGGTTCAAGCAGACCCCCTGATAGCCCAGGGCCAATCAGGAGCCCGGTAGAAGCCTGCCAAAGTAACGGGCCCTACTTCCCAGGAGAAATACAACACCAGGAGATGAAGGTCAAATGCTTAGGCAAAAGAGATCATGGAAATACTGAAGACACAGCAGAATCGAGAATTAACATTCCAGAGTCACCCCTCACTCCCATGGCGGCTAGGACAGACAGCTGGCATACTGCCCTCCCAAAGATCTCATCCACCAGGCTTCCTTGGATACATTCTGGGAAAGGCACGCACAAGTTTAGGGGCATTAACAGGACAATCTTGTACTCATTCATTATGTGAGAGCTCAGAGTCCTTCCGTTTAATCAGATAATAATGAGAACCACCCTTAAGTTTAGAGTCCAAGATTTCAGTCACCTCTTGATGTGGCTCACCATTCATCATCAGAGGCCGAGGGGCAGGTGGTCAAGGTCTCCACTTGTTTGGTCCCGGGTCCCACTTCAGCAATCTGGAATGAAATGCAGGATGCACATCTTTAAGGGTCTTAGGTGATTCAAGTTCAACAGTCACATCATTGATTTTACGCAAGCCCTTAAAGGGGCCAATATACTTCCAGCCCAATTTCCTCCTGAGCTGGAGTCCTGTCAAGTTCTTAGTGGATAAGGACACCGAGTCTCCTGGCTGTAAATCCCACTCTGGAGCACGCCCCTTATTGGCCTGAGTTTTGTACTCCGCTTTGGCTTTAGCTACAGTCTTTTGGATCACAGACCATTGTTCCTGTAGGCTTTGCCACCGGGTCTGGAGATCTCCCAGACTGGGGTCAGGAGTCCCCAACGTACGCAAGGGAGCCCCCTTGTAGCCATGCATTGCTCTAAAGGGAGACACTCCCGTAGAGTTACGAACAGAGTTATTGTAACTGTATTCAGCACAGGGCAGCACAGGTACTCAGCCCAATTGTCCTGTTGATAATTTGTAAAACACCAAAGGAACTATTCCACTGTTTGGTTGACCTGCTCGATCTGCCTATCAGTCTCAGGGTGGTGGGCACTGCTGAGACCCCTTTCCATGGCCAGAATTTGTAGGAGCTCCTTCCAAAACTTGGCAACGAACTGAACTCCCTTGTCCGAAATTATTTTGTTAGGAATAGAATGCAATCTCACAATGTGCCGCATGAACAGTTTAGCCAATGCCTTGGCAGTTGGCAGTTGTTTACATGGGATGAAATGAGCTACTTGGAGGTCTACAACCACCCAGATCACCGTTTTTCTCTTGCTGGGAGGCAAGTCAGTAATAAAGTCCATGAAAATAACTTCCCAGGGTCGGCCAGGAGTCTCTAGTGGGCGCAAAACGTCCCTGGAGGTTTGCTCGGCTTCTGTTTTCCCAATAAACAGGTTTGGCAGGACCTCACATATTGGGAAATGTCAGTTTGCATGTGTGGCCACCAAAACTGCCACTGAAGGAGGTGAAGGGTTTTTAAATAACCAAAGTTTCCGGCCAGCTTGGCTTCATAAATAAATAAATAAATATAAATAAATAGGGCCAGTGGCACAAACCATTTGTCCCCTCGAAACCAACACTCGTCTGCTTTCTGTTGGATAGAGGAGTCCTTGGAAATTCTGTAGGATTGCCCCCCTCCATAGCAACATCCGAAGCGTCAACTTGGACCACAAACATTTTATTTCATTGGGATGGTGCAAAAGAGGCTTGGAGGTAAACGGCTCTTTGAGTTTATCGAAAGACTGTTGGCACTCCGGTGTCCAATTCAGTTTGGCACTTGGCTTCGTGCTTTCTTAGTCCCTTCCCCTTCGTCTTTAACAAATCTGAGGGGCAAACTCACTTGAGTGAAGTTGGGAATGAAGGGACTTTAGAAATTGGCGAAGCCTAAGAATAGAGTTGCCTTCTAGTGCGGGAGGGACTCCCGGTTCAACACATCCTCCACCTTATGGGGGTCCATCCCCAACCCCTTTCCAGAGATTTGGGAACCTAGGAAGTCCAGTTCCTTCTTGTGGAGCTCACATTTAGAAATCTTGGTAAAAAGCCGCTGTTCATACAATGTCTTGACTGCTCAGGCAGGGCATGGAAAATCCAAAAACACAGGCTGAGGTCAGGGCACCAGATAAGGCAGAGACTTCTTATATCAGGTCAATACACAGTCTAAGGTTACCGGAGATTTGCAGTCAGAGTTTCAGAAGCCATTGTCAGGAGTCAGGTTACACAGTCCAAAGTCAGGGAGCCAGAGGAAAGATGTCATGCAGTCCGAATTCAAGGGCCGGGGGAGTCACAAAGAAAACCAGGAAACAGGAACGCAGGATCCAAGGTGCATTGATTCGTCCATGCGATTAGTTGCCAGTACGAGTTGGGGATTCAAGAGAGCCGCCTTAAAAGCACATTCCTCTTGTTAACCAATTACCAGCTGCTCAGAGTCCTGGCTCTGGTCAGTACTCTGGACTTAGAGGACACGGGTTGCCATGTCCTGTTGCCTTTGTTCTCTCAAACGATTCACAGGTGGTGGTGGGGAATCAGGAGGCGTGGTGCTCGTGCCTGGCTCTGCAGGAGCAGCTCCAGGTGTAAACTCTCCTGGTAGCTGGTGCTCATCCTCTGCAGGACTTAGGTTTGGTTCTTACTGGGGTGCACAGAGCTCGTTCTTGGATGTTGAAGGTACAGAAACCCCGGGATCAGGGTTCACTGGGTCGGGCTGCACGGTGGGCATGACATTGAGCACTTCTCACACCAAAGTCACATTTGACTCCTTATCTTGTGAATAAATGAGGGTATCATCGAGATAAACCAGAACCCCTTTGAATAGGAGCTTGCGTAACACTTCATTTATTAAGTGTTCATGAAGACCCCCGGGGGCCCCGCCAACCCGAGAGGCATAACCTGGTACTGGAATTGCCCCAAGGGTGTGTTGAATGCTGTTTTGTGCTCACCCCCCTCTCGAATGCGTACTCAAAAGTAGGCATCTCTCAGATCCAACTTTGAGAAGATTTTGTCCTTTGTGACTTCAACCAAAAGGTCTTTGATCAGCGGGAGAGGGCAGGCGTTGGTGGTAGAGACAGCGTTCAAACCCCTATGATCCATACATAGCCTCAACCCCCTGTCCTTCTTTTTCCAGAAGAGGACAGGAGCCGTAAAAGGTGAGGAGGCAGGTCGGATGAACCCCCGTGCTAAGTTTGTCATTGAACTTCCGCAGCTCCTCTTTCTCTGCGGGACTCATGGCATACCAGGTCCCTTTGGGCATCTTATGCCCCGGTAAAATCTCTGTGGCACAGTCTGCGTTACATTGAGGAGGGTGGAGTTCATCTGCCTCCTCTTCCTCAAACACCCGGGCGAGGTCTCTGTACTCCTCCGGGATGGAATCGAGCTCTTCTTGGGCTAGACACGCTCGCTCAGGGAGGGCAGGCGGGGTTCTCCACTTTCCACGCATGTCCATCACATTTGGGGTCAGGAAAATGTAACATGCCTGCATTCCACTGTCCATGGGGGCCGTGGTCTCGCAGGCAGGGGTTCCCTGGCACCATGGGAAATCTGGCCATAGGATTTATGACAGACGCTCTTTGCTCCCGGTGGGAGCTCCCCGTCCCCATGATCACTGGTACAGTCTGGTATTTGCATGCCTCCCTCATAGTGGAGGCATCCGTTTGGGTAAAGATGAGTGGCTCTCGGGGCATTTGCACTGGAGCCCCCAACCCCGTGACTATGACCGGGCTCGCTAAGTATCTAGCAGCACACCCAGAGTCCACTTGAGGCCGCACCCTCACTTGGGTGCCTGTCTTGCGGTTTATGACTGACACAGTCATGAAAAACATGGGGGTGGGAGTGTTGCTCACCAAACATGGCGCTGTCTGTTTTCGGACCTGCTGGGTTGCGCCTCTTTCAGCAGGTCACGACCTTTCCCTGCCAGCTGGGGCACATGATCTCTGCTGGAGGAAGCCCCATCAGGAGTCGTGTTCAACTGGTGAGACTTCGGTTGCAAGAGCCGTGCTCCAGACGTTGGCTGCACCTCGGAGCTGCGTCTCGCGGCTGCTCTCCCCCCTTGGCCGAGCTGTCTGATTGGCTGGGCGGGCAGAAAGTGGCGTACTGACCCGGTTCTCCAGAGTGCAGGCACACACCTCACCTTATCCACCGTTCTTGCATGGACTCCTTGGGTCTGAGGCTCTGGCTTCTCACCTCACCTCCCAGTCTCTTCAGGGTCACTTTGGGCAGAAGAGATCATGGAAACATCGAAGACACGGCAGAATTGAAAACTAACATTCCAGAGTCACCCCTAAGTCCCATGGCATCTAGGAAAGACAGAGGCCTAGCGGACAGTCAGCACCCTCTTAATCCCCTCCCCTCCCGTTTACACAACTGGTTACAGGTTCTCACGATTAACCAATGAAGACACTCTGGACTCTGGCCTTGATGAAGATCAGGAGGTTAGCTGCAGGGAGACTCAAATCACAAACACCTGCAAGTCAGAGCAGTCCACTTAATAATCATATGAACCCTTGGGAGATACAGAAAAAGAAAAGGAGAAAAAGAAAAGGAAATCAAAGCAGTTTATAAAGCAAAGCAAGCCATGGAGTTACTCTAAGACAAACAATAAAAGAATCTCTCACTCTCTCTCTCTCTCTCTCTCTCTCTCTCTCTCTCTCTCTCTCTCTCTCTCTCTCCCCATCTCTCTTTCTCTGAAAAAGCTAGAACTATAAGAGAGACTATGGTGGAGACAGACAACGGCCTCGCATCGTCCAAAGAAAGGCTGGAGAGTTCCTCAAGACGATCTCAAGATCATATCTCCTTCCTTGAGGATCTGCCTGAGAGTGAGTATCCTTCACGGTTAGGTCAAGGGAACAAGCAAGGGACAGCCATGTGGGATTTCTGATTCACTTCTGAGCAGCATTTGGTTTGGGACAGTCATACAGCCTGCTGGGCAAGGAGGGAGGGAGGGAGGACTTCTGGGGCCCTGAAATCTGGAGGCTCGGAAACTCCTTCTCGGCAAGAGCTTCGCTGTGGCTCTTGAGGGGGTGGGGTATCCTTAAATACTAGATATTCTGGAGAAAGGTGGAGGGTGGTGGTTAAGATCACGCAAGGCAAAGGGCGGTCAGTGCTTTCCTACTGCCTTTGGACCATACCAGATCTCCTAGGTGCTAACTGAATATCTGTTTATTCCAGAAGAGGA
>NW_015168300.1:0-193 GCF_001447785.1 Gekko japonicus | reverse complement strand
ACCAAAGAACCCACACAGGGGAGAAACCCTTTGAATGCTCACAGTGTGGAAAGAAATTCAGTGAGAGTGGCAGTCTTCGGAAGCATAAGAGAACCCACACAGGGGAGAAACCTTTTGAATGCTCACAGTGTGGAAAGAAATTCAGAGAGAGTGGCAATCTTCAGATGCATAAGAGAACCCACACAGGGGAGAA
>NW_015168299.1:6397-7139 GCF_001447785.1 Gekko japonicus | reverse complement strand
GGTATAAATCCAACCTCTTCTCCTTTTCTTGAGCCGAGTGCGAAACCTGCACAAACTAGACTTCTCCTCTCCCCCCTCCCCTTTGTTGATTTCACGACTCCCGCCTCCATTTCCTGTCCCAACTTCTTCTTTTCCCTTTCTAAGTTGGTGCCTGACCACAAGCCTGCCAGAACGCCTCAATGAAACCGACGGCTGGAGCGGGCGGTGCCCTGCGAGAACTTCTGCTGCAGTACAGTGGCCGGTCTTCAAGGTGCCCCAAGAATCTTGGTTGTTGATACCCATTCGTCACTGAGGATGGCTCCTGGCACTTCCTTTCAGGGTACGCTTTGGAGCATGCTGGTCCTTTTGGCTTCCGGGGGAAACTCAGGTGAGTCCAAGGCTGTAGCGGGTACCTTTGGGCAGAGCTACATGTTACACACCACTGGGTATTATGGACCCACCAATATGTTAAAGATGGAAAGCGGCCGTGGGAGGCTGAAACTGGACCAGAGGAGCAGCAGGGGGGAAGGATCTACTTAAGGGTTCTGAGATACTTTCACCATCAGGGTTAGGGTCTCCAGGTCCCCCCTGGCCACGGGAAGGGGATGGGGGGAGAAGAAGAAGAGATTGGATTTCTACCCCGCCCTTCACTACCCAAAGGTGTCTCAGAGCGGCTTACAAACTCCTTTCCCTTCCCCTCCCCACAACAGACTAGGGCTGCCAAATCGCCCCGGGGGGGGGGTGGATTTCCCCCCGCTTTGGA
>NW_015168299.1:2171-6343 GCF_001447785.1 Gekko japonicus | reverse complement strand
ACGTGTGACGCTGGGCACGCTGGGGGCAGGGCCACAGCCATTTGAGGGGAAAACCCCCAGTGCGTGCGCGCGTGTGCACCGCATGCACATCACTAGGAAATGACGTTATGACGCTGGGCACGCTGGGGGCGGGGCCACGACTATACAAGGGGAAACCATAGAGTTTCCCCTTGTATGGCCGTGGCCCCACTCCCAGCGTGCCCGGCGTCATAGCGTCACTTCCTGGTGACGTGCACATAGGGGCAGGGTTCCCCCCGGGGCCCGATTCCCTGGCGTCGGGGAACGGGCCTCTGGGGTGGGGTTTTCCCCGCCCCCCGTGGCGACTTGGCAGCCCTATTCAGACTAGTGGTCCATCTAGTCCAGCCTCCTGTCTCACACAGTGGCCAACCAGCTCCTTAGCTCCTGGTCTCTGTCCGGGCTACAGCTGCTGAGCATGCTATGGTGGGGAGGGCGGGGGCAGAAATTAAATAAATAAATAAAACTACCTGCAGTTAGAGCTGATCTCCAGACGCCAGGAATCACTTCCCCTGGGAAAAAATGGCTGCCTTGGAGGTGGACTCTATGGCATAGTGCTCCAGTGATGTCTCTTCTCCGCAAATCATGCCCTCCCTAAGTTCTACCCCCAGTTTGCCTGGAGCTGGCAGCTCTAGTCCACGGTTCTCCACTGGTATCAACCTGTCTACATTTTAGGTTCGCCAAGTCCCATCTTCACCCCCAGCGGGGGACTTTTGGGGGCGTTCCTGGAGGGGGCAGGGCATCCCCGACGTGATGACGTCACGTCGGGGACATCCGCCCGCCCGCCCGATCTTCCAGTGGCGCCAGCTCCCTGCACTTAAAGGGTCCCATTAGTGCACAGAGCTGGTGTCCCCCCCCCCCGCGCGCGCCTGCTCTCCACGGAGATCGGGCGTTAAACCTCGATCATGTCACCCCTCAGTCGTCTTTTCTCCAAGCTAAAGAGCCCTAAGCGCTTTAACCTTTCCTCATAGGGAAAGTGTTCCAACCCTTTTATCATTCGAGTTGCCCTTTTCTGCACTTTTTCCAAAGCTATAATATCCTTTTTAAGGTGTGGTGACCAGAATTGCACACAGTATTCCAGATGCTCCAGAGCAAATTAATTTATGCCGCAGTCCAATCGCCCGGTCCCAGCCTTAATGCCAGTGGCTCACAAAGTAAGAATTTTTGCTCACAAAACTCCACAGCTCAGTGGGAATATTGCCAGCAACCCTATGGAGGCTGAGTGGCCCGTCGTTCTTTTTCCATCAGAGTTTTGCTAGTTTTCCTTGGTACCGTTTTATTTGATTGCATTCCAAACTCCTGTGCGATTTCACGATTCCGTTTTGTTGGGGACCTCGAGCGTCTCCCAGATTAGAGTCCGCACACACACCACACCAAACTGACTCCACAGCTTAGTGGAGTATTGCCGGCAACCCTATAGAGGCCGAGTGGCCCGTCGTTCTTGTTCCATCAGAGTTTTGTTAGTTTTCCTTTGTACCATTTTATTTGATTGCATTCCTAACTCCTGTGCGATTTCACGATTCCATTTTGTTGGGGACCTCGAGCATCCCTTAGGAGTCATCGGGGGAGGGGGGCCTGTAAATGGACCAGACACAATTTCAGGGTGCGGAGCACCTCCCGTTCTTCGATGCATCGTAGCTTAACAAAAAGTGGCATGAAAAAGAACGTGTATTTTTGCAATCCATCTTAGCGTGTTTCTGTCCGTGTGTGTTTACTGCCTAGGAGGACAATTATTTCTTATAGACAAACTCCAGGGGGGGGTTGCCGTGTTTGTTTGCGGAAGGCAAACCAACAAAGACTCACTTTAAATTCTAGTAACAGTCATCTTGAAGTACTTGGGCTGCCATATAGAGTAGGGTACGGAATTGCTTTCTGTTGCCCCAGGGGGTCAGACCAGAACCAAGTCAATGAAATTAAATCAACAGAGTTTTAGGTTACATGTTAGGAAGACGTTCCTGACAGTTAGAGCTGTTCCTCAGTGGAACAGGCTTCCTCGGGAGGTGGTGGGCTCTCCTTCTTTGGAGGTTTTCAAACAGAAGCTAGATGGCCATCGGACAACAATGCTGATTCTGCAAATTTGGTTGTCTGGGCACTTTCTCACATGCCTAGGGTAATGCTGATCACCACTCTGGAGTCAGGACAGAATTTTCCTACAGGCCACATTGGCCCAGGGATCCTGGAGGTTCATCGCCTTCCTCCGGGCATGGGGTGGGTGGTTGTGAATTTCCTGCATTGTGCAAGGGGTTGGACTAGATGACCCTTGAGATCCCTTCCAGCTCAGTGTTTTAAAGTTACATTCTGTTGGTGGGCAGATTTACAGCCCCCTGCTACAAACAGCAGGATGATGCAGGGGTGATGGTGGGAATTATTAGAGAGGGAGATCAGAAGGTGGGGGCGTCATTTCGTAGAAAAAGAGGTGCAGGAGTTCATTAGCATAACTCATGAGCATAACTCATTTGTATATGCCACACCCCCTGACATCACCGGAAGTGTGTCAGAAGGCAACACCCACCACTCAGGCTCCACTGGACTCTTTTGGATTGCTAGCTATTTTTTTGGAGGGGACACGTGCAGATCTGTCCTCGCAGAGGAGGGAGAGCTTGTACCTGAATAAAACCTGGTCTTAAAGGTGCCACTGGACTGTTTTAGGCTGGGTTGGGGGGCAGGGGGAGCTCTGCAACTTACCTGGCTGCTTCTTGCTCTGACTGTGGGCTGCTGGGAGCAGGGGGCGGGGCTTGTTGCATGTCCCCGCCCCCTGGGCTCTTTGCTGCTGGAGCTCCGCTCCTGTGCGCTCCTGCAGGAAGTGACCCCTGAGAAGGTGTATGATGTGTAGCTGAGCTCAGGTGGAAACAAGGTCCACGCCTAACGACTGACAAATTGGCAAACAAAGATGGGTCTTAATTATATATATAAACCCATCAGGAACAACACTTACAGTGCAATAGTGTTCAGGTGGAGAGCCGTGTTGGTCCGAAATAGCAGAACAAAGTCTTAGTCCAGTGGGGCACCTTTAAGACCAACAAAGTTTTGTTCACGGTAGAAGCTTTTCTGTCCATGCACACTTCTTCAGATACAATGAAATGGTCTATACATGTAGGTAGAAGGTGAGCAGTAAATTAGCATACAGCATAACGAAGACGTTTAACAGATTCAAGGGCCAAACAGGAATAACAAGCTTAGAAAGCCAGTTTGACATAGTGGTGAGGAGCGCGGACTCTGATCTGAGAGAACCGGGTTTGATTCCCCGCTCCTCCACATGCAGCTGCTGGTGTGACCATGGGTCAGTTACAAGTTCTCTCAGAGCAGTTCTCTCCTCCACTTGCACCTGGCTGGATGACCTTGGGCAAGCCGTAGTTCTGATAAGAGCTGTTCTTGAAAAAGAGCCGTTTCTGTCAAGAGCTCTCTCAGCCCCACCCGCCTCACAGGGTGTCTGTTGTGGGGAGGGGGAGGGAAAGGAGTTTGTAAGCCCCTCTGAGACTCCCTTGGGTAGTGAAGGGTGGGGCATAAATCCAATCTCCTCCTCCTCCTCCTCTTCTTCATCTTCTTCTTCTCCTTTTCTTCTTCTTCTTCTTTGAAGTGGGGTGATTGGCTGTGTAGAGATATCTACAGTGCCATACTGTGTTCTTGGACTTTAGCAGAGGCTGCTTAAACTGACCAGGTTCGGCTCAGGGACTGCCAGTTATTGACCTGCAGACGCTCTATGTTCTTCATGCATCGTTTTCTTGTGTTCGGATCTTCTGGATGAGGGTACCAGACAACCTGGAGACGAAAGAGACAGCTTTCCCCTTAGATGGTGGAAAGGGCTGTCAAGTCACAACTGACCTCTGGTAACCCGGTAAGGTTGTCAAGGCAAGAGACTAACGGAGGTGGTTGGCCACTGCCTGCCTCTGCGTAGCAACCCTGGGCTCCCTTGGTGGTCTCCCATCCAAGTTCTAAGCAGGGCCGACCCTGCTTAGCTTCTGAGATCTGATGACATCAGGCTAGCCTGGGACATCGAGGTCAGGGCAGAAATGAACAGAGGTGTTTGGCCCTTGCCTGCCTCTGCGTAGCAACCCTGGGCTTCCTTGGGGGTTTCCCATCCAAGTTCTAAGCAGGGCTGACCCAGCTTAGCTTCTGAGATCTGATGACATCGGGCTATCCTGGGACATCGAGGTCAG
>NW_015168299.1:0-2025 GCF_001447785.1 Gekko japonicus | reverse complement strand
CAGGCTAGCTTGGGACATCCAGGTCAGGGCAGAAATGAACAGAGGTGTTTGGCCCTTGCCTGCCTCTGCGTAGCAACCCTGGGCTTCCTTGGGGGTTTCCCATCCAAGTTCTAAGCAGGGCTGACCCTGCTTAGCTTCCGAGATCTGTTGAGATCGAGGTAGCCTGGGACATTCAGGTCAGGGCAGATACGTACAGAGGTGTTGGGCCACTGCCTGCCTCTGCGTAGCAACCCTGGACTTCCTTGGTGGTCTCCCGTCCAAACACTAACAAGGACTGACACTGCTTAGTTTCTGAGATCTGATGAGATCGAGGTAGCCTGGGACATCCAGGTCAGGGCAGAAATGAACAGAGGTGTTTGGCCCTTGCCTGCCTCTGCGTAGCAACCCTGGGCTCCCTTGGTGGTCTCCCATCCAAGTTCTAAGCAGGGCTGACCCGGCTTAGCTTCTGAGATCTGATGACATCAGGCTTGCCTGGGCCATCCATGTCATGGCAAGAGACATCCAGAGGTGGTTTGCCCTTGCCTGCCTCTGCGTAGCAACCCTGGACGTCCTTGGTGGTCTCCCATCCAAGTTCTAAGCAGGGCTGACCCAGCTTAGCTTCTGAGATCTGATGACATCGGGCTATCCTGGGACATCGAGGTCAGGGCAGAAATGAACAGAGGTGGGTTTGCCCTTGCCTGCCTCTGCGTAGCCACCCTGGGATTCCTTGGGGGTTTCCCATCCAAGTACTCACCGGGGCCGACTCTGCTTAGTTCCCAAGATCTGACCAGCATTGGGACACGGAGGGAGTGGGGTTGTTTGGTGATGGAAAGTACCGTCAAGTGACAGTGAACTTACGTTGACCTTGAGGGGTTTTCAAGGCAGGAGGTGAACAGAGGCGGTTTGCCGTTGCCTGCCTCTGTGTCGCAACCCTGGACTTGCCCGGCGATCTCCCATCCAAGGACGACCCAGGACTGACCTGCCCTCCCCCGAGATCTGATGAGATCGGGCCAGCCGGGGCCATCCAGGTTAGGGTCGTGCCCCCTTTCCAGCGGCCGAACGTATGGAAATAGGCAACTAAAAGTGAGAGCTAGTTTGGTGTCGTCGTTGTACGGACTCTAATCTGGGAGAACCGGGTTTGATTCCCCGTTCCTCCTCCACATACACCTGCTGGTGTGACCTTGGGGCAGTCACAGGTTCTCTCAGGGCTGTTCCGAGATAGGGTTGCCATCACCCGTTGGGGGTGGGGTGGGTTCCCCCCCTATTTCAGGGGCCCCAATCCTCCACCGGCCACCTGGCCGGTGGGGGGAGCCCCACCCCAAAGAACTTCATTACGCCCAGAGTTGACCTCATCACTCAGGGCACATAGTGCGGGGGACAGTCTAGCACTTGGGGAAAAACCTCTATGGTGACCATAGAGTTTCCCCCTCAAATGCTAGAGGGTGCCGCCCAACGTGCCCTGTGTGATGACATCACCTCTGGATGATGTCATCGCAGAGCATGCAAGAAGAGTCCCCGGAGAAGACTGGATACCCCCTCGCCGCCAGCAGCCAGGTAAGAGCTGGAAACCCTCTAAGCTGTGGGCTCCTGTGAGCAAAAATTCTACCTTGTGAGCTACTGGCATAAAAGACTGTGAGCTAGCTCACACTAACTCAGCTTAGAGGGAACACTGACCCTAGCTAATGAGAATGGGGCGTTGGAAGTGGGAGCGTGGGCATCAGGGAGATACTTTAAGGAAATACTGTAAGAGTGTTCATGTTTTAAGCATGATTGTATTTTAAGTAAAAAAAAAATAACACTGTTAATTGGGTTTGCCAGCGTCCTTTATAAAGTTTGTATCTCGGTTACCCGGCATTACACTTTATGGCACACCTGTCTCTGACATTGATCTCAGATCTGGCCCTCGTAACGAATGAGTTCCACACCTCTGGGTTAATGCCTTTTGCCTTCCAGTTCTTCAGTTTCATCCCCACTGCATTATGTTGACTTACTAGCAGGGCTTTTTTATATATATATATAGAACAAGCCCAGCAGGAACTCATTAGC
>NW_015168298.1:1652-7835 GCF_001447785.1 Gekko japonicus | reverse complement strand
TATGAGACAGGCTGATGATACTATAAACTAAATAAAAATACTGATAAAAAAATAAAAGAGTAAAAATTCTTCTGGAAGGACGGAACCATGGTCAAGATCAAAGACCACAATCCCGACCAGTATAAGAGGAATGAATCTGTGAGGCAAGGCACCCTAGTTCCCCCAAGGGTTAATGTGATTACTAAGCAGCCTGGTCCAACTTGCAGGTGTTTGTGATTTGACTCACCCTGCAGTGAATATCCTTATCTTTTTCACAACCAGACTAAAGAATGTGGTCATTGGTTAATTGTTAGAACCTGTACCCAGTTGTGTAACCAGGAGGGAAAGGGGATTAGGAGGCTGCTGACAGCCTGTGGAAAATTCCATCAAGAAGGACCCTTGACTGGGTCTTTACGACCACCTGACCCTAGAGAGGCAGAAAGTATCATATGGGTATAGACCAGAGGGAAGCCTGCCTAACCTTATGCTCATGCCATGCTAGTATGTCATGATATTTTCTCGCTTCATCACAATGAGTAGTTTTATGTAGAGTAACTTAGGCTACAGCTGGAATACTTATGCCGCGACATGAGGTGCCATCTAATACCAAGCATTTCATGTATTAGCTAGAACAGTTAGCTTTTCTTGTTTCTCTGTTGCTGAGATGCAGAAACTGTGCTATGTATTGATGTCTTATTTTTAAATCCTTAATAAACCTTTTTATATACATTTAAAACACCTGCTTTACTTGTGTGCATGCTCCCCATGAACCCACTGAACTGGGTGCTGTTCAGGTACAAAGAGTAGTGACCCAGGGGGGACCCAGGCTTGGGTTCTTGACAGGATCATTTCCAGATCACAGGCAGGGTGGATGTTTGTGATCCCATCCAGGGGGAAGAGTGTGTTGTAAAGCCTGGGAACAGCCAAGTGAGGATCTGGCTCATGCCAGGGTCCTTCCGAGGGCCTCTCGTCTCCTTTGCCTCAGGCCCGGACACCTTCTCTGGCTTGGGTGAAGCTCACAACACTGGCCTCAGTTGCCTTTGTGCAAGTACACATGCATGAAAAAGTAAAGCTGCCTTATACTGAATCAGACCCGTGGTCCATTGAAGTCAGTGTTATCTACTCAGTTCGGCAATGGCTCTCCAGGGTCTCAGGCAGAGATCTTTCACACCACCTCCTACCTGACCCTTTTTAACCGGAGATGCTGGGGATTGAACCTGGGACCTTCTGCATGCCAAGCAGATGTTCTGCCAGTGAGCCACAGCCCATCTTCAAGTATTGGGACATACTTGATTCATGCCTCATTCCCAATGGCAGCAATTCACACCTATGGCACCTATGAAAGCTCCTTACCCAGAAAGGCCACATTCCCATAGTTCTCCAGCATGACCTCCGTGTAGAGAGCTCTTTGTCCTGGATCAAGCAGGGCCCATTCTGCCTCAGTGAAATAGATGGACACCTCCTCAAAGGAAAAGGGATGCTGAAAGAAAAAGCAGATTCCCTCGTCAGAGATCACGCCAGGCAGAGATTGCACATTGGAAGGAAGTAGTCTGGGAAGGTACAGGATTTAAGGCTTGACTTAGGGAAAGGGAACAGCATTCAGAAGATCTCTTGCCTGGACACCTTGTAGAAACCGCAGGAGCAAAAGCCCCCCTGAGAAAGTAGGCGAGACCCAGGCTGTCCCCCCCCTGCTCATCTCTCCTACCTGGACTGGAGGCGGAGCAGCCGTTTCCACACCTCTGAAAAGACAACGGCTCAACAGTGTATCTTCACAGCCTGTTACTGAGACAAAGGCGGAAGGAAGGGTGTATGTTTGTTTCTTCCCTGCTTCACACACGCCCTTCCAAGCATTGTGAAAGCTTGACCTCTGTACACTCAACATATTAAACACTTTTTACTAAATTCTGGGAGAGGCAGAAGAGAAACACCAGGTCCCTATGAGCCTTAGGGATTATAAACATTGCCAACATCTTTCAGACCTCTGTGAGACCTGTGTCTGGCGGGGGGGGGGGGGGATTGTATTTATACCTTGCCCTTCCCTACCCAAAGGTGTCTCAGAGTGGCTTACAAACTCCTTTCCCTTCCCCTCCCCACAACTCCTCCCCTTCCCCTGTGAGGTAGGTGGGGCTGAGAGAGCTCCTGACAGAAACTGCTCTTTTTCAAGAACAGCTCTGATCAGAACTATGGCTTGCCCAAGGTCATCCAGCCAGGTGCAAGTGGAGGAGTGAGGAATCAAACCCGGTTCTCCAAGATTAGAGTCCACACACTTAACCACTACACCAAACTGGAGGAGGGAAAAGGGAGGGTGGAAATGACACTGCATGACATCTCACAGTCACCTTTGGCCCAGACATGACTTGAGCGCATATGGAGACTTGAGGGTAATATGAATGAGTTTTCAGGGCATCGTTTGGCATTCTAACTTCACAACCATGTTTTCGGCAAGATGCTACATCACTGTGGCAGCACATCTTCCCAAAGCCCCTCCCGGAAGCTCCTGGGGGTGGAGCGCCATACATAGCCTGCCATCCATACTCCGGCATCCTGTTTCCCACAGCAGCCCCCCAGATGGCAGAGAAGCCAAATTTCACTATGGTTACTGGCCCCTCGGAATTGGTTTTCAGGGCTCTGCTGCCCCAGAAGGATGAGACTCCCTTGATTCACCAAGTTTGAATAGCTCTGCTGAGGTTTGTTTACCTTTTCTCTTTTGAGCCACGTTGTGTTCCTCTCATGGAAGGAAGGTGAGATGTGAATATTTCAATTAATGGAAGGAACTGCCCTCCATGAATTTGTCTAATCTCCTTTGAGAGGAATCACAATTAGTGGGCACTGAGTGCTGCAAATTAACTCTGTGTTCTATGAAGAAGTATTTAATTCTTTTCCTGACCCGAACTCTCTACCCAAAAAACTCACTGGGGTGCCCCAAGCACATCCAGGCACAGAGAGACCTTACCACAGGAGAGGTCGACTTGGGCACCCTCATGGCCCGGCGCCCTCTGTCCTTGCTCCAGGGAAGCGCCTTCCGCCTCAGGGAATGTACCTTCTGTCTTCACAGATGGTGCCCACATCTGAAACAGCAGCGAGGGAGAGGGGTAAGAGATGGAATGAAAAAAAGACCAAGGAACGGATCCTGCCCCACTCCTACATTATGCACCCTTCCATCAGCAGATCTGGAGAGTTATCTGGAGGGATAAGAAATACTCTAGCAGAAGAGGCTGCTGAAGGAGGCTGTGAAATCTCCCATTTGGATGATTAACACTTGGACAGATGTCTGGCAGGGAACCTTTAGGATAAGGCCAGATATTGTTGCTTAAATTGGACATACCTGGAGGGAATCCCCTCACCTGTTCTGCCTGCCTCTTCTCCTCTGCCTGACTCAGGAGGAAACCTTCGGCCAGGGCCACTGCCTGGGAACTGGCCTCCGGCCCGCATCCTCTGACCCAGCACTGCATTTCCTGGGACAGGATGGCCAGGAACTGCTCCAGCATCACCAGGTCCAGAATCTGCTTCTTGGTGCACCTCTCTGGCTTCAGCCAGTCACTGCAAAGTCTATGGAGCTGGCTGCAAACCTCTCGGGGCCCATCAGCCTCATGGTAGCAGAATTGCCGGAAGCGTCGGCAGTGTATATCTGAGATTGCAGTGAGCTGATAATGGATCTCTGGCACCAGGCTTTCCCAGAATTCAACACCACACCCAGCTTGAGTGGGATGGGGGCATTTCCTTGCTGTCTCGCCAGTTCCAGGTCCTTCTGGGTCCTGCTCTTCCATCGCCTTCCCTTTCTCTTGGGTCGCCTCTGACTGTGTAAAGAAGCCTTTAGTCCCTTGGCTATGAAGAGAGGCTTCTCTCTGGAACAAAGGAGAGACACAGTCACATGAAAATAAAAGAGAAAAGATACACAACTGAACGTCACAAACCTTCATATGCTCACGAGAGACACGAGAATTGCCCTGGTGGATCAGAACAAAGGGTCTTCTTGTGGTTTGTAGACCAGTTTTAATGTTACTTTTCTACATTACAAACCAAGGTATTTGAGATATGCCTCCATAGTTCTTTGGGACAATGAAGTGTCTTAGTTTGGCTCTTTAGGGATGTTAACAAGCTTAGCCTCTCATTACATTGGCTCAGTCTACCCTAGGGGCTAATTTTTAAGGTAAACACTGGTATCCCCTTTACCATTGTATGCATCTCTTTGACAGGCCTGAACTGTTAGGCAAGAACTCTGTCTGAACACCCAGCTGAGGGGAAGGGGTTGGAAAGTGTCTGTGTGAAGAACGTGCAGCTGAGTTCAAAAGAGAAAGGAAGACAGGATGAAATTCAGCTCAAGAATATTTAAGATCTATTCCATATAAAGAAAATGTGTTCAAAATGCTTCATAGGTGGCACTGGTCACCTGATAAATTAGCGAAGTGTTATCCAAATATGTCCAAAAATTGCTGGAAGTGTAAAAGCAATGTAGGTACCTTCTATCATATGTGGTGGAGATGTACCTTGGCCCAACGATTTTGGCATAAGGGACATAAGATGTTGAGTGACATACTTAAAATAGAGGTACCATACCAACCAGAGTTCTTTTTGTTAAATGTAATACCAGAGAAATATGAAAAAAGAAGAAAAATACATTATGGAATATATAAATACAGCAGCACGTATCTTATTTGCCAAGAAATGGAAACATGGGGGAATACCGACAAAAAAAGAATTAATCGCTAAAGTCCAGGAAGTCGTTGAGATAGACAAATTGACTTCATTATTACAGAATAAAGATACAAAAATATTTCGTAATAGACGGGAAATGTTTTACAGATGGTTAGATACAACTGTTTAATCCGTTAAGTATAACAATGTGAAACTCCAGAAGTTGATATAAGTATATGTAATCTGAATACGATGTTCATGGTGTAATGCATGTAAGAAAATTGAAATAAATATAACTTGGGGAAAAAAAAGAATATTGAGGCTGGTTCGGAGGGTGGAGTCCATGGCATTGTACCTGTCTGAGGTCCTACCCCACCTAGACCACACCCTCCAGGCTCCATCCCTCAAATCTCCGGGAATTTCCCCTGGAGTTGGCAACCCTATCTCCTTCACAGTGAACCAACAACCTACCTTTACCTGCCCTTCTGACTTCAGCTTTCCATCTCCTCCCCCCTCCCTCCTGGAGAGCAGTGGTAATTCTAAGAGATCTCCAGCCCTCACCTGGAGATTGGCAACAATGGCTCCCCAAGAGGAAATGGTTGGTTTGGAGGGTGGAATCTATGGCTTTGTACCTGTCTGAGGTCCCACCCCCTCTTAGACCACACCCTCCAGGCTCCATCCCTCAAATCTCCAGGAATTTCCCTTGGAGTTGGCAACCCTATCTCCTTCACAGTGAACCAACAACCTACCTTTACCTGCCCTTCTGCTTTCCATCTCCTCCCCCCTCCCTCCTGGAGAGCAGTTGTAATTCTGAGTGATCTCCAGCCCTCACCTGGAGATTGGCAACAATGGTTCCCCAAGAGGGAATGGTTGGTTTGGAGGGTGGAGTCTATGGCATTGTAAGTGTCTGAGGTCCCACCCTTCCTCAAACCTCACCCTCTCCAGGCTCCAGCCCTCAAATCTCCAGGAATTTCCCAGCTGGAGTTGGGAACCTTATCTCCTTCCCAGCCAATGATCTACATCCCTTTATTTTCCCCTCACTCTTCAGCTTTCCATCTCCCCCCCCCCCACCTGCAGCTTCTACTGTGCTCGGAAGCCCTGACTGCTACGTCACATTGGCTGTCATGGGGGGCCATCTCAGCAGGGTATAAGGACACAGAGTTCACCATTTTCTACAGGGGAACTGATCTCTGTCATCTGGAGAGCAGTTGTAATTCTGAGTGATCTCCAGCCCTTACCTGGAGATTGGCAGCAATGTTTCCCCAGGAGGAAAAGTAGTCTTTCTCTGCAATGGGGACCAAAGCAGCTTACATCATTTTCCTCTCCCCCTTTTAACTTGCACAACAACCCTGTGAGGTAGGTTAGGCTGAAAGTCTGCGACTGGTCCAAAATCACCCACTCAGCAAGAACCCGGGTCTAGCAGAGCCTGCTCTGAAGTGCTGACTGCTACACCTAGGGTAGCTAACTTCCAGATGGAGCCTGAAGATCACCAGGTATCACAACTGAACTCCAGACAACAGATCTCTCCCCCCCCCCCGGAGAAAATAACTGCTTTGGAGGGTGGCCTCT
>NW_015168298.1:0-1480 GCF_001447785.1 Gekko japonicus | reverse complement strand
TGGTTGTGGGGGGGGGGTCCTGGGGGGGGGGTGGGGGGGGGCGGAAGAACTCAGCACAGTATAATGCCATAGGGTCTACCCTCCAAAGCAGCCATTCTCTCCAGAACTGATCTCCGTCGTCTGGTATTACAAGTGAACTCCAGACAACAGATCTCCCCCCACCCAGAGAAAATAATTGCTTTGAAGGGTTGCCTCTATGGATAAGGTCTTTAAGATAAGGCCAGATATTGTTGCTTGAACTGGAGATATCTGGAGAGAATCCCCTCACCTGTTCTGCCTGCCTCTTCTTCTCTGCCTGACTCAGGAGGAAACCTTCGGCCAGGGCCACCGCCTGGGAACTGGCCTCCGGCCCGCATCCTCTGACCCAGCACTGCATTTCCTGGGGCAGGATGGCCAGGAACTGCTCGACGGTCACCAGGTCCAGGATCTGCTTCTTGGAACAGCTCTCCGGCTTCAGCCAGTCACTGCAAAGTCTATGGAGCTGGCTGCAAACCTCTCGGGGCCCATCGGCTTCATGGTAGCGGAATTGCCGGAAGCGTCGGCAATGTATATCTGAGATTGCAGTGAATTGATAATCGATCTCTGGATCTAGCCTTTCCCAGAATTCAACACCACACCCAGCTTGGGTGGGATGGGGGCCTTTCCTTGCTGTCTTGCCACTTCCAGGTCCTTCTGGGTCCTGCTCTTCCATCGCCTTCCCCTTCTCTTGGGTCGCCTCTGACTGTGTAAAGATGCCTTTAGTCCCTTGGCTATGAAGAGAGGCTTCTCTCTGGAAGGAAGGAGAAACACAGGCTGGCACATGAAAATAAAAGAGAATGAAGATACACCACTGAACATCACAAACCTTCATATGCTCAGGAGACACATGAGAATTGCCCTGGTGGATCAAATCAAAAGGTCTTCCTGTGGTTTGTAGACCAGGTTTAATGTTATTTTTCCTACATTACAAACCAAGGTATTTGAGATAAGCCTCCATGGTTCTTTGGGACAGTGAAGTGTCTCTGTTTGGCTCTTATGGGGAAGTTAAGAAGCTTAGCCTCTGATTACATTGGCTCAGAAGGTCCTAGGGGCTCATTCTTAAGGTAAAGCCAAAAAGGACACGAGGAACTGGTGTCCCCGTTATCATTGTCCCCATCACTTTGACAGGCCTGAAGTGTTGGGCAAGAACTCTGTCTGAGCACCCAGCTGGAGGGAAGGGGTTGGAATGTGTCTGTGTGAAGAACAGGCGGCTGAGATCAGGAGAGAAAGGAAGACAGGACGAAATTCGGCTCAAGAATGCTGGGGCGCAGAAACATTCTCTCCGGGCACTTCCTGTGGGAAAGTGGACCATCTCCTCTGTGGGAATTCCTCTGCCCTCCACCCTTGCTCTGCTCTGCCAGGATATTTGTCATTAAAGCTAATAGTACCGAGGCACCAGAAGGCTCCGGGGCTTTCTGCTTCCGAGGAGAACTAACCCAAGTAAACAGGATCCCTTGGAACT
>NW_015168297.1:6028-7654 GCF_001447785.1 Gekko japonicus | reverse complement strand
AGCAGTGAATTCCACATGTTAATAACTCTCCAACTAAAAGGATCAGATAGTAGGCAATGAGAGAACCCAGAGAGCTGCTGCCAGTCTAAGTAGACAATGCTGTCCTGGACACAGCAAAAGTAAGTTTATTAATATCTCATCACTGCTTGTTGACATTTAAGATCGGAGAGGAAATAGCAGGTTGTTAAATAGGGTTTCTTGGGGTTGGGAGCAGGGTTCTAATGCCCTGCCTACCTGCTTGCCTCCTAAAACAAACAGAAGTGCATTGGACAAGGCAAGCTAACCATGCAAGCTTCTTTCAACAGGTCCCATTATTTCTGTTTCTTCCTTCTACAGATCTGGCTTTAATTTGGCTCAGAAGGTTAGCTTTCTAAATACACATTCTATTCTGCGAGAAGAAGAGATTGGATTTATACCCTGCCCTTCGCTACCCAATGGAGTCTCAGAGCGACATACAAACTCCTTTCCCTTCCCCTCCCCACAACAGACACCCTGTGAGGTAGGTGGGGCGGCTGAGAGAGCTCTGACAGAAACTGCTCTTTTTCAAGAACAGCTCTGACAGAACTATGGCTTGCCCAAAGTCATCCAGCAGGTAGAAGTGGAGGAGTGGGGAATCAAACCCGGTTCTCCCAGATTAGAGCCCGCGCATTTAACCAATACATCAAACTGGCTTTCAAGGTTCTTCAAACACAGACCAATGAATAAGGACCAGTCCATGTCACCCAGGTAGATGATTTTTTAATGCATCCCTCCAACCCAACTTAGTCTCTACCATTAAGGCAACATGCCTGCTTCTCCATCCCCTTTTCACAATGCCAGTCAACGTGTATGGGGCCATCCCCTAACAAGTGGCATGGTGCAGGAGACAGGGACGGAGGCCTTGCATATACAAACGGAAGAACAGGAATGAATGGACTACACCACTTCAAGTGGCATGGGGTGGATTCTAGCTTTCAATGTCTCGTTCCATGAGAGAGAGAAACCCTCCACGAAAGCAGAAAGCTAGCGTACCATGGAGCACAAGCTCTACCCTGTCTTTGCCAGTTTTCTATCTGCAAGGTGTTTTTTGCTTGGGAGGGCACATTCCAAAATGCCCCCTTGCAGTCCAAAGAGGTGCAGTCCATTCTACCACCTTGTTTACCTGCACGTGTGAACTGAGCCTTGGTCTTTGGGGGGGGGGGGAGAATGGGATGTATACCCCACCCTTCACTCAGAGTCTCAGAGCAGCTTACAATCTCCTTTCCCTTCCCCTTCCCACAACAGACACCCTGTGAGATAGGTGGGGCTGAGAGAGCTCTTTGAGAACTGCTCTTGAGAGAACAGCTCCGAGAGAACTGTGGCTTGCCCAAGGTCACCCAGCAGCTGCATGTGAAGGCGTGGGGAATCAAACCCGGTTCTCCCAGATTAGAGTCTACCGCTCTTAAACACTACACCAAACTGGCTCACTGGCTAATACTGTACCCACCAACCACTGGAAGAACCAACAGGGTAGCTCTATCTCAAGATCCCAGAGGAAAGGACAGCATACAAACATCCAAATAACTCACACCTCCTTGCACATGACAAATATTTGGCTACTGGGCCAGCATAGCTGCAGAGGGGAGGCATGGCTCAGCAGTAGAGCAT
>NW_015168297.1:0-997 GCF_001447785.1 Gekko japonicus | reverse complement strand
AACCCTAGAGTCGGACTCGACTGGCTTTCGAGCAAGGGAACCTTTACCTTTTACACACATATTTGCCTTCGCTCAGGAAGGAGGGCTCCAGAGCAAACCAGTCCCTCTGGACGGCCAACAACCAGGCACAGAAGCCGAGTCCTTTCCCTGAAGTTTCCTCCTGGCACTGGGATCCAGAGGTCGACTGCCACTGGACATGGGAGATTCCCTTCGGTCACCATGGCTAGAAGCCATTCATAGACCTACCTTCCATGAATCTGTCTAATCCCCTTTTAAAGCTTTCTATGCCTGTGGCCATCACTACATCCTCTGGCAGCAAATTCCACATTTTAATCACTCACTGTGTAAAGAAGTATTGCCTTTTGTCCAACCTGAGTCTACTTTCGCTCGCTCACAACTTTAATGCCAGTAGCTCACAAAGTAGAATTTCTGCTCACAAGGCTCCACAGCTTAGAGGGAGCTCTGCCGGGCACCCCACACACTTCAAGAAGGCCAAAGCCAACCAACTCTGCCATGGAATCATTTCTCATGAGATGCACACTTTTTAGCACATTGCCTAAAAAGGGCAACTCAGACAAGCCGTCGAGTCCAAACGGAATCCCGAGTGCGGCGAAACCCTCCCAGAGGCCTCCAACGCAAGAACTGTTGCAAATGTCATTTCTCGCCCGCCTCAGACCTGTATTTCCCTAACAAGTTATCGGTATGCAGCCCTCGTGGAAGCAACACAAGACAGCAAACACAATGGGAGCCGGAGTTAACATGCAAAGGATGTCCAACCAGATAACACAACAGGCGACTTTTTCTTGGGGAAAAGTAAGATCTTGAAGCAAGAGGGAGTGACGAGGCCTGACAGGAGCAGATAACCCTCCCAAAACGATTAACTTGATGCTCCTGAGAACCCAGCCCGGTGCTTTTTTTTTTTAAAAAAAAGCTACCAACTTGCACGCCACGGTAAAGGGCAACGGGCAACCATCCTTCAGCTCTGAAGTGCTCAACC
>NW_015168296.1:6842-7826 GCF_001447785.1 Gekko japonicus | reverse complement strand
TTGCCGTAATAAATGCCTGAATGACTGACATCAATAGTACCACATCTACTAAATCATGCCCTTGGTATTCTTCATGCCTCATACA
The DNA here is from genome assembly GCF_001447785.1 of Gekko japonicus. Classification (NCBI taxonomy): domain Eukaryota; kingdom Metazoa; phylum Chordata; class Lepidosauria; order Squamata; family Gekkonidae; genus Gekko; species Gekko japonicus. Next base: position 7,741 of record NW_015168296.1, on the reverse strand, counting down.
CTTGTCTAATTGAAAGAAATCCATATTGACACAACGGGCCCGGTGTTAATAGTGAATTTTGAATGGTTTTTGCTTTGCAGTTCCAAAATGCAAAATGCTACAGCTGTGTATCTATTTGAACGTGGCACGAATTCACTTGAAATAGTGCTCTTCAGTGTTCAAAGAACACAAGAGAAACCGTTCTTAGACCACTTCACATTAGGACACTTCAGTGAAATTCGAGTCGATAATGTAGACGTTCGGTTCATTGCGTTCGATTGCGTTTGATCGTCAGGGATAGGAACGGCGCGGAGGTGAAATAGATCGCCAGCGGAAAAAACACCAAAGTCGGAATATATTTGCACGTCTCCAGGGGCTTCCTCATAGCAAAGATAAAGATGTCATTCACGCTTGGAGCGCTGAAGTATTAACACTGGAAGAGGGATTCTGAATCATTGGCCGGCATCCTCTCATCCCACTGAGCAAAGCTGGAAGCTACAGTTAAGAACATCAGAGACGCCAATGTTGGATCAGGCCAAAGTCCCATCCAGTCCAACACTCTGTATCACAGTGGCCAGAAATACCAGGTGCCATCAGGAGGTCCACCAGTGGGGCCAGGACATTAGAAGCCCTCCCACTGTTGCCCCCCCCAAGCACCAAGAAGACAGAGCATCCCTTGCCCCAGAGCCCCTATCTATACCTTGTGGCTAATAGCCACTGATGGACCTCTGCTCCATATGCTTATCTAATTCCCTTTTGAAGCCGTCCATGCTTGTAGCTGCCGCCACTTCCTGTGGCAGTGAATTCCAAGTGTTAATCACTCTTTGGGCAAAGAAGTACTTCCTTTTATCCGTTCTAACCCGACCACTCAGCAATTTCATGGAGTGCCCACGAGTTCTTGTATTGTGAGAAAGGGAGAA
>NW_015168296.1:5006-6418 GCF_001447785.1 Gekko japonicus | reverse complement strand
GATTTATACAGAGGCATTATGATATTGGCTGATCTGTTTTCTATACCCTTCCTAATAATCCCCAGCATAGCATTGGCCTTCTTTATTGCAGTCACACACTGTCTCGACATTTTCAGTGAGTTATCTACTACGACTCCAAGATCTCTCTCTTGATCAGTTCCCAAGTTCCTGGTGGAGGCGGGAGATCTCCAACTATTACACATGACCTCCAGGCAGGGTTGTTGGGTCCGGTCCACTAGCTGGTGGGGGACTTTCGAGGGGGGCGGATGTCCCCAATCTGATGACGTCACGCAGAAGTGGAATAAAAATGTCAAAAAATATAACACGCACATTTTTGGGTTCCGCAGCATTCTTCATCGGGATGGATGCTCTAAATGGGGGGGGGGGCACGGGCGAGGTTTCAGGTCATTACCTGAAAGCCACAAGTTTGCAGAGAAGTTATTTAAGATCACGGCTTGGATTGACCTCCCCTCCCCTCTGCCTTTTAATGCCTCCGCTCCCAAGAGCTCCGGAGGACTTGAAAACGCACACACAGGTCTGTGCCGTTCTGGTGGGCCTGAATCGGAAGTGGAGCAGTTATCAAGAGGGCTGATGTGGCGCGGTGGTTAGAGTGATTGACGAGGGTCCCAAGCAACCCGGGTTCGAAACCCTTAGGGTTCCTTGGTTCCCCTGGCCACCGGGCCACCGGGAGAGGAGGGGGGGGGGGGGGTTACGGTTGTCTGATGAAGCCTGGGAAACACGGAGACCTCAGTGTGGTAGAGTCCACCCTTCAAAGCCTCCATTTCCTCCAGATGAACTGATCTCTGCTGTCTGGAGAGGAGTTGTAATTCTAGGGGATTCCCCAGGTCCCACCTGGAGGCTGGCATCCTTGCTTCTACCAGGGAAGCTCGCCAGGTGACCTTGGGCCAGTTGCAAACTCTCCGCCTGGCCTCCCTCACAGGACTGTTGTGAGAAAGTGGAAGCGGGTGGGAAGAACCCTCAGCCCGGCCGACCTCACAGGGCTGTCGCGAGAAACGGGGAGAGAGCATCTTAACCCTGGCCTACCTCGGAGATTTGAGGTTGTGAGAAAGCACAGGCGGGGAGCCCTCTCAGCCTGGCCGACCTCACAGAGCAATCCAAAACAGCCCAGTGGGACCTTTAAGACCAAGTTTTATTCAGGTACAAGCTCTCCCTCCTCTGTGAGGGCAGATCTGTGCGTTCCCCCCCCCCAATAGCTAGCAATCCAAAACAGTCCAGTGGCACCTTTAAGACCAGGTTTTATTCAGGTACAAGCACTCCCTCCTCTGCGGGGACAGATCTGCACGTTCCACCCCCAATAGCTAGCAATCCAAAATAGCCCAGTGGGACCTTTAAAACCAAGTTTTATTCAGGTACAAGCACTCCCTCCTCTGTGGGGACAGATCTGCGCGTTC
>NW_015168296.1:0-3087 GCF_001447785.1 Gekko japonicus | reverse complement strand
TGGCAACGTGACCTAAATAAGTTTGTGTGGAAAGGCAAAGCCCCCAGGATAAATTTTAAAACCATGTCCAGATCTCAACAAAGGGGTGGGCTAGCCTCTCCCGATCTATTCTCATATTATAAAGCGGCCACGCTAGCATCCCTTGTTAGGCAGTATGAATCGGATTCTCAGATTGGGTATGGTTGGAAGAATATTCTACGAAAAATCAAGATTTCCGAGCATTGCTCTGGAGAACAAAGCGTAAAACTCTAAATACTGAATTGACCTCGCCTTTTTTGAAACACACTCTCAAGATTTGGGATCAAAATAAAAGAATACTTACCTCTCCGTCCTCAAAAATGAGCACCTTTTGCGGGCAACCTTGGTTCCCGCCAGCGAAAAACCCACATCAATTCCACCTGTGGAAACAAGCAAAGGTCACAAGGTTAATAGATGTAATTCACAACAATAAAATACTAGACAAGCTGGAATTAGAAACTAAATATAAATTCCAAATACAATGGTTTGAGTACCTTCAGCTTTCTCATTTCGTAGAGCACTCAGCTTTTAAACACTCCCTGTCCAGACCTTTAACTGATTTCGAAAGGCTTTTACATCTAAAGCATAAAAAGAAAGGTTTAATAGCGAAAATATATAAAATAATACAATCTCCACTACAAAGTGCCACTCTTAGTTATCAACAAGCCTGGTCTTCAGATCTTCAAAAGCAGATTACGGAGGAGCAGTGGGATCTGATTTGGAAAGCACATACAAAGCAGTCTAACTCACTCTATGCCTATGAGGCTAACATGAAAGTCCTTACCCGATGGTATCTTACCCCGGCTAAACTAACACATATATTTCCGCATATCAAACCCCTATGCTGGAAACAGTGTGGGGAAAAGGCATCCTACATTCATTGCTGGTGGACTTGTACAGTGTTAAATAAATTTTGGCTTCTTGTTATTCAGAAGATCAAGGAACTAACTGGCTATGACATTCCACCGGATCCAGCATTTCTGTTAAATTTATGGCCCTCTGATTTACCATCTTTTTCCTCAATGAAAATGATCGGCACCCTACTTATTGTGGCAAAAATAGTTATAGCCAAACATTGGAAGGACCCCAATCCCCCATGTATACAGAATTGGTTACATAAGGTGTGGGACCTATTTCTGTTAGAGAATTTTAACACATTTCACTCGGAAACCCAAACAGAATGTGACTTTAGAAGTCCACTCCATGATTGGTATCCTCTACTAGACAAAATCAATATTGACAAGTTTGACTGGGGAACTCTCAGCAATGTTAAATATAAACTATTATTGTATAACTGATGTAAACACTGTATAATGACTACTCAGTTCTGTAACATTGTTAGTTATGGTTGGGAACAGCTTTGTTTGTATCTTGACCTTCCTATTAGATATGTTGATTTGTACACAAAATGTTAATAAAATTGATTATTATTTTTTTAAAAAAACCCTCAACTTAGAGGGAACACTGCCCTGGAGCCCTCCTTTCCTGGGCTGAGCCAAAAAAGACCTGAGCCGGAGGCTAAACAAATGTGAGCCGGCTCACATTCACTAAGCTTAGTGGGAACACTGCGCCCCCCCCCTACCAACGCTCCCTCTAAGCTGTGGAGTCCTGTGAGCAAGAATTCTGCTTTGTGAGCGACCTGCATTGAAGTCCTGAGCGAGCCATTTGGCGGCGGCATCAATTTTTTTGCTCTGGAGCCCTCCTTCCCGAGCGAAGGCGAAAATGTGTGCGCTGGAGGCTAAGAAAACTGTGAGCCGGCTCACACTCGCGCAGCTTAGAGGGAACACTGCGGCCCCCTACCAACGCTCCCTCTCTAAGGGATGTACTAAAAGGAAGGACAGGATTGCCCACTGGAAACATGCAAGTCAATTCGCCATTCCTGGCTCCCATTATTTCCAATGGGCCTTCCCGGCGTCTCCCATTGTTTCCAATGGGCAATCCTATCCTTCCTTTTAGTACATCCCTCCCTCTAAGCTGTGGAGTCCTGTGAGTAAAAATTCTGCTTTGTGAGCGGCCGGCATTAAAGTGGTGAGCGAGTGATTTGGCTGCTGCATCGATTTGTTTGCTCTGGAGCCCTCCTTCCCGAGCGAAGGCGGAAATGTGTGCGCCGGAGGCTCAGAAAACGGTGAGCCGGCTCACACTCACTCCGCTTAGAGGGAACGCTGCCCCCTCACCCCCCTGCCAGGGGGGACCTGGCAACCCGAGACCCCTAGGAGGAAAGGGATGCTTTGGAGGGTGGGCGCTATGGCATTGTGCCCCGTTGAGGTCTCCATCCTCCTCAGGTTCCACCCCCAAATCTCCAGGAGTTTCCCAACCTGGAGCTGGCAACCCTACTAACCTGGTGGTGGCTGGGAAGAGAACTGGCAACTCTGCTTTCGAAGGCGGACCCTGTGGCATTATACCCTGCGGGGGTCCCTCCCTAAGGCTCCACCCCTTAATCTCCAGGAGTTCCCCAATGCAGAGTTGGTAACCCCAGGGAGGGCTCTGCTTGGTCAGAGGAAAGGGGGCATCCACGTCCAGGGCCCTGTCTCCAGAGCTAGCACATTTTTTTTCCAATATCCCTCCTGGCAAATACTTGGAAGGGCGACCTCCAAGGAATACCAGGGCTGGGAGGTAGAGGCAGACTACTCAAGTCACCTCTCTGAAAATTACCCAAGCCCCCGGTAGGGGTTGCCGGAAGTCCACTATGACTTCCAGGCAAGCACAAAAGACACACAGACACACTATATTTAAAAAGTGATGATTTTAGAAAGGTTGGGAACCTCTGAATCAGTGTCCCCTCTAAGCTGAGTTAGTGTGAGCTGGCTCACAGTTTTTTAGCCTCCGCCTCAACGCAGATTTTTGCCTTGGCTCAGAAAGGATGGCTCCAGAGCAAACTCGTTTTATGCAGCGGCCAAATCGCTCGCTCACCACTTTAATGCCAGGAGCTCACAAAGTAGAATTTTTGCTCACGAGACTCCACAGCTTAGAGGGAGCATTGCTTACAGCAACCCTGCAGGGTGCAATGAGAAGGTGTCACATGGCTCTTTCGGTCACCCACCAGAGATGTAACATTTCCGGAAATGTTGA
>NW_015168295.1:3722-8241 GCF_001447785.1 Gekko japonicus | reverse complement strand
AGCTTCTTCAGCTCTTTTTGCCTTGTGCTGCTGCACATGTTTGAGTTTTTTAAAGTAAAACTTCACTCCATGAAGAAAGTAAAGCAGAGATAATCCATGTGTCCTTTGGATGGGTCCTTCCGAAACGTTCTCTTTTCCTACTGAATGTTGATGTGATCCCTGCCAATTTGGTGTAGTGGTTCGGTAGAGATCCAGTTTGGTGTACGGGTTAGGAATGTGGACTCTAATCTGGGAGAACCGGGGTTGATTCCCCACTCCTCCACATGCAGCTGCTGGTGTGACCTTGGGTCAGTCACAAGTTCTCTCAGAGCTGTTCTCTCAAGGCCAGTCCTCGAAAGAGCTCTCTCAGCCCCACCTACCTCAGTCTGTTGTGGGGAGGGGAAGAGAAAGGAGATTGTAAGCTGCTCTGAGACTCCTTCCGGTAGTGAAGGGGAGGGGTATAAATCCAATCTCTTCTTCTTCTTCCCTGGGAAAGGCAAAAGTGCACTTTTAGTAGGGGTCTCCTCAGGGACCTCTTCCCACTGCAAGCATGGGCTTTTTTTTTCCGTCTCAGAGGCAAACCAAAGGAGAGCGGCAGAAGATTCTGATCAAGTTCAGGCAACTACAGAAGTTTCTGGAGGAACAAGAGAAACTTCTCCTGGCCCAGATGGAAGAGGTGGAGAAGGAGGTGGCCAAGAAAAGGGACCAGCACCTGGCCAAACTCTCCAAGGAACTCTCCTCTCTTCCCAGCCTTATTCTGGAGATAGAGGGGAAGTGTCAGCAGCCAGCCAGTGATCTCCTGAAGGTGAGGGTGTGGCAGGAACAGCCCAGGCTCCAATCCTCTCTGTGCCTTCTCCGCTTAGCAGAAAAGCAAACAAGCCCAGTTTATGTTGCTAGCAAGTTTTCACCCCTGCATGTGGGCTGCTTTCCCCTCTGCCCCTTGACATCTCCAGCTAGGGGCAGGCTGGACAATCCCAGGCGCCCTGCGAAACTCCACCCCCTGGAAATGCATCTCTCCACCCCGACAGCCCCCAGCCCCTGCTTGATAGTCTGGAGCTACTCGGCTTCCACAGAAGCCAAAGTGTGTTTGTGTCTCAACCAGCAGTCTGGGGAACCCCCGTGTAAGTAAAGCCAGGTTCACAGGTAGCTCTTTCAGAAAAAACCCCAGCCATCACGAATGAGGGTCACATGCAAGACTTTTCACAGCACATTTTCAAAGGATGATGTCTGGGGATAGGGAATGTCCCTTATACTGTCTGCTTGCAGGTGGGCACACACCAATGCACGCAGACACACGACAGTGACAGCAGGTGGTTACAGGAATGGCATCCACACACCTGTCCCTGGCACCGCTGTGCTTGCCGCTGTCAGCCCATGACAGCTGTGCAGACGAGATCACGTTGATACCCAGACCCTCCCTTCCCTTTCATTGCTGAGCCATGTTGCAATGCTGCAGGAGACAGGGGGGGAAAGTCTTTCAGAGGCCTGAAAGGTGACAGAGTTTGGCTCCGCTTCTCTCAGTCCCCGTGGGCACCGTCCTCTCCCCATCTCTGGGCTTTTCCCAAGTTTTAAAGAGAACGGCAGTGGGTAGATTGCTGTAGCGTGGTGACGTTCTAATCTGCATTAATTCCTAGCTCATATTTTAAAGGAAATGTTGGTTGCACATTGCCAGTTATAACGCTGCAACAATAAGGACTTGATTTTTTTTTTAAATGAAAGCTAGGGATCAATGTGTTGTTACAATACTAGTGAAAGCTACATATTATTTTAAAGCCTGGGAAATGCCCTCCAGTGGAAAGAAGGGAAATCACATTGCTGGGAATGTCTTTGTGTCTGGAGATAGCTACAAGGCAGACACACCCTAATCTGAGGTGAAAATGTGAGGGAAAATCCCTTTGTGAAAGTTGCCACTGTTGAGTTGTCAAAGCAGATCTCCCAGCTCTGCTCTGAAATGGCTCTGCTTTGTCTGCTGATATTAACCTCACAGTTATTTCCTCCCACTTCATGAAGATCTACCTCAGTCTTTGAGTGAAGTCTGCTAGCTGGACACAAGCAAAAAGCCAGAGTGCAGAATCTTCCAGGGTCTGAGGGGGTCTTCCTGGTCTGGCCTTCTAGCAGGCATTGAGGTCTCTCTTCTCTTTCTCTCTCTCTGCCTTTCTTCTTTAGGATGTCAGAAGCACCTTGCAGAGGTAAGTGAACCTTTAACTTTAACCTTCTTAATGCTGGGATTGGACTGGGAAGCCGGTGAGGAACATGGTCCTTTCTGGATCATGGCTGAGGGCCAAATCAGGTATAACTATGAGCGTGGATCTCCATCTGTTTGTCAGTGGGAAACAGGTTCTGCAGAGTCCCATGAATAATCGTGTACTAAAATGGGTGTGTGTGTCTGTGTTGGCATCCAGCTGTTCATCTCTAGAACAAGGGTCCCCAACCTTTTGGGGGCTTGCAGGCACCTTTGGAATTCTGGCATGGTGTGGTAGGCACAGCCCCCAAATCACTTTTCACAAAATGGCTGCTGCAGGGGGTGGAGCCAGTCACAAAACAGCTGCCGCAGCATACCTTCAGTCACACAGTGAAGATCCTTGTGTTGTGGTGGCAGCTGCTGTCAAAGTCACATTTAAAAAAAACAAATACCAGGAAAAGACAGAGTTTGATTCTCCTTCGCTACATTTATTCCACAAAACTGCAGGTGGTAAGCTTTAATTGGTCTAAGTAATGCCCTGGTTGGCATTGGAGCTGGCTATGGCGGTACTCTAGTGATTGAGCGTTATGACCTGACCGCACAGTCCAGTCCCAGGTGCTCCGTGTGTGAAGGGGCGTAATGTGAGACAATGCATGAGGAAGCGGGAGTTGCCATGGTATTCCATGTTTCCATCGATGTTCCTGCCACCACATGGCACTTAAATGTGCTGTACATACTCAGATGAGGCCTTGGCTGTTTCCACTGTGTCAGTTTGCCCAGCATTGAGTGCTATAGGGAATCAGCAATGGCAGCAGTTCCCCCACCCCCCATGCTTTTTGACTTTTTTGTTTTTCAGGTCTCCATTGGCATCTTGGTAGAATCATACATCAGTTACCATTCCAAGAAAAAAAAAACCTTGGGAAATCCCCCCACCCCACAGTGCAAAGTGGGGGATGGCTGCCATGGTGACAGGGGCGAGGAAACCCACTATTGGGAAGCCATGTAGCCACAGTGCAAGGCTTCTGGAAGAAAGCCTTTGTCATTAACCCGCTATGGGGAATACATGGCTTGATTAGAATATGTGTGCTTCTGCTTTCAGTCTCCCGAGGTAGATTTAGAAGAAGGAGAATTGTCATGTGACATTGGGGAATTTCAGACAGGCGATAGATTCCGGAAGGGAACTGGTTCTCAAACGGGTTCTGGTCTGTCATTTCAGACAGAACCCGTTTGAGAACCGGTTCCCTTCCAGAATCTATTTGCCATTTCATACACAAATGCTTCAGTCCCGTTTAGGAAACGGGACTGAAGTGTTTTACCTGTCATCCACTTCCAAGTGGTCTCCAGTGCCCTCTCCCGGTTCCGATACGCTTTTTCCCTGCCTTTTTTCGCCCACGCGGGCGATCTCCGGCTCTTTTTTCTTTTGAATGCTCGCTTTATAGCGCTATAGCGCTATAACGGAATAGCATTATATCAATCCCATTGGAATGCATGGAGTGTTTTTTATATTGATATAGCGCTATAAATTGAAGGGTTTTAAAAAAAAAATTGATCACCCGCGCGGGAGGAAAACGGCGGGAAAACAAAGCGGTGCAAGTCTGAAATGCCAAACCGCTTCTGATCCGGCTCATTTCCAGTAGGGGCAAGCCCTGTGTTAAATGGCAGCCCTGTACCGGTTCACGTCAAAACGGATGATTGCCGGCTTGAAACTGGGTGAAACTGGGTAATGTGAAATTCCTCAATATTGTGTCAAAGTTTCCACACACCCCTCTCCTGGTGGCAAATGATTAAAAACAACAGGAGTGAGGATGCTCCTGAGGACAGTGAAGTTACGTGAAACGTTTTCTTCCACTCTCAGCCACACTCTTATAAGCCTGCTGAATTTAAGAACATGAATAGAGCCTGCTGAATACATCCAATGGTCCCAGCAGCATCCTGTTTCACACAGCGGCCAACTGATGCCCCTGGAATGCAAACAAACAAGGCCTGTGGGCTGAGGCCTTCCCTGCTGCTCCCTCCCAAGCACTGTTCTTCAGAGGCTTCCTGTCTTTGGGTGCGGAGGCTCTCTTCAGTCCCCAAATATAGTAGCCGCTGATGCACCTCTTGACTATGAATCTGTCTGATCCCCTGTGCTTGTGGCCATCACTACCTTAGCCTGCTATAGTGAACTCCACAGTTTAATTACTGGTTGAGTAAAGAGGTGTGTCTTTTTGTCTCTCCCAGACTACTACTCAAGAACTCCACTGGGTGCCCCTAAATTGTAGTATTGTGGGAGAAGGACACAAAGACGTCAATGCAGTGTACAGGATATTCTGCCCCCCTCCATTGTATTCTCACAAGAACCCTGTCTGAGAGGCCGGT
>NW_015168295.1:0-1882 GCF_001447785.1 Gekko japonicus | reverse complement strand
GACAGGATGAGGTGGGGCTGTACCATGCCACCTCCCCTCCCCAAGAGAAAACAGACAATATTATTAAAAAACTGATACTTTTGTCACAAGAGTTGTGATGGGCACAGGGGTCAATTCCTGCAGGAGTGCACAGGAGCGGAGCTCCGGCAGTAAAGAGCCCAGGGGGTGGGCACATGCAACAAGCCCCGCCCCCTGAGTCAGAGCAAGAAGCAGCCAGGATCAGAGCCCCCACCCCCAGCCCCCCGTTCCAAAACAGTCCAGTGGCACCTTTAAGACCAGGTTTTATTAAAGTACAAGCCCTCCCTCCTCTGCGAGGACAGATCTGCACTCCCCCCCCCCAATAGCTAGCAATCCAAAACAGTCCAGGGGAGCCTGAGCGGTGGGTGTTGCCTTCTGACACACTTCCGGTGATGTCAGGGGGTGTGGCATATGCAAATAAATTATGCTAATGAGCTCCTGCGCCTCTTTTTCTACGAAATGACCCCTGGATAGGCACAAGGGTCTGTGCTCACTTTCTGTTCCTTTGCTTCTTCAGACACTCTGGATTCTGGATTTCAGAAAGGTACAGTTTTCTTCGTACACTGATCAATTATTTCTTAACTAAAAAGTTTCACCTTACAATGTGTATTTTACTACTTGGTTTTTTCCAGAGATGACATTACTGAATGCTCTTTTTTTGTTCCACAGAACCTTCCGTTCCCTGCCACTGAGGTTACTGCAACAGGCCTTAGATTTTGCAGCAGTGTTCATAAGTTTCTTCTCTAGTAGCAGGGAGGGGACATGAATTAAATACCCAGGATATTTCTGTCAGTTCTAGCTTCTTCCTGGCCATCTCTGCACGGGGTATCTGCCCCATGGTCAACACTTTTGCACAGTGGGTCCCCCCCCCCCCCCCCTTCCTCCCCGCTTTTGGGATTTGTGCACCTCCTGGGCTTTCCCCAGCTTTCTCAAATGTAGGCTGCGGTCACACACACTTAATAATACATTTTTAATGCACTTTCAATGCACTTTCCAACTGGATTTTCCTGTGTGAACTGGCACAGTCCAGTTGGAGTGCATCGAAAGTGCATTATCTAAGTGTGTGTGATCACAGCCCCTGGTTTCCACTGAAGTTTTGGGAAGGATTGCAGTGAGGTGTGGGTGGGAAAATTTAGTGGCTGCTGTTTCCCTGACCCTGTCCTGTTGTGAGCATTTCCTCTCTAATGGATGCAGCAGCCAAATCGGCTGGCTCACAACTTTAATGCCAGGAGCTCACAAAGTAGAATTTTTGCTCACAAGCCTCCACTGCTTAGAGGGAGCATTGGCCCTGAGGCTAGCGCCCCCTATAGAATTTGCAGCACCCACACCCTCTCTTCACTATGCTCGTTTTCATCCTCCCTCTCCCCTCGGTGAGGAAAAGTCACCCAGCCACGTAAGGGGAGGCAGTGACAGAGCCGAGGGGGAGGGCAGCAGCTGGAGAAAAGGCAGCAAGTGCGGCCGGGACTGTGCAGAGTCTGCACATGAGGCAGACTCCTCGCAGGAGCTGGCACGGGGCTCAGGCGCCACACCCCTTCCCCGATGGGACCACTGATGAAGAAGAGCTGAGCCTGCAACATGCTGCTGCCGCCGCCGCTACTCTGCACTCAGGAGTGAATGGCTCTCTGCCTCCTCCCACTGGAGGGGAAGGGAGAGAAATCTTCTGTTCTCATTGGTGATTTCTAACCAAAGAAACCTGTGGCTGTAATAGACATTGTTCTTTTTCTCTCCCTCACGGTTATCTGCTCAGCATGGGATGTGGGGAAAAAGAGATTATGTCCCTGTTGCTGTTCATTGTTTGTCTGCCTTTTCTTGAAGCAAGCAGGAAGACTGCTTTGCATTTTAAAAGGGCAGGAGGAGGCAGGAG
>NW_015168294.1:0-8115 GCF_001447785.1 Gekko japonicus | reverse complement strand
CCGTAACAATAAAATTCATTCATTCAGTAGCACTTCATAGATTAAAAAAAATTATTGCAGCTCACAATTTTGAAATATTTGTTTGGACTCCTGGAACAGAGAGGCAGAATGTGGGGGGAGGGTAATTAATCCCCCTTCCACTGCTTCCCCACTCCTGAAACCATTTTTTCTTTAAAACACAAGCAAATAAGACCCCTCACTCTTAAACGTCTCATCTTGGGAGCACTTTTACTCATTTTGTGAAGAACAGGTAGGGACGTGATCAATCATCTTTGTTTCTAAATTAAAAACAGCAAGCCTTTTCAGATGCCCATGAAGGGAAGATGCTCCAGTCCCTCAGACATTTTATTTCTAGGAGATTTCTTCCATTATTCCCTCAGGTCTGTCTCCTTCTTCAGATCTGGCATCCAAAATGCTACACAGTATTCAAAATATGAGTGATCATGGACATATTCAATGGAACAGGATACCTATGACATTATTTTCTGTTCTCTCTTGCTAATTGATGATGATGACGACGACTACTACTACATTCATAGCCTGCCTTTTTCACTGAGACTCAAAGTGGATTACACAATGCAGTCAATAGGATGACTGCAGAATTGGTGTAATGTGTATAGTATGTGTAAAAGGTAAAGGTTCCCTTGCTCAAAAGCCAGTCGAATCCGACTCTAGGGTTGCGGTGCTCATCTCCGATTCAAAGCCAAAGAGCCAGCGCTATCCGAAGACATTTCCGTGGTCATGTGGCCGGCATGACTAAACACCAAGGTGCACGGAACGCTGTTACCTTCCCACTGAAGTGGTACCTATTTATCTACTTGCAATTTCTTGCTTTCGAACTGCTAGGTTGGCAGGAGCTGGGGCCAGAGATGGGAGCTCACTCCGTCATGCGGCCAATTACGACTATGCAACATTGCCTGCTTTTTTGCCAATAAATTCAAATGTGCCTAGCAAGAGCAACACAAGACAGAGCACAGGAGGCACTGTGCTTGTATAAACTTAATGAAAGCCCTCTTCCCTGACCCTAAGCCAGTGAGTTAGCGACCAACTTTTGGGAACGTCAGGCCTATTACAGCAATTGGCAGACCCATAACTCTGCTAGCTGGTAAAATGGAGTTCATAGGCTTTTCCACACTTCTTCTTGTTGCCATTTGTGTGCCTGTGCTGCATTGAGGTTTCCCCCTTTTTTGCATGTGGTTTGCTCCCTCTAGTGGCCGCTTTCCCTGAGACTGAGGGAAGAGCCAAGCACAAGCCCTGGGCTCAGCAGACCCTAAAAGACCACCTGCTGTGAAGAGCGAATGATCTCTCAGGGACAGCGATATTAAAACGGGCAGAAGATTTTTGCAAACACCTCCCTCCCCGGGCCAGGGAACGAGAGAACCTTTGCCTTCTTTAAGGGAAATGCAGAGTGGGCGCTGGAAACTCAGCAGTTAAGCTAATGTGTCCTGAATGCTGCTGGGCAGGGCAGTTCGTATTTGGGGTTTCCACCACTGTGCCTTCCAAACCAGCACTCAGAATGCCTTACAACTAAGTGTTAACAGTGGGAGGGCTTCTGGAGTTCTGGCCCTGCTGGTGGACCTGCTGAGGGCTCTTGGGTTTTGGCCACTGTGTGACACAGAATGTTGGACCCGATGGGCCACTGGCCTGATCCAACATGGCTTCACTTATTAACATCTTAGTCTTCCTTGGGCTGTGGCTGTGGCTCAGGGGCAGAGCATCTTGTATGGCTTACAGAAGGTCCTGGATTCAATCCTGGCATCTCCAGATAAAACAGCAGCTGCCAGTCTGAATAGACAATACTGACCTCAGTGGATTCAGTATGAGGTAGCTGCATGTGTGTATTCAGTTTCCATAGGAAAATTGGGGAGTGTGGGATACTCTGAAGGTCTTGGGTTTTGCTAACACATGCTATCCCAACTAGATGCTTTTGTTTGCTTTAGGCTGGTCCTGCATTGGGCAGGGGGTTGGACTAGATGGTCATTTTTCTAGGGAGTTATGGCTGATTTAAAAAAAACCCCATTACCTCAGCAGAGTCCTGGTACTACCCTTCTGTTAAGTGTCATTTTTTCCTGCTGAAACGAAGGAATTCGTATCTGAGAGGGATAATGTGTATGGTTACCATACTTGTCCTGAATTCTCAGAGAACTAAGTAAAACTTGTTTGACAAGATATGAGAGATGTGCCGGAGACCATTGTGATGAGCCTATAATATGGTACTCTTGATTAGTTTTTGTCAGCTGATTCACATATGAAATGAGTATGGTCTTATATTACTTTAAACTAATGCTTGACAAAAAAGGTACTAGACCCCTCTGGCTTTTGAAGTATTGGTTTTAAAAACTTTGTAAAAAAACAGGGAACGAGTGGAAGACGTGATCTGAGACTCCTTGAACCTTTTATATACGAGACTTTACCTAGTTTGTGCATTATTTTTGGTGATTGTGTTTTGCATTTAGTGGCCTGTAATGTGTGTTTATATAAGTAATATAAGTTAGAAATCTAGAGGAGACCTCAGTCTCTGTGATATATTTCCTTTATTACAGTACATAGCATTAGTGGTTGGCTCTTTTTGTAGCAGGAACTCCTTTGCATATTAGGCCACACACACACCCCTAATGTAGCCAATCCTCCAAGAGCTTACAGTAGCTCCTGTAAGAAGAGCTCTGTAAGCTCTTGGAGGATTGGCTACATTAGGGGTGTGTCACTTAATATGCAAATGAGTACCTGCTACAAAAAGAGCCCTACAGAGTTTTCTTCCATCCAGCAGCTTATCCCAACCAGGAAAATGGTGGGTAGGAGGAAACAAGGCTGGAGGGGCAGCCTGAGAGTCCCCCAAGATCAGCTACCTCTTGTGAGGCTTTGGGGAAGCTGATTGTGCTCATGTAGTCTTAATAATGAGGTTTGGATTTATACCCTGCCCTTCACTTGGAGTCTCAGAGCAGCTTACAGTGTCCTTCCCTTCCTCTCCCCACAACCCGTGGGATTGAGAGGCCTCTGAGAGAACTGCTCTGATAGAGCTGTGACTGGCCCAAGGCCACCCAGCTGGAGTGGGGAATCAAAACCCGGTACTCAGATTAGAGTCCACCACTCTTAACCACTGCACCAAACTGGCTTAGAAGGACAGGATTTAGAAGCACAAAGCAGTGAGGAGGTGACATAGACACCAATTTGAAAATTGGTGGGTGCATGGGGGGGGCACCATAAGGTAGTCTCGCCTAGTGTGCAAAAAAACCCTGGCACTGGCCCTTGCCTGCCTCTGCGGCATGCCACTGGTATTCCTTGGAGGTCGCTCTTCCAAATACTAGCCAAGGCTGACCCTGCTTAGCTTCCAAGATCTGATGATATCTGGCTAGCCTGGGCTAATCCAGCTCAGGGCATAAATGAGAGTTACTGACTGATCGTGGACAATTCACTGTTCCCTATTCATTGCCTGCTATTCATTATTCCTGACTTTTACAGATGATGAACAGTGATGCATTATGGAAACATCTTAACCAAAGTGAGCGAGGAGAATTCATCTTATTGGGAGTGGCTGACCGCCCTCGCTTGGAGAAGCTGCTCTCTGCTGTCGTCCTGATCTGCTATACAATGACCTTGCTTGGAAACACGACCATCATTGTAGTGTCAAGGCTGGATCCTCGTCTCCACACCCCCATGTATTTCTTCCTCAGCAACCTCTCCTTTCTAGACCTCTGTTACACAACCAGTCTCGGGCCCCAGATGCTGGTGAATTTCTGGGGAAAACGAAAGACCATCAACTATGTTGCCTGTGCAGTCCAGTTATATGTCTCCCTTGGTCTGGGCTCAACAGAATGTCTTCTATTGGCAGCCATGGCTTATGACCGCTATGCAGCAGTCTGCCAACCCCTGCGGTACACTACCATCATGAGCCATTCCATATGTTTCAGAATGGCTGCTATCTCCTGGATAAGTGGCTTCAGCCATTCACTAGTGCAAACAACAATGACCCTAAGACTCCCTTTGTGTGGACACAACAGCATAGACCATTTTTTCTGTGAAGTACCAGCTCTGCTCAAACTGGCATGTGTGGACACTTCAGTCAATGAGGCTGTTCTGTTGGGTTCCAGTGTGGTCATCCTCCTTCTCCCCCTGAGCCTCATCATAGTATCTTATTGCTACATCACAACAGCCGTGTTGAGGATCCGCTCAGCCGAAGGCAGGCGCAAGGCTTTCAACACCTGTGCCTCCCATTTCACTGTGGTGTTTCTCTTCTATGGCTCAGCAATTTTTAGTTATCTTCAGCCTCCTTCAAACTACTCCCGTGACCAAGGCAAGATGATGTCCCTGTTCTATACCATGGTTGCTCCAATGCTTAACCCATTAGTCTACACACTGAGGAACAAAGAGGTCCACAGAGCTGTAAAAAGAGTAATGGGCAGGGAACCAAAAGTTTAGTCCAGTGATTCCAACGTCTATTTCTAGAGGATCATCTGAAGAAATGAGCAGTGACTCATGAAAGCTCCTACCCTGCTATTTTTTTTTCCCCAAGTCTCCGTGGTTGCGCATAAGCACTCAACGGAGCATGCGCATTCGTAGTGTACACAAAAAAAGAAACCCAGTTCGCCGCGCCGCGCGCTTCTTCGTTGCGCGCAGGCATGTGTTGTGATCGACGCCTCTCCGTAACCACGGAAGCTCCACGGTACCTCCACAGAACCTCCACAGGAGGTATGATCACTTTACTGCGTGTTAGTTTGCCCCGGGGCAAACAGCCACACTTCTCCCCCGCAGTTTCCTGCGCGTGTGACCGGGGCCATACTATGAAATCTCTAAAATAAACTCAGGAATCAGCGAAAGTCAAAATATCATGATATAAATCAGATAACCCTGCAGTAATAAATGTATAGGTGAATCATAACCATGGTATGGAACCAGAACTTAAATGAACCTACTGTCAGACTCATGCTGCAATTAGTTCCCAACAGCTTTTATTCAAAGAAGTAAAGTTTATTGAGACATATGAAAGTGTACAGATATCTTAACTCTTGTGTTAGAACTAACCTTAAGCGCGCAGGCCTTACTGATATACATCATTCAAAGGGGTCCCCTGATGGCCGAGGGCCAATCAGAGATCAGGTAAAGGCCTGCTGAAGTAATGGGCCAAAATTCTAAGGAGAAAGACACTAGCAGGCGTTCAAGGGTAAAAGCATCGGTTACAAGATAAGCAGAGCAGTGAAGACATAGCAGAATCGAAAGTCAAAATTCCAGAGCCACCCCTCACTCATGGAAGCTAGAGGCCTAGCTGACACCTACCAGGAACAACTCAACTAGAAGAAGAATTAAATATAAACAGAAAGTTCTTCTGGTGCCGATGTCGTGCAGTGCATGTGGTTGAGTCAGTCTTCACCAGCTAAGTCCCAGCTACATTCCAGTTATGCCCTGCTAAGGTCTAGCTGCAGCAAACGACACACAGTTCTGTGGTTAACTATGTACACCATTTATTATCCAATATATACGGCTCACCGTCAAAGTGCTTCGCAATACACACATTCAAGTAGAAGGAAAAATACATAACAGTCTACAATTACTTATATACATTGACCAGCCATTCAGCTTGCTGCTGAGTCACTGTGGCATTGCTTTGCCCAGCGCCAGTCAGAACCGGTTTGCTCTGGTTCCTGTGACTGTCAAACATCTGTCAGATAGATTGGCATGATCACACAAACTGAAGCCTTACTTATGCCAACAGCCTAAACACCAGCACCATGGTCTCAGGTAGAACTCTCTGGGAAGAGTGTTTCAGTGATATGGAATCGCCACAGGAAAGAACACCAGACTAATAAAAACACAGATGAATCATAGCCATAGTGAGGAACCCAAGTAAAAAAAAAAATTCCAAGAAAAACTCAATCAGAAGAAGAACGAAATCCAAAGTGCTTCTCAGGGGGCCTGAATGCCAGCATATATTTGTTCTACCTTCTTCCTTGTAACAACTCTAAGGAGAGCCGGTGTTCGTGTACTGGTTAGACTGTCATACCAGGATCTGGGAGACTTTGGTACAAGTCCACACTCTGCCACGGAAGCTTGCTGAGTGACCTTGCACCAGAGGCACACTCTCCGCCTAACGTACCTCACAGCGCTGTTCTGACTGAGGACAAAATGACTTTTCTCCCCTCAGAGTCTCTAATGCCTATTTCAAGCTCAGTTCAAACGGTCTCGGTGCTCTAGTTATTTCACCCTATGCCTCCTCACCCAACCATGGGTATGTGAAAGAGATCCCCTTGATAAGCAGCACAAGTTATGTAAAAACTTCCACTCGGTGGCCGCCTTGAACAGGTTCATACAAGGGAGAGGATGGGGCCACTATTTGGTGTGAGAGATTTCCCAACCTCTCACAATCAGCAAGTAGGTTAAAGGCTATACCAGCAGTGTCAAACTCATTTGTTATGAGGGCTGGATCCGACATACATGTAACTTTGTCAGGCCAGACCATGTGTGCCATAAAATGTAATCTTTGGTGCCGGAGATATAAACTTTATAAAGGACAGCAACTAGTAAGCTCCAAGTTGGTGTGTCCTCACTGCAAGGCCCCATGAGCTGGGAGGGGGGTACATGGGTGGACTGGAGAGCCAAGCAGACGCTCCCATGCCCCAACAGAGGATCATCTGCAGACACCCCCATATGCAAATACTGATCCCTGAGGCCATGGCTTTTTTGTAGCAAAAGCCCAGCAGAAACTCATTAGCATAATAGGCCACACCCAACAGCAGAAACTCATTAGCATATTTGGCCACACCCTGACAGTGCAGCTCATTCACATATTCAAAAATTGCTTGTTTCTTTTTTTATTATTATTGAAGCTGGGCCACACCCAACATCAGAAACTCATTAGCATATTCGGCCACACCCTGACAGCGCAGCTCATTCGCATATTCTTATGCATGTTTCGACAGATTCTTCTTCAGGCAGATGTATTTTTCCTGGAACCAAAGCTCACAATTTTACAGTTCATAAGTCAACAATTCTATAGAAGGCTTCTATAGAAACACACAATTTTTGCCTAGGAGGCGTGTTGCCTGCTTTGATGCTTGCTGAATCACTTTTTGTGGAGAACATAGCCTGCTGCATCTCTCATCATTTATGACTGTTGCAACCTCCATCAGTCTCTTATCAGGAGCAAGATAGTCTACAGCATTGGAATAGGTCTCTGTAGCTGTGGACTTTTCTATTAGTAGATATATAATGTACTTTAGGTTTTTGTACTATAATGAATGTGTTTAAGATATACTAGGGTCTCCATTGTATTTAATTCTATATATGAAGACACAAGTGCATATTAGTAGAGTGTGTTTTGTTCTAACACGGTGTTTCTTTATGTTTGTCCACCTGGAGGTTGGCAATCTGAGCCAATACCCTCCTCAGCTCTCCCATTAATATGCTTTGGTATCTTCCACAGACCTTTTTCTCATAGAAGGAGCTATGCAGATCTCCTTCCTTGGCCAGAGACAATTATAGCTTTCAAAGGGGGTAGGGAGGGAGCTGTGTGGGGATATTACATAGGCCACAGTATTCTAATTCCCTTCATGTCTGGCACTGCAGCTCCCACAATCATCCTGACACTGGTGGCCAATTTTTGAGACTCCTAGCTTTATTTTCTGATAAGCTATGCCCACCACTGACAGATGGATGGACAGACAGACATACAGATGCACGGACTGTGTACACACATGAAGCTGCCTTATACTGAATCAGACCCTTGGTCCGTCAAAATCAGTACTGTTTACTCAGACCAGCAGCAGTTCTCCAGGGTCTCAGGGAGAGGTCTTCCACATCACCTACTGCCAGGTTGTTTAACTGGAGATACCCGGGATTGAACCTGAGACCTTCTGCATGCCAAGCAGATACTCTACCACTGAGCCACAGCCCCTTCTTTTGTTATTACAGTTTTCCTCCATTCTGTGAAATGGCCCCTAGGAATGTTGCATGAAATTGTGGTTGTAACAACAACAACAATAACAACAATGATAATAATTACTATTATTTATTGAACGTTTGAATCGCCCAGTCCCTGTGTACACAGGGCTCTGGGCCTCAGGCTGCAAGTCATGGTTTAAAAGCCAAGGATCAATAGTACCCATTTGCCTCTTGTTCTTCAGC
>NW_015168293.1:3791-8229 GCF_001447785.1 Gekko japonicus | reverse complement strand
ATCCCAGTGCCAGGAGTCAAAATTAGGGGGAAGCCTCTCTGCCCTGTTGTTGGCCACCATGTGAGGGGCAGGATGCTGGACTAGATGGGTCTGAATCAGCAGGGCTCTTCTGAAGTTCTTAAAGTAGGATCAGAGGGGTGTGTGAATCATGTTACAAGGGTGTAAAGAACTAACACACCCGGTTTTTTGAAAACAACCCGGTTCAATACAGGCTAACACTCCCACTCACCCCGCCCTAGTGCTCTGTGTTGACAATCGATTTTGGTGGTACCCTGAGCACTGAGCTAGAATTGTAACACAACTTTATTTGACAGGTGGAGGGGGAGCTTTGGATCCCAGAAGTGAATCACCACAAGGCTGGCGTTGAGAATGGACTTTCCCTTCAGGTACCTTCCTGGCTTGTGCCTATATCTGGTCACTCTCAAGCTGGCATTTCCGGGCAGGTGGTCTGGTTTTCCTTAAAGCAAGATTCATCGTGGGCTTGGGGAGTGCTCCTTCAGTAGCACCACCCTTTCCAGGCAACAGCAGGAAACCTGGGTAAGATCATAGTGGGTTTTGGTCGGACTCCTCAGCATACGTAGATAGCTGTTTTAAAATTGTGTCGTAAAAGTATGCTGAAAGCGTACAGACAGGGACGATCCATTATACTGACGGCAAAGTTAAGTGGTGTGTGGAGCCACCTGCTGGAAGGTGGAGTTATTGCCTTTCCCTAACCCATCTTCCAACGGTAGCTGCCTAGGAAAGGGGTAACTCTGTTTAGGATTGCATTGTTAATGAGGTCCTGAAAGTGGATGTCCCGTATATGTAAGTAAGTAAATTTAATACAGTCATTGACCAGTACACAGTAAAAGAAGTAAAACCCCAAACTTAAAAAACATTTCTGTTCCCTATACAGGAATATAATATTCGTAAAATACATAAATAAACCGCTAATATCCTAAAATATTAAGTGATATAACTTAAATTACTTATAAAACCCATCTCTAAAATATCAGCTAGCATGACTTATCCATATTTTCCTCCGCTTAATTGCCAGCCAACCATACTTAGCAATTTTGAAGGTGACATCTCTGTTTCGATCAGCGTGCATTTTCTTGAGGACACTTTTTTAAAATCTTTCCCTGGGAAACTAGACATTACGGGTACTTACCAGTGTCTCCCGAATCTGTTTATAGATTTTTACAGTCAAAAATGACATAGCTAGATGTCTCCACACTCCCATCCCCACATGGACACAGGCATTCTTCCAAAGGTGTCTTCTTATATTTGCCTTCCAGTACTGCAGTAGGCAGCACACCCTATCTTAGCAGAGTGAAAGCCCTCCTCTAACTGGGATTCTCTAAACTGTTAACATAAGGCAACAATAAGGGCCTATTTAGAGTTGTCTCGTATATGTATCGCAGGGTCCCTATCCACCATCCCCGTGACAATGTAGCATGCAGAGTTCAGGTACTTAATGGGATGGGAAATGGCGCTAACTCTTTTGTAGAGGTTACTAGGGCCCGTTGATGGGGGAGCAAGCTGCCCCACACACACAAAGCCCCATTTACAATTCCATTCCATCGATATGTGCGGGACAGCCCTGCCCTGGATAGCCCAGGCAAGCCTGATCTCATCAGATCTTGGAAGCTAAGCAGGGTCGACTCTGGCATGTACTTGGATGGGAGACCTCCTTGGAATACCAGCTGTAGGGGAGGCAGGGACAGGCTTTATTCAGCCACCTCTTTGAAAATCCAGGTGTTACGCACACGCACACACCATCAGCTATTAGCCACAAGGTATAGACAAGATTACGCATGGGATAGAGCAGGTAGAGAAAGAACTACTTTTCTCCCTTTCTCACAATACAAGAGCTCACAGGCACTCCCATGAAATTGCTGAGCAGTCGGGTTAGAACGGATAAAAGGAAGTCCTTCTTCACCCAAAGAGTGATTAACCCATGGAATTCACTGCCACAGGAGATGGCGGCGGCTACAAGCATGGACGGCTTCAAGAGGGAATTAGATAAGCATATGGAGCAGAGGTCCATCCGTGGCTATTAGCCACAAGGTATAGATAGGGACTCTCAGTCTGGGGCAAGTGATGCTCTGTATTCTTGGTGCTTGGGGGGGGCAACAGTGGGAGGGCTTCTAGTGTCCTGGCCCCACTGCTGGACCTCCTGATGGCACCTGGTGTTTTTGGCCACTGTGTGACAGAGTGTTGGTCTGGATGGGCCATTGGCCTGATCCAACATTGGCTTCTCTTATGTTCACACACACATGACAAAAACACCCCCCAAAAATATATATATATACGTGGACAGAACCTTTTTTAATAAACTTTCTCCAGAACCATTAAGTATGCATGCACACAAAAGCTTATGCCCAGAATTTAACTTAGTTGGTCTTAAAGCGGCCACTGGAATCAAACTTTGTTCTATGTGTTTGAATAGCTATCTTTGTTTTCCGTAACAACATTAAACTATGCAAGAACTGGTGTTAACTCTGTGTGATTGGAGCAATTGGAAGAGGGCCATAACAGGCCATCTAGTCCAACTCCCTCCTCGATGCGAGATCAGTCCAAAGCATCCCTGGCAAGCGTTCGTCCAGCTGCTGCTTGAAGACTTTCAGCATGTGCAAAATACATAGGGATTAATCTTCAAAAATTCTACAATGCATAATAGACAGTTGTACGAGTAAAAATCCATTTCTTAACAATCCAGAAGTCCAGCAATCCAAAAGTCCAAAAAAGGGATTCCAGATAAGTCCCCCGTTTTGGTTATCTTCTTCAGAAGAGGACTACTACTGCTACTGCATCAAAAGTGCTTCTGTTCTCCAAATTCTAAAACTCGTTGAACGTTCAGATGGTCTGAAATAGGTACTACAAACATGGTGCCAGTCACAAAGCCTGCGTAACAGTCATGCAAGTTGTGCATTCTCCTTGATTCCTGCAAGTCCGATGCCTGATTTGGACTGCGACCGTGGAAGGCGTGGAGGAGGGTCTTGAGATTTGGGGATGGAGCCTGGGGAGGCCAAGGACTTCAGTGGGGTCCAATGCCACAGAGTGCACCCTCCAAGGCATCCATTTTCTACAGGGGGAATGATTCCTATAGTCTGGAGGTGAGCTGTTATTCCAGGGGATCCCCAGGTCCCACCTGGAGGCTGGCATCCCTCTACCTCACATCCAAGGGAAAATGCAAAGAGTTCCCCTGTGTAATGAGCCTAGTATGATTTTTGTTCATTTTTCTGCTCCCGAGACCTTAACTAGACCCTCAAGGTACTTTTTTTTTTTTTTTTTTTTTTTTTGTATTTGGCTAATGGAGACTTTTTTGTGCATTCTGTGCATTCACACCACCCACCCTCCTTCTCCACTGCTGTCAGCTTCTACATTTTTAATAGGGGTTGATTTGCGGCGGTACCTTGAAGGAACTGGTGGGATATCCGCGCCCACTCCTCTGGGCATGTGCGGTGGGGTTCCTGCGCATGCCCGGAGGGACTGGGCGCGAAAATCTGTTAAAATAGAGCTTGCTACAGCACCAATCGATCCAGCGCGTGCGCACTGAATCCCATGGGTGTAAATGCACAGATGACCACTCGAAGATCACCAGTTACTGGTAAGCAGCCTGCTTTTTTCCCTCTGAGGGGGAAGGAATTGGCCTCCTCTTCTTGCCTAGAGCCCCCCAAGTGAATTTCAATTGGCTCCAGCCTGCTCCGGAGGGGAAAGGATAGCCAATCCCGAGGAAGGGGGCTGGATGAGGCAGTTCTAAAACCCTCCCTCTCCCAAACTCTGTAAGCATTTCCCTGGTACTTTGGATTCCCAGATATCCTCTTCGTTTTTGTGTCCGTCCTCTCTCGGGCTCTTGTTAAAAAACGGGTGAAAATGTCCCCTCATGGGGTTGGAAGGTTAGGGGTATTCGTAGAACGAACGCTTGAGTTCAGTGGCGCCTTTAAGACCAACAAAGTTTAATTCTGGGTATAAGCTTTCGTGTGCACGGAAGGAACTAATCTTTCCTGGTCTTAATTGTGCCAACAGGACTCAAACTTTGTTCTGTTGCCTCAGGCCAAGATGGCTACCCACCTGAACCTAGGAATATTCCCAGTTAGTAGCAGTTATCACAGCTGAAAACAGTAGGGGTATTTCAGATGAGATTTGTCGTAGCAATTGTTTGTTTGAAGCAGTCCGCTGAGAAATTTGTCCTTTTTTTTTTTTTTTAAATTGCTTTTCAAAATATGGTAACCCCACTGGTACTGTATTGAAGTATTAAGGGCTAGGGTTGCCAGCCCTGGGTTGGGAAATACCTGGAGATTTGGGTGGGTGGAGCCTGGAGAAGGTGGGCTTTGAGGGGACGTTGCACCTCAGCAGAGTTAGAATGCCAGGGAGTCCCCCCGTGTGTCCCCCCCCACCAGCCATTTTCTCCTTGTCCTCCCCAGGTTCCATCCCCAAATCTCCAGGAGTCTCC
>NW_015168293.1:2955-3449 GCF_001447785.1 Gekko japonicus | reverse complement strand
TTGGGGGGGGGGTCAACAGTGGGAGGGCGTCTAGTGTCCTGGCCCCACTGCTGGACCTCCTGATGGCACTGGGGGACCTCCTGATGGCACTGGTGTTTCTGGCCACTGTGTGACAAAGAGTGTTGGACTGGATGGGCCTTTGGCCTGATCCCAACATTGGCGTCTCTTATGTTCTTATTAACCCTAAATGGGAACAAGGGCATGAAGCAACGCAAAGACGTTGAATTAAGCAAGCAGTGTGGTGGTGGATAGATGGGAGCTGCTCAGGTACCCACAACACCCTCGTGTTTTAATTGCTATCTCTGTATGTTTTTTAACTCTGGTTTTCATTTGTTTTAATAATGCATGTTAAAATCATGGCGTTAGAAGGGACCTCCAGGGTCATCTAGTCCAACCCCCTGCAGGAAATTCACAAATTCCCCCCCCACACACACACACACCCAGTGACCCCTGCTTTATGCCCAGAAGATGATACAAAACCTCCAGGATGCTTG
>NW_015168293.1:0-2899 GCF_001447785.1 Gekko japonicus | reverse complement strand
ATGTTGTTGGGTGTGGCCTATTATGCTAATGAGTTCCTGCTGGGCTTTTTCTACAAAATGAGCCCTGGCGATCAGCATTTCCCGGGGCGTGTCGGAAAGGGCCACGAGAACAAAGCCCTGAGGCAACCCTGCCTGCCCTCCCTTCTCATGATCTGCCGAAGTTCACAGGATCCGTATGGCTGCCAGATGGCCATCTAGCCTGTGTTCGAAAACCCCTGAAGAAGGAGGGGAGGGTGTTGATTTTTACAGGTTTTTAAATGCTGCTTTTATCATGTGTATTCTAAATTGCTAGCCACCTCCATGGCCCTTGTGGGGACCGAAAGATGGGATGTAAATTTTGCAAGTCAATGAAATAAATAAATTCGCATGCAGCATCTCCCGAGAATTCACACCACACAAGAAAAAAACATCTGTAGGGCGTGACTCCAGGGAAAGTGTCTTCACTCAGTGCCTTTCCTCTGACTTCTCTCTCAGCGTCCCAGTGGTGGCAACAGAACGGTGAAGAGAGCAACCCCATCCGTGGAGATGTTGGAAGACGAGGCGGAGGAGTCGCAAGGACCGCATGAATCAGCCTTCTACTGAAGTAGTGCGTCTGTCCATCAAGGTCAGTGTTGCCCATTCAGACTGGCGGTGGCTCTCCGGAGTCTCAGGCAGAGGTCTCTCACATCACTTACTGGTCCTTTTTAATTGGAAACGCCAGGTGTTGAACCTGAGACCTTCTGCATGAGCAGATGCTCTACCACTGAGCCACACTCCCTGCCGGACTCAGCTTCCTGCTCTGAGCCAGGTGATAATAACATAAGAAGAGCCCTGCTGAAAGAACCCTTTCTTACACACCCAGGGGAATGCTGATTGCCACATTGGGGTCAGGATTTTTTTTTTTTCTCCAGGCCAGTTTGGCAGGAGATCCTGAAGGTTTTTTTGTCATCATCTGGGCATGGAACAGCGGTCACCGGGGGGGTGGGGTAGGGAGGTATTTGTGATTTTCCTGCAGTGTGCAGGGGGTTGGACTAGATGACCCTGGAGGTCCCTTCCAACTCTATGATTCTGTTCTATGAATAGTTCCTCTAGTCCAGCATCCTGTCTCACACAGTGGCCACCCTTCCCTTGAAGTTGCCTCCTGGCTCTGGGATTCAGAGGAGATTAGTGCCTCCGAATGTGGAAGTTGCACAGTGTGCATCACTTTACACTTACTGACAGTGAACTTCATTGGCCACATTGTCGCCCATTTGTCCAGTTTGTGGAGGTCCCCTTGGAACTCTTCACAGTTAGCCTTAGTTTTCACCATCCTGAATAATTTGGTGTCATCTGCAAACCTGGCCAATTTCTGAATAAATTAAATAGTACCACCCCCAGTGGAAGTCGTGGAAGTAGTGACAGACTTCACGTTCCTGGGATCCCAGATCACCGCAGACTGTGACAGCAGCCGTGAAATTAAAAGACGCCTGCTCCTTGGGAGGAAAGCGATGGCGAACCTAAACAGCATGATAAAAAGTAGAGACATCACCCTGCCAACAAAAGTCCGCATGGTCAAAGCAATGGCATTCCCAGTAGTCAGGTATGGCTGCGAGAGTTGAACTATAAGGAAGGCCGAGCGCCGAAGAATAGATTCTTTTGAACTATGGTGCTGGAGAAGACTCTTGAGAGTCCCTTGGACTGCCAGGAGATCAAATCAGTCAAACCTAAATGAAATCAACCCTGACTGTTCCCTGGAAGGCCAGATAATGAAACTGAAGCTCAAATACTTTGGCCACCCAATGAGAAGGGAGCACTCCCTGGAGAAGACCCTGATGCTGGGAAAGACTGAAGGTCAAAGAAGACGGGGACAGCAAAGGATGAGATGGTTGGACAGTGTCATAGATGCAACAAACATGAAACTGAGCAAACCTCAGAGGACGGCAGAAGACAAGAAGGCCTGGCGTGATCTGGTCCATGGGGTCGCGAAGAGTCGGACTCGACTGTGCGACTGAACAACCACCACCACCCCCAATACCAATCTTTGTGGGACTCCCACTGCTTACTTCTTCCATTGTGAGATTTGTCCATTGATTCCTACTCTTTGCTTCCTGTCATTTAACCAGTTTTTAATCCATAAGAGAACCCATCCTCTTATGCCATGACTACTAAGTTACTCGGGAGTTTTTGGGACTTACCTTGTCAAAAGCCTTTTGGAAGTCCAGACATATAATATCTACCGTTGCTGTTGTCTACATGCTCGTTCACTTTCTTAAAGAACTCCAAAAGGTTGGTGAGGCAGGACTTCCCTTTGCAGAAGCCATGCTGATTTTCCCTCAGCAGGCTTTGTCCCTCTATGTGCCTAAGGGGATAAAGTATTCTTATGTTCTTACAGGAGGTTTGTAAAATCATGCATGGGGTGGAGAGAGTTGCTAAAAATAAATCTCCCTGTCCCAAAAGACTAGAACTTGAGGGCATCCAGTGAAGCTGATGGGCAGAAGGTTCAGGATGGACTAAAAGAAATACTTCTTTACCACAGAGGTTGGTTAAAATGTTGGTTAAAATGTGGAATTTGGTGCCAGAGTATGTAGTGACGGCTGTAGTCATAGGCAGCTTTAAAAGGGGATTAGATAGACTCATGGAGGACAGGTCTATCAGTGGCTACTAGCCATGTTAACTGAGGGGAACCTCCTCATTTAGAGGCACTAAGCCTCTGGATCCCAGAACCAGGAGGCAGCATCAGGGGAAGGCCTCGGTCTCTATGCCCTGTTGCTGGCCCTCCAGAGGAATTGGTTGGCCACTGTGCAAGACAGGATGCTGGGCTATGTGGACCACTGGTCTGATCCAGCAGGGCTCTTCTGAGGTTCTGATGGCTTCTCTTCCCTGTTGGCCTTCCAGAGATGAGACAGGATGCGGGACTAGGTGAACCACTGGTCTTATTCAG
>NW_015168292.1:6636-8279 GCF_001447785.1 Gekko japonicus | reverse complement strand
TTTGCCCAAATACCAGAGCATCATCCCAGTGTTGCTGTGCGATGATGTCACTTCTGACTTATGTAAGAAGTGATATAGACACATCACTGCAATGTTGGCTTCTGGTAAGGAGGGACCTGGCTGGTATAACTGTGAGGCCTGGCATATAGCACTGTGTTTGCCTTCAAGAGTGTGCTAGGTTTTTAAAATAATTTGCTGTTATATGAAACATTAATATTTAGGGAGTTAGGTATCCTGAAAGCCCTGCACTTTCACAGTGTACATTTACTCACCAAATTTTTACAGCAGCCCCAAGAGTGCTTGGTGAGCACCCGTAAAATCTAAAATGAAATTAGGAAGACACATTTTATTCTGATAGCTTTAATTATTAGAAGCTATGCTTGAATCAAAGAGATGTCCATTATTTCTTTACTAACTGTTCTAGTTGTGATGGCATTAAAGGTGATCTACGGTTTCTAAGACTCACATTTGAGATTCCCCCTCCCCTTTGAAATAATTCTGTGTGTGTATGTTTAAAAACAGAAGCGCTCACCTTTAACATCCTTTAATGGAGCATCGAAATAAGATTTTCTGAACATCGACAGCCTGCTTTCTGATTGACCGTATCATGCCAAAGGTTTGCATGCTGGGTGAAATGTCAGAAGCCCACCAGTGGGGTACACCATGGGGAGCCTTTCACGTTTGCACAATAACCACCTTCCAGAACCAGTGGAGACGCGACCTCTGCCCTTTATTGATCCATCTCTTCTGACAAATAGACTTTCAAGTATTTCCACCAGATGAGGCTGTTTGTTTGAAATCTCGGGGGTCGTTCCTGCTTGCAGACACACAGAGCAAAAGGTTGTTTCTTTGGTCATGAAATAAGCTATCTCAATCTCTTTGCACCTTCTGGGTTTATCACCCTTATTTGGGTGTCTGTTTCATTGTGAATCCCCCTCCCCCTTCATTGGCTAGGTCACCGATTCAAGTTGGACAGCCCTGTTTTATTTATATCTGTTACCTTTACAGTGCCACTCTACACACAGTGACCTGCAAGGAAGCCCTACTGAGTACAGTGGAATTTACTTCAGAAGAAGCCAGGATAGGACTGCATTGTTAATGTGCCATCCCTTAATTGGAGGTTCATTTGGAAACATTCTTACAGATTTGTTTCCCATATCTCAGTGCTGTTTCTTTCCAGCAGTTGCACCCCCCTCCATCCCCCCCTCCAAGTAGCATTTATTAACATATTATGTGAAAGCTCCTGCCTCAGTCATCTACTGTTCAAATGAAGGGAGGCTTTGCTTCTAAAGCCGGCAGTTACAGAATTGATTCCCTCATTTAGTAACCTGTGGCAGATGCATTAACCTATGGATCGGGTTCAGCTTGAAAAGGGTATTTCCTGCTGCTTGGGAGAGAGAGAGAACGAGAGAGACACTGAGACTGTAGGAGAGGGAGCAGAAATTGCTTGTAAATCTGGAGGCAGATGTTCCTGCCATGAACTGACCAGGCTGCATTTTCTTTCCCCGTGCCATCTTTCTCGTTGTCATTCTGAACATTGTTCCTTTAGGAAATCATCCATCTGACCTTTCTACTTCCTTTCCATTTTGCGGCTTCATTGTTATAGCATACAGTAATATCTCGTTCCTTTTTGTCACTGATTT
>NW_015168292.1:0-3154 GCF_001447785.1 Gekko japonicus | reverse complement strand
AGCTGTACTACAGCTATTTTTTCAGTTATGGTTCTAAGTCTAGCCTTATGGTACATTCGGTCATATAGGAAGAGGCCTAAGGCAACGGCTCATATTGCCAGGGAGCTACACTTTACTTTAATGGGCTTCAACTGTAATGGAGAAGTACAAGAAAACAGTGTTGTTGGAATCCCAGCTTGATTACAGCCTCTCTTTTAGTCCCTGCAAATAGAGACTATAATTAATGACTCAGCCCTGCCCAAAGAACCAGACTAAACTTTTCTCTTATTATATCCTAGCCTAAACACAGTATGGAGTGAAAGGTTCCCCCCAAAACCAATGGACAACTTCTACATAACCTATTTAAAGTGAGGGTGCATGACTATATCTAAAGCAGTTAGAGGTGTCTACTATCTATAGATTCAGGTCAGTAGCTGTGTTGATGTGAAGCTACAGAACAACATCTGAGTCCAGTGGTACCTTTAAGACTAACAAACTTTAATTCTGGTTATACGCTTTTGTGTGCATGCACACTTCGTCAGACGAAGTGTTCTGATGAAGTGTTTATGCACATAAAAGCTTACACCCAGAATTGAACTTTGTTGGTCTTAAAGGTGCCACTGGACTCAGACTTTGTTCTATACCACTCTACGTATGTGCACTATGAAGCTATGTTTGTTTTTGGATTCCACGCTCATGCACAGTGTGCATATATGCAATGAAATATATGTGTACCAACTTCAAACAATGTAGGCAATCTGATCAGCTAACTATGAACCAGAAAAGTTGCAACAAACTGGAGCTGTCTGTTCCTTAGTTCCAGAAGAGTAGCCATGCTAGAATAAAACACGAGTATAGTGGTATCTTAAAGACTAACAAAATTGAATCTGACATTAATAATCGGACACCAGCGGGAAAA
This sequence comes from Gekko japonicus, assembly GCF_001447785.1. Classification (NCBI taxonomy): domain Eukaryota; kingdom Metazoa; phylum Chordata; class Lepidosauria; order Squamata; family Gekkonidae; genus Gekko; species Gekko japonicus. The sequence goes on along the minus strand of NW_015168292.1, from coordinate 2,256 downwards.
CATTTTAATCTCCCAGGGCATACCACTGTTGATCAGAAAGTTACAGATCTCTTATAAAGGAATTGTAAAGGGGGGATCCAATACAAAAAAACATTGAATTAGAATTTACCTCCCCCTTCTGCTTAACAGGGACTTGTATTCATAACTCACTATGGATGAGTTATATATGCACTATCTTGCAGGTTTCAGATGTCACGCCTTTCACAGGTCAATTATTCCAGCTAGAATTCTGTAACTTCCTACTGTATCTACTTATCTCATTTCATCCTGCACTGTTTTACACTCGGCCTATCAAACCCATGCTGAGAGAACTGATTATTCTGTGGTCTGCATCATATTTTGAACTGGTCTCTTTTTGTAACATCTTTCCCACCGCGGTTTCTGATATGCATATAAACTTACCCAATGGATTATATTCTTATGCATCTGATGACGGCAGCTCAGACACATGAAATATTGGAGTAAATATTCTCAGCTTTTATTCACTTTTTAAAGCCACTCCACTCCCACTTTATTCAGCTTCTTAAAAACAACTCACCATATATATTTCCGATAGAGGGGAAAAGGTGTTTTGATTAGACCACTGCCTACTAGAACTAACTAGAGCAATACAAATGGCCAGGTGTGGAGATGTCCTGCTGCAATAAATTAAGGTGTTCTGTACAGTCACAAACCTTACACTTCTCTCTAACAAGCCCATCCACTAGATAATCATTAAATAGCTTCAACCTGTTGCACAAGAACTGTATTTTGATAATCTGCTGGACATAACATATCATTTGAACTTTACATCTTATATACTGTATATTACCAAAATGTTTGCTTTGGTAAACTCTCTTGCTGAGGGTGGCAGCATGTGAAAGAAGTGACCGTACAAAGAACCACATAGACCACTATGTAGAATCATATTTTCATCAGTGAAGAACGATGTATTAGATTTCTCTTTTCCAAGTGGATAAGGTAGAGACAAAGCTATCAGCCCTAAGTGTTACAGACTTTGAAACACCTTTTATGATGACAGCAAATTTCTCCAAAGCAGATATAATCATTTCCACTAAAATCCACATGGGATCATTAAACAGACATCACTCCGGCCTATTACACAGACTAGGAGAGGCCTAGTAACAGCACTGCTTTTTAAGAACTGATTAACTGCCTGACTCCTACTCCTTGAACAAAATACGTCTCAGCTCTAAACTCTTCCTCCCATTCATTCACAGGCATGGCTTCACTTGCTTGCATCAGCTATTAATGCCACATACAGAACCACATCTAAATGGAGCACTTCCAAAACGGCATGCAAGAAATTTTCTCTTCCATTTTTACATGCATGCAGGGCCGGTCCCAGGGTTTTTTGCACACTAGGCGAGGCTACCTTCTGGTGCCCCCGTGCGCCCACTGGACTGGAATGAGAGTTCCCCAGAGTGGAGTGACAGCCCCAGAGGGTAGAGGTACTACAGCCCCTGGATGTAGTAGGAGTGGTCTCAGACTGGAATGACTGGAATGACAGGACCCAGAGTGGAATGACAGCCCCTGGATGTAGTAGGAGTGGTCTCAGACTGGAATGACATGACAACCCGTGGAAGTAGCAGGAGTGTTCTGGGACCCAGCTCTGTTTGGGAAATTACTGGAGATTTTGGGGGTGGAGCCTGGAAAGAATGTGGTTTGGAGAGGGGAGGGACCTCAGCGTGGTACAATTCCTGAGAGTTCACCCTCCAAATTAGCCTTTTTCTCCAGGGGAACTGATCTTTTGATTTTTGTAGTCTGGAGATCAGTTGTAAAAGCAGGAAGCCTCCAGGCCCCACCTGAAGATTGTCAACCCTAGTCCCAGACCTGGCATACTTTTCTCCTTGTTTGTTAAATTAAAAAGTGACAAAACTTGAAAATTGGAAAGTATGTCCTTACTTGAGTTTAGTCTGGTATGCAATTCCAGCAGCATTGGAGGGAGAGAGAAAGTTGGCCCCACTGACTTCTTTTCTAGAAGACTGGCCGAAAGGAAGGATTGTAGCAAATGTTGATGGAAGAGGAGAAGGATGCATGCGGCTTGCACCCCGGCTTCCGCTGGCTGGCTGTGGCTGCCCAACAGGAGGACACATGCTAGTGGACTAGAATCTAGCTGTTCTACTTCAGGCCAACATGACTATCCTCCTTAAAGCTGTTATCTCTATGTATTTGGATCTCCCTATCCTTCCCATGGACAGGCCACAGTGGCTCAGAGGATGAGATGGTGAACTGCAGACCGGAAGGCCGGTAGTT